>NC_051042.1:32902169-33202169 GCF_904848185.1 Acanthopagrus latus | reverse complement strand
GCTAACTGCTGTTTGTTGTAGCGACTAGCTGACATTAGCAAGTAGCTCAGTTAGCCGTGGAGCTAAGTGGCCAGGAGCTGACGGGCAGCTGGAGAGAGAGAGACGATGGAGGGGAGAGAAAGATAAAAAGAGGTGATGGAGGTAAGAGAAAGAGACTGTCTCTGATTGTCTGCTCAGTCCGGGTCGACTGGGTCAGATTCAGATCCAAAGTCATTAATGTTCTGTCACACGTGTCCACCTTGTTTTCCACATCTCCACCTTTAATGTCTGAAACGCTCCATGATGCCATGTTCCCCTCCACAGCGAGCAGTGACACACGTCTTCTGTAACGTTCATGATCACTCACTCACTCTAACAGCCGCCTCTTATAAAACAAGCGGCCGCAGTTCTTTCACATGTAAATATTTGCTGTTACTCCATCAGAGGAACACTCCCCAGATTCACTTCGTATATTTGTTCATGTCATCAGAGGTGACAGGTCCAGGCCTGAGCGGTCAGGACCAGGAGTCTAATAGAACTGGGCTTTGAAAAGACGCATTTTAAAGTGTACGTCAATGATTCATAACTAAATTAACAGGAGAGTTTAACAGTAAAAAACACATTTCTTTACCAGAACCGATTGACTGACAGCTGCAAGAGTGACTGTTCAGATTAAAATGTGCATCAGAGAACGACATTGTGATTCTGAGTCCATGTTATCAGCAACAATAATCCAATAATGTGCTCTGAATTGAGTGATTTTGACTTTACCTCAAGCACATTTAGATTTTGGTAATACTCTCCTGTTGTTACCTGAACATCAGCACGTCTGACATCACTGCTCACCTTCTGTATGTTGGTTTGTGTTCATCTGTTTTGTTTTTTTGCACCATTGGTCTCAGAGGAACAACCTTCGATTCGATGTGTTTGTACATATAATAATTGATAGAATAAATGATTCATCAATTAATCATGAATCGATTAATCACCCTTAAGGGTTTAACTGATTAAAAATGTATTAACTGACAGTCAGAGATGAGCACAATGTCCTGTCCCATGAGACAGATGTTTTTCATTTAAATTCAAGTTATTTTGAATATATAAGATACAAAAAGGTAGACGGGAGCTCTGTTATCATCATTGTTCCAGTGACACTGTGTTGACTTTATCTGTTACTTTGACTCCTAATGTCGCTCACTCTGATTCTGACCTGAACATCAATCATTTCAAATATTTACCAACAATCAGTTGTTACATCAGACGACCATCGATTACAAATTCGTTATGAATGTCATCTCTGTCTCTAACTAAGCTTTTCCAGATTCTTCGGTTAATTACACACAATTTAAAAAATCTAAAATCGACCGATGTTTGGACTAAGCTACAGTTGATTATAGCAGGCGAGGTGTGTGTGTGTGTGTGTGTGTGTTTGTGTGTGTGTGTGTGTGTGTGTGTGAGCCAGCTCCACACTGAGCTCATTCAGCCGGCCCTGAGGTCCACTCCCAGAGAGACCCGGGCCCATAAGACCAGATCTGTTCCCCCTGCAGCAGCTCTGACGACACCAGGGCGTATGTAAACAGAGTCCTGCCTTTTCCATCACGTCTCAACACTGCCAACATTCAGCCAGGAGAGGCGGAAAAGTGAGACGTGATGGGAGGAGCAGAGACCAGAGGTGTGCTCACAACCGGGCTGTGATCCTCACCTGCTTCCTCATGTGGGTTTGTAGAACGAGCTGTCTGCATGACGCACATTTCTCAGAAGTTTATAGACCTCAGATTCATGATTGTGTGATGATTTTACAGAAATACTGCATTAGACACTGATGTTGGTGACTTGAATCCTGCAGTCATTTCTTTAACATCGTCTCTTTTTAAATCTGCTTCAAAGAAAAAAATCAAGAGTGAGTTGTGACTGACTACTGTTGTACTTCATCTCTCTAGAGTCCAGTGGTGGGATGTTATTTAATATAAATACTCCTCCTGTTCAGTGCATCAGAAAAGGCGAGTTAGTGTCTCGTATCTGCAGAGAGTTTCTGATTTTCTCTCTTTGTTGCTGCTCGGGACGCTTTACCAACCCAACATGTGTCTATTTGACGTCCTGGGAATGAGACTCAACAATCAACTGTCTTTGTGGTGCGTTCAGGAACAGCTGGGACAAATCCTACTGATTCTACCTTTAACTTTAATAGTCTTTGAATTCTATTAATATGATGTGAGCTTCAGTTAGCTTTGAGCACAAATGTCCTTCAGAGGGAGACTTTTTACTCTGATACTCTGAGTCCATGTCGGAGCCTGAACTCTGTTACTGGACTGGAGGAAACAAGATGGATCAGAACTTCTACTGTCACCAGAGTCTGTTTTTACACAAGTAACTCAATGTGTGAACTGTTGCCCTCTCTGTCAGTACTAAATCAGATAAATCACAATTTTGTTTCTAGTTTATTTAAGTTAATTGATTATTGTAAAAAGCATTTTTATTCTAAACATTTGTATTCTGTTTTGTTTGGGTGCTGGATTATCAAACTGTACTAATACTGAGATTCTGTTTGTCTGATAGGAAAAAACAGACCTGGTTACAAATAACCAAAGAAAAACACAGTCACTTAATTTTTAAGGTTTCAAAGTAATTTTTCCTCTTTCAAAAATTTAAATCCACGATGAACACAAAGAGAGAGGACGGAGTTTGAATCCACAGGTGAAGTCTGAGGAGTTTAAACTAGTCTGAACTGCAGATTTAAATCACAAAGGTGTGAATTAGCTTAAATCAGTAATGTAAATAAAACAAACAAACTCAGTTTTAACTTTCTAAACCCAACAGCTCCTCATGCTGTGCACACAAACTAGTGAATACCAAATACATCAATTATACAAGGATGACGTTTGTGGAAATTTGCAGAAAATGATGCACATGAAATCTAAAATGTGTCTCAAAGCAAATCATAAAGCTTCAGTGAAGATTTTTATAAATTGGAAGAACCCTAAAATAAAACTTGAGGTGATATTTAAGAGTTTAAGACATTTAACACATCTGTCATATGAAAGTCTTCATTACTTCCACATTTCATTTGGCCCAAACTAAACTTAACTATACAAAGTGTATAAAGGTGTTTTACCCACCTGTTGTCGAATTCTTCACCCCTGTTGAAGTCAGACTCTTCTTCGGTGGTGTATTTGTGTGTCAGCTGAGCTCCGGGTTGTGAGTTAAAGTCCCGGTGAGCAGCAGCAGCAGCAGCAGCAGCAGCAGCAGAGAGCTCAGGATGCTCGGCTGAGTGCAGAGCAGAGAGTCTGGGACCAGGTCAGCCTGCAGACCTCAGAGGGAAACACCGGAGTCAAGCTGCTCTGCTTTCAAAATAAAAGCACACCGCTGCTGCTTCGATGGTTTTTTTTTTTTTATCTTGAACCACTGACATCGGGTGAGTTTATGTACCGACAGTACTGACACACTTTTCTTATTCTCAGTCGTTGTTGTTCGATTTAGATAAAATCCAGTTTTTATTAGATTGAAACCTGAAGACCACAGAACTTCTGGATCAGTGCACATTATTCACATGTTTTTTTAATGTCACAACGTCATTAAAGGTTTCAAAAAATGGGTCTGCAGCCTTTTTTAAAATGACACTTCTACTTTCTGTAAAGTGACTCAGAAGTAGGACTATCTAAGACTGCAAGAATGTACTGAACCTTTCACCTTGTAGCCTTTGAAAAGTGACCATGTTATAAAATTGTGTTTTATTTTGACAGAAGAACGGCTCCACAAGTTCTGTTTGAGTTTAATTCTTTGTGACAAAACACCAGATTTATGATGAAAACCTGAACACAAGGCCGCCACAGATGTCACATGATCCTCTGCTCTGCTGTCCTGCTCTCACCTTTGGACTCTTTTCATTGGCTCCTTAAACGTTTTCAGAGTATCGCGCCTCGCTCCTTTAACTTCTCTCCACCACCCGCCTGCTTTCACTCGTGAACAGAAAAAAAGAAGTGAAAAACCTCCAAAATCTGGAGACAAAGCTGCTCTTTCAGTCGGGAACCACTGAGCGCTCGCTGGGCAGGAAACAGCAACATGTGCAATCACAGCGTTCACACGCCTAAAGATGTTGTTGCTACGGTTACAAATGAACTCCACTTAGCTTCTAATGGGACTCCAGGTTGAGTTTAAGTGCCACATAATGAGAGCAGCGCTCTGTTTCCAACTGCAGCACATGGTGCATTTAAGTTTTTCCACAATACATTTTTAGTGAAATATGAATAAAGAACTTTTCAGTCAGATTATTTGAACGCTCAGTGATTCCTCGTTGAACTCTCCTGTGCACGTTAAAGAGGTGAATGGATCTTTATTCCCGAGATGAAAGATTAACAGTTTGGGTCTTTGTCTCCTCTCGGTTGTAGAAGGTAAGATGTTCGTCAGCGTCGTGGCCAGTCAATGCCTCAGTACAGAGAGCCTTAATGGGAGGTCAGCAGAGAGAGAAGAGGAAGTGTCACGTCACAAATGGGATTCATAGATTTAGCAAATGCATTTGGTTCTTTCACACAGTTTAGTGTTAGAAGCAACACAGTCAAACAACCAGTGAGGGAATATTTATCAGGACTTCCAGGAAAAACCACCTGGTTAGCTGGTGAGGTTTTAGGAAAATATCTGGTTCTGTCGCCCCAAACACGGCTGGAAAATCTCCCCACATCCCGTCATAAACACCCAGTGGTTTCACTCTTATAAATGTTGACATGCACTCTCAAACAGCGGTCTCTTGGCAGCCTTCTCACCTAGTTGTTACTAGTGGAGCTGATAAGTCAGGATGACAGCTTCACTACTGAGCGGCACTAAAGTGACAAGCCAGCAGGCAGCAGATAACACCGAGTCGAGCCTCAGATAATCTGCTCCTCGCTTGGGTCAGTATCAGACACAGTTTAAGGGTCGGAGTCAGAGTTAGTTAAACATCCTTTAAACGCATGAAAGCTGCCCAGAGGCTGAAGGGAAGCAGGAATGGGGAGAATGTTAACTCTGAGAGGTACAGGGTGGACTTGTTCTCTGTGTGTCGGCCTCGCTGGATTTAAATCTGAAAGGCATACAGTAACTGGACCACCTGGACCGGGCTTCAAAGAGGGTGGAGGAGGAGGTGGAGGAGGTGGAGGAGGTGGGGGCGGGTGGAGGTGGTGGGGGTGGTGGAGGAGGTGGAGGAGGTGGGGGAGGTGGGGGCGGGTGGAGGAGGTGGAGGAGGGGGAGGTGGTGGGGGCGGGTGGGTCGGGCTGCCGTCACTGTTCCTTCATGGTGACATCGTGTCAGTAATTGTCCCATTTTTTTCCTCTGCCATGTTTGGATTTTTCCACTTTTGGAATATTTGTCCCGAGGATTTCGGGTCGGGGTGTGCCTGCAAACTGGGCTATTTATCCTGGACGCGGGCTCGGGTGTGATGACTGAACGTCTGACTAACTGAACTAATTCTCACTCAGGCCCGACCTCAGCAAACTGTCAACAAAGAAAAACTGTTTTGAGAAGACGCGAGAATAACGGTAAACTTCACAGTTCCTGGTGTGTCTGTGTGTGTGTGTGTGTGTGTGTGTGTGTGTGTGTGTGTGTGTGTGTGTGTGTGTGTGTGGTTCTGTAGTTTCCTGCCGTCATCAGGTGGCAGTGAAGTGACCCACAGTGATGGATCAATGACAGAGTTTCAGTTGAGTCCTCGGGGATCAGCGGACATTTAACTTTATTCATTCTGTTCACAACAAAGGCGCCTCTCTGAACGGGACCGCTGTCTGAGAGCTGCCGCGATGAACACTGAGGCCGGTTGTTTGCTTCTGCTCGAGGGGGGAGTTTCTTTTCAGACACCACTGTGGTTTTCTGGTGATTGTATGAAAATGTTGTTTGGGACTTTATACGTAAGTGACTAATAATCATTAAAATAACACAGCCAAACGTCGGAGTACAGGAACAGTCACACCGGAATAAATGTTGGCACTGTACGTTTTTTGTTCAAGCTTTACGTTTCTTAATGTTCACTTTCAGCTTTATATTGTGACGACACTGTGCTTGTGTCTGGTTAGGTTTGGGCACAACAACAACTCAGTTATGGTGAGGAAAAGATCACGTTGTTGGATCTGTCCCGACGTCAAAAATATCCAGAAGACATTTTAGCTCGGCAGCCGTCTTGTTTAGCTGTGACACCTCCTGACACGACAATCAGCTGATAGACGTCTAACTTCAATGTGATGCGACACGTTTTGTAGAAATGTTTAACACATCTGCGGTTTGCTGAAACGTGTAATGCCAACATTTTATTCTGACGACCTCGCTGACAAAAACAGAGTAGATCCTCATTTCTGTGACGATAATGAAATGAAACACTTTCAGCACAATGATTCTGATGTTTATGTCAAACATAGATGATTCTTTTATTCACTAGAAAGTTCTGAGCTCACCTGCCCGACTCTGTGATTCAGCACTGTTTGTTGTTCGTTGTCTGGTGTTTTTGGATTTTCTGAGCTGGTGGAGAAACTTCAACTAAAACCTTTCCGACAGCAGAAGCTTCCCTGCAGTCGGGAAGTCTGCTCTCCGCCGCTGAAAGGATCACGTTCGAAATCCTCTGAGGAGAACATTTGTTGAAAGCAGAGTGTGTTTATTTTTTCTTGCCTTGTAACGACATGAATAGCTGCTGTGTGCAGAGCAGGACCGAGTCCGCAGCGTCACCTGGAGATCCGATACAAGCTGCTGATTCCTGTGCACACTATCGACAACGTGTCTGAGTCTGATTCTAAACAGGACCAATAAAACAAACCATCTGCAGGGTGTTAGTTTTGGACAGAAGTGGAGGCATCTTTAACTGAGTCCACAGGAACACAAACGACAGGCAGTAATCAAAAATCTCTTTATACAGCTTCAGTTGAATAGTACAACATCTTTTTTCTGCTATTCTGGTACCAAAAAACACAAATTTTAGCGACATTAGCTTTGTAGGGACAGAAATGTTGAGCCGTTGCTTTGTGCACAACTTCAGACCTCGACTTTTATCCATGTTTGAGTTGCCTGCAGTCGTTACAGCCACACAGACCTGCTGTCACGGCATGACATGTTTCTGCAAACCACAGATATGTTACAGATCAACATTTCTGAACCGACTCGGGATGTTTTGAGTGAGACTCCAGAACTTATCCAGCCGTGTTCATCCTGACAAAAACAGGTATTTTAAGTCTAAACATGATCTTTTACTCACTTTAAGTGGTTATTGGGCCTTAATTCAACCAGAGTGTTGTCAGTTCAAGAAATACTATAGTACACAAAATGTACTTAAACATTGGGTTATTGGGTTAATCATATCCTAAAAACTACCAATGAAAATTTACATATATCACAACATACGGTTGTGAAATGTTCTGACAGCTGTTTGATCCAGGCTTGAACTATTAGCGTGTACAGTAGTTAAAAGTCTGAAGCAAATTCAACGGTGTCATTTGTAAGAAACATTCAAAATTTTAAGGGAGCTCCAAAACTACAGGGGGCAGAATAAGAGCTAGCTGCTGCTCACTATACTCTTTGCTGCAGATATCTCAGGCTGTAACAACCTGGCTGGAAAAAAAACCACCAAAACCAGCACCAAAACACAACCAACATATGTTGTGTTTCTTTCTAACTGGGTCTTTAAGGCTGTTTTCTCACCCTGGTGGTCTCTGACTGACAGCTCCTGAAGTCTTTCAGGTGAAGTCTTCCAGTTTTCCTGACCACAATATGCCGGAATACAAGTGTGTTCATGCATGTCGACTCTTCTGTCAGAATCAGAATAAATCCTAGTTTCTGACAGAACAGTGTTTCCTTTCGGCAGAGAACAGAACAGACTTTCTTCTCACCGAGCAGAGCTCGAAAACACAGCTGATAAAAGTCGACGTCCACCGTCAACCAGACCGCCGACAGGCAGCCTGCGTTTACTCGACACCCGGAGTCATTAACCGCTGCCTTACTCACGTAGCTGCTCGGGTGTTGTGACACGTGCCTTCAGCCTCTGAAAGGAGTCTTGTACATGTTTTATATGGCAGTCAGACACATGTACACATGCTCCAACAGGACGTGTTCACATTAAGTGTTAAAATAACTCAGAGCCATGTAGCTCCTTGATAAATGCACTTTCTTGAGTAGCTGTTATAATTTACACCCTCTGTGGGCGCTTTGTGTTTGTGGGAGCAAAGATTTAACTGAAAGAAGCAAGTTTGTGTTTTGTTGTAACACATTACTTCCCCAGCTGTGGAAATAAAGATGCAAGGTGAATGCGTTTCATTTTACTTCACATGACGACGACGTGTGAGTTTGAGATAGATGTGAGATATGAGATAAAAGAACCATCTGAGTCATATCTGAATGTGTCTGATTGTGTGCAGATGTAATTTTTTTTCCGATTCCAGCTCATTTCCAACCGCTCTCATTTGTTTTGTTTTTTTTATATCTCACTGCATCTGATCACACAATGTGAGTATTTTAGACGACAGGACGGCTTTGAAATGTGACCAGATGCAAATTTGCGATTTCTTTGTCTGCTGTGTTTGTGAAAAATCCATTTTCCTGCTGTCAAAACGAAATAAGTATTTTTTCTTTTTCTTTTTTTTTTTTTTGCTCTTTCCCATTTTTGCTTGTCAAACAACAAAACAATTATTCTCTGTCATCATCTGACGAGACGAGAACCAACTGAAACTCCTAAAGGCTCCAAAAACATCCAGCTACTGTTGTTTTTAACAAGCATTGTTTGGACAGGCATGAATGAAGCATTTGGTGGGGACTATTTCAGCTGTGGATTTTGTGTCTCAGCAGTATTAGTAGTAGTATTAGAGTATTTGTGGGATGTACTTAAAACAGTGACTGTCTGAAATATATTGATTGAGCTTTTGGGTCTGAAGAGAGAGGGCTTTTGCATTTTTAGTGTCCATGGTGGAGGAGGATGAGACGAGGGGTGTTCAGTTGGTTGCAGTGTGAAACCTCACTGCTTGATGCCATTAAATCCTACATACTGGACCTTTAACAGCCGAGTTGAGGGTGGTCTCATCTACGTGGCTGCTGTCCACGTTTATCAGTCGGGCTGTTTGAGGAACAGCTTGGTTGTTTGAACAGTGAGCCAGAAGCTGGATAAGTGGCTGATAGTACTTCACAAACACTGGAGACCCAGCAGCTCCCAGAGAGCGAAGCAGATCCTGGAACTGGGTCCATAAAGAGCCTCCTTGTCCCAGTCTGACCTGCTGCTGTAAGTTACAGAGAGTGAAACACCGCTGACTTGAGCAAATGGAAGCCATATGAGGGCAGAGGGCAGCAGAGGGCCTCCTCACAGAGGCTCTTTGTGACAGGAGCTGGGGACGGGGATAGTTCAGATCAATCTGACTCAAACAATCTATACGTAGTTTCAAGTGCATACAAACACCATGCTGATGCCGAAAGGGACGAGGTATTTTCATTACTGTGCTGAAAATAGTTGGCTGGTTTCTCCGTGTTCTGTCTGAATATAGAGGAGGCTTGTTTGCACGCTGGTCAGCCTGCTGTTTATAAAATGCTCTTTTCATCAGCGGTGGAGTGGCCCACAATGACCCCACTAAGTTAACAGCAGCAGCCCCATCTGGCCTGCACACAGGTATGTAACGGTCAGGGTGGCACAGGGAAGCTCAGAGACACGCTGATGTCAGTGTTGGCTCTTACATCACCAGCAGCAGCAGCAGCAGCAGCAGCAGGGAGGTGGTTTGCTCTGCTGAGTGTATTGATGGAGGGCAGGGTCACCTTTTAAAAACCACTGAGTTTGAGTAGGAGAGCCCACCGCTGAACTTCCTGTTGCTGGATGTTTGCAACACTCATAATCAATGAAGTGTTCCAGCAATAGAAGTGGTTAGAGGGCTTTATAGCAGGAGATGTCAGAAGGTTGCTGGCTCAATCCCACAGCTGCATGTGAAAGTCTGCTGACCATTATGTACGAACTTTTGTTTTTTGTGACCAGATTTTTATTTTTGATCTTTGTTTTCTGACAAATGCAGCTACGCTTCTGCAGACAGTGTTTCTGCAGCCTCACTAAATATAGTTGAGTAAAAGGTGCAGTACTTTCCTCCAAAATGTAGTGGAGTCGCAGTGTAAATTAGCAGAAAACAGATATACTATGGTTAAAAAAAAATGTACTTGGTCATAAGGCACCTGTATGTGTGTCATGTGCCTTATGACCAAGTACATTTTTTTTTAAACCATAGTATATCTGTTTTCTGCTAATTTACACTGCGACTCCACTACATTTTGGAGGAAAGTACTGCACCTTTTACTCAACTATATTTATTTAATAGCTCTAGTTACAAGTTACTTTACATGCTGCATCAGAGCAAAAGTGGCACATTTTTAAATCAGATAAATGCTTAATATATGATTGCAAAATGGGCCTGTAGAATGCAGTATACATGTAATGTATGTAAATAAATATCTAAGTATATTTAATACCAGATAGTTTAACACTTTTGCAGAAGTACTTTTTTGTTTGGGTGACTTTCACTTTTTCGAAGTGATATTTTAACATGATTTATTTACTTTTACTTGTAAATGATTTTTGGGTACATTTTTAAAAAGCTGTGTATAAAGTGGGTATACTAATACAAAAAAAGAACATTCTCATATGAAAGTCTAACATTCAAAATGTGGGAAATGTCCTTTAATTATCAAAAGCACATAAACACTCACGATGAAGCAGAGTGTGTGTGTGTGTGTGTGTGTGTGTGTGTGTGTGTGTGTGTGTGTGTGTGTGTGTGTGTGTCGCTACATGACGTTGTTTTGACGCATTTTCTGTGAAAACAGCGTTTCTCGGTTTAGCCAGTAGAGGCCGCTGACGCTCCTCTCCTCGTCGGGTTGATGTTTTGCACCCGGACTGGCTTTGGTCGTTGCTGATTGGTTGATGTGTTTTTTCTGTCACGCCTTCTCGAGGTCGTTCTCCTCTCCCATTGGTTGTTTCGGGACTTTTGGTCACCCGTGCGTCAAACTGAAAATAACAAGATTGGTTTCACATGCAAACTGTCAAGAGTGAAGGAAGCGAGCGGGTGGCAGCGATGTGAACCTCCCAGCCGCACTGTGAGTTCATTATTTAGTTGCTCGCTGCTATTGGAAATTCAAAATGAACACGCTTCTTGTCTTAAGCGCCAATAGTAATAACGGCACTCGCTTCAAATGCGGACAAAATGGCACTGGAGGACTTGTTTACATTGCCGAACAGCCGGGGTACTAACTGGATGCTAACATTAGCAAACGTTAGCTAAATGGGTGTTTGCGCTGCTAATATTAACGACAGCTAATGGCGATTTATTCGACAAATAACGTTGTTGTTGAAGTCAACTAATTGTGATATGTAGACACGATTCCATATAAGTGTGTGGCGCTGTTAATCTAGATTCATAACATCTACGTCTTCGTGTTCAAACATCCATTTTGCAGATTGTACTCAAGGTTAATGAACTTGTTGCCGATGTAACGGCAGCATCAACCGTCAATATGTGCTTTGGTTAGCTTAACGTTAACCGACGCTGGTTACTGTATAGATATGTATAGCTCGGTTAAACATCCCGCCTTGTGTCTCTAAATTCATACAGCTAAATCTGTCAGGCCTCCTTCCACCTGGAACATCAGGTGCATGTTGCAAATTGTTGCTGGATTTTATTTAGATTTTTGATCAGAAGATATGGAAGGAAAATGCTCATGCTCACTGTACTTCATTGCTGGGCTGTTAACTAGGTCAAAGCCAGGATTTAAGAAAAACTGAGGTCATTAGTTCAAGTTTCCTATTGCAAATCTTTACTCCACCTTCCTCTGTCCTCTCCACCAAACATGATCAAACAAGTCAGGTCGATGCATAACTTTATTTAATAACTAGTGGATTAGTTGAATGCAGAAAATTATGTACTACTTTTAATTTATACTGTAAATCAAGTCCTACTGAGAATGAGACCTCATTTTCAGAAGACACCTGATTACATAGTAAGTATATCGATCAAACAAAGACATACAGTGTAAGATACAAAAACAAATAGTAATAATAATGCAGTTAAAACAAGTTTAAAAAGAGTCACACAACTGAAACCATTTGTGGTTTTGATCAGATTTCTCACTTCAGTTTATTTCAGCTACAGAGTGCAAAGAATCTAAAAGCAATCTTCATGCACGTCACGAAAGGCAAGAGGCAATAAATCATCGCCTACACACCCACTTTACTCTGCAAGACTGGTTAGGTGTCAAGGTGTCACTTCTAACCACCATCTGAAATATATTTAAACTGTGTCACCTTAATAAACAAGAGGTAAACATGGCTGTGATACCAGTGAGGGAGATGAAAAATAGATTTATTGAAATGGGTTTTGGCGCAGACCCCACTGCCCTGGCTGGAGCAGATCCTGGCATGGTGCTCTGAAGGAGGTGTCTGAGCTTGTCCCAGCAAGGAGTCCTGAGTCATCTGGTTCAAGGTTGGGTAGAGGTGGGAGTTTGATAGACAAGAAAAGCAGAAACTGAGGAAAAGGGCATGTTTAATGAAAAGTGGTGCAATAGAGCGGCTCTGATTACAGATATGAAATTAAGTGAGAGGTCTTTGGAAGGAGGTGAGGCAGGAGCCTTGGTTCTGTCTCATCATTGAACTTCAGTAAACTTCCACTTAATTAGAGTTGATTGTCAGGTGTTTTTATTTATTGGCATATCAGCTTTTAGTATAAGCAGGAAGCTTTTATTGTCCAGTTGCGTCTCTCTTTCTTTGGCTTTAAAGCTACAACAATTAGTAGATTGATAGATTATTTTTTGATACTAAAGGAACCAGAAGGTATTTTGATAGTTGTTTAATTGTCATTTTGTAAGTGCAAAGAAATCCAGACATTGTCAGTTTCTAGCTTATCAAAGATTTTCTGCTTTTTCTGTTTTGATATATTGTAAATTAATTTTGGGGTTTTTGTACCACTGGTTTGACAAAACAAGACTTTTGAAAATCTCGCTCTGAGGCCTGGTAAACGCTGCTGGACATTCTTTGCTATTATCTGGTTATTTTATTGACAAACCAATTCATCAATTCAATTAGGAAATCACAGGCAGCTTAATTGATAATGGAGACCTAATTTACTTTCATGTTGTCAGATCAGTTGAACAATGACTTCCTGCTCTTAAGGTTGGCCAATTTCCCCAGTAACTTTTGGTTCATTAAAACCAATTGGATTGTGTGAAAATGTATTTTAATCAAGGTTAAAACATCAATGTTTTAATGTGTGCTCTTTAAAAGTTGATGCAGTGAGAATACAGCCACGTGTAGCATGAAATTGTAGAATGTAAACTGAAACCAGGATTGCCCAAACCCCCATAAAACATAAAGAGGACGTGACCTCGGTGTCCTCAGTGGGGGCTGTGGCTGTGCTTGTGGCCTGAGTAAGCAGGTGTGATAGAGGAGATTAACTGTTATGCTCAAGCTCTGAAACACTAATCCATTTAGGCATGGACAGAGTTTATTTAAAATCAACTCTGGGCCAAGAATAAGTTTCTGTATTTGCAGCAGTTAAACATTTCTAATGTCGTTATGCTCAACAGTTACAGAGTTGACTGGAATGAACTTATATTTTCTAACTACCATTGCCTTAAATCTGTGTGCACAGGTGTAAATGTGTTTAATTTTAAAAAATAACGTCTTTTAAAACATTTATCTAATCCAACTGTCTACTACATGTCTTATTCCCCCTTTGAATTAGACTGTCAGGAGAACATTTATTTAGCTGGAGGCAGCAGGAGGATTAACCATTCCTGCAGTCAAACTAAATGTTCTGTAAAGTGATGTTTATTCAATATTTATGATTTTCTGTGCATTGTTTTCTTTAGTGTCTAAGAAAAAAAGTCTAAAAGCAGTTAACACATACACCATATGTCACAGTTTCCCAAAGTTCCCTAGTTAACACATTTATTTAACATGATTTTGGTCCAGAAAGAGTCTACATTGAAAATCATAGAAGACAAAGAAAACCTGAAAATAGTGATTTTTTTTCTTCTTTTTCTAATCCTGGAAAAAAAAAATGAGTACTTTGTCTTTAAGGTCGGGGGACCTTCAGCTAAACAAGCATATTCTGTAGAGAGAACTTGGCCTTTTTTCAGTCTTATTTGTGTTCCCTCAGCTTGAGATCCCCAAAGCTTTGGACAGCGCTGTGTTTATCTCATTTGGACCCCTTCATGGCTGTTTATGCTAATAACACAATTTTCCACTGCAGATACTCAGTGTCGACCCTTGAGTGACTGTGCCTCATGGGGAAGCGGTTTGTTGTTCAGATGGGTGTCTTATAGCCTGCCAGAGGGTAATGAGCAGTTGTGGTTTGTCTCCAGCCTGTCCTGTCTCCATGACTGGCTAATGTTTAGTGGTGATGATGGAAATGCAGATGAGAGGCTGATGGCCGACTGTTTTGCAGTACCAGACTGCAGCGTCAGGTTAAATGTGTAACAGGAAAGTAAGTGTTGGAGGTAATTATTGCTCAAACACGCAGCCATTTCTGCTTGAACTGATGGTATATTGCCTGAGATTTGCAGTACCAGACATGGTGCACTTTTTTAACATGTACTTTAAAGACCAAAATTACCCTCCCAGTTTGGCATAATGAGACAGTTGGAAAGAAACCAGCGGATGTCCGGGAAGAAGGATGAGCACTGAGACATTTTTATCAATTTAGATTCACTTAGTGGTTCTCCTTATTGATTTTAATTCTGACTGGATTCATTTCTCAGTCCCTGTTTGGTGCAGAAGGATTCATATATTTAACTCAGCTCTTTCACATGTTAGACCTGTTTTTTGTGTATTTGCAGCATTCAAGCTGAACATTAAGATTGCAGCACTTGATGAATATAAAGAGTGTTGCCACTCACAAGTTCTTCATCAACTCATTAGTTGTAACCATGGTCACTTCCACCCACTGTGACTTCATGTGCCTAGTTGAGAATTTAAAACAAAAGCACTGACAATAATTCACCGTGCTTCTGCAGGTTGCAGCCTGGCTCGGGCTAACATGTAAAAATGGGAACAGAGAAAGATATTTAAATGTGTTTGCAAAACATCATATTTCACAGAGGAAATTCTGCCTGTTGCGTTGAGATAGAGAAGGCAAACTGGATATCATTTTAGTGGATGAGAGCAGGATGGTAAAATTAGGTGAGCCACCAGAGAATACCAACAACAGTAACAGCACAAGACAGGGCAGCAAGGTCAATGTTTTAGCTTTGTGCCGTCCTCTGCGCTGAAATATACAACCAGATGTTCTGTAACACTCTCACACACCAGGAGAAATGGGTTTCATTTTGCTGTCCTGCCATTCTGTCATGATTTATTTTTTCCTGTACTGTCCAGAAAGTGTTGTCTGTATGTCTGAATCCATGTGAATGCAACATAAAAATGCTTGGACAGCCTCTATGATTTTAACACTAGAGGCTTGTCCCTGTGGGCCACTTTGATAAAATGCACAGACAAACATGTGCACAGGGGTAAACAGACATGAATGATGTATGTAAAATATGTCTTATAATGTAACTATTGTGATGTACAGTGAGACTATGACTTGGTGGCATGCAAATCAAAATTATTCAACACCATGAAGCGAAGTTGCAGAAATAATGTGTAATGTTTTTGTTTCTCTTGTAGGACTGTTGGTATCGAATACAAATGGAGGAAAGGACTGTCACGAGATAATTGGGGCTGTAGCCTCCACGTTGCTAAAGACTCTTGAGAAGACATGAGAGAAGAATTTGCTGAAAGTAGAATGAGAAACTTGAGTAACGACCTGGATTGACTGAGGACTGACGAGCACCATCATTTCCCACTGAAACTTTTACCTTTGAGCTCCGCTCATTCAGACTCATTCTGCTCCTCTGACACACACCTTCATCCACCAGCTCTGCTGTCCAACCGAGGCAGAGTGGACCCGTCCCTCCCCCCAGGCCTTGCGCCCTCCCATCGGCGGCCCGCTTTGGCGGTGTGTTGGTGTAAGATGGCGCGGTGGGACGCTGAGGGCTGCCGCGGGGGACTGTGATGTCAGAGCCCAACAGCCCGGGCGAGAGCCGGCGTGGCGCTCCCAGATTCTTCGTGGGCTGCGAGGACGATGAGAGCGAGGTCCTGGAAGACAGCATGAGGACAGACATGGAGCTATATGAGGACGACGAAGACACAGACTCGGTGCGAGATTTGTTTCTTTTATATATTCCTCCACTAAGTTGCTGCTGCTAGCTGGAATAACTTTGGTAGAATATCAAAAGCATCGGGTTATCTGTAAATGGAAACATTGCAGATGAGTCACAGTCGAAGGCTTTTATTAAACATTATGCACCCTTGGCAGCCGGTTCATCACTTTTTGGATGAAAGTGTAGCAAAGCAACTCGAATATTTTCTTAGAGGCAGTATCCTTTAATATCTTTAGTGGTTTTGACAGGGACCAAGTTATTTCATTACAGCTGGTTGTCATCTCTTTGGTATTTAATCATTTGGTATATTTACACAGATGCTATCGGGGTTCCTCAGAGAAACCAGGTTAGGCTAAATGTGTCTACATGCCCTGCAGTAACCTTTCAGTATGAGGCTTATGGGTAAAATGTGGGACTAAGTTGCCAGGGTCTCCCTGCTTCCTCAGACAGGTCATTGACAGGTTGCTCTTCCTCTCCTTCGTTCAGCCCCCAGAGCGACAGATCGTGGTGGGGATCTGCTGCATGATGAAGAAGTCCAAATCCAAGCCAATGACCCAGATCCTGGAGAGGCTGTGCAGGTTTGAGTACATCACTGTGGTCATCTTCCCAGAGGATGCCATCCTCAACGAGGCCGTGGACAAATGGCCTCTATGTGACTGCCTCATCTCCTTCCACTCCAAGGGTACATCATGCACACACTAGCAAGCACACATGAACACAGACAGGTTTTTAATGTAGTACATATGAATTATTTTTAATATTCTTTCTGCAGAGGTCTTGATTTAACAGCTGCATAATACAAAATTAGATGGATCTACAATCACATGCTGTTTCCTGTGTGTATCTGTGTGATCACATCATCAACTGTCCAATCACTGTGCCTGTCGTTCAGTACTACGTGATAGCATCTCTGAGTGTTTCTGAGTGTTCCAGCAGTTTCTAATCAACCATAACTCTGAACTTGTTTTCCTTCCGTTGGTGACATCATACAAATTGTAACTGTGTCCATTTCCTCTGTATGTGAACCTGCAGGATTCCCGCTGGATAAGGCAGTGAGTTATGCCAAACTGAGAAACCCTCTGCTCATCAACGACCTGAACATGCAGTACTACATACAGGACAGGTTCGGCAACAAACCCAAACTCTATAATTCCAGTATTGGCTGAAATTATGCATGCAAGGCAAAGTGAGGCTTGATAATATAACAACCATGACTAGTTTCTGTATTGATTGGTTAATTTTTGTATTTCTTTTCAAACAGGAGAGAGGTGTATCGCATCCTGCAGGAGGAGGGCATAGATCTACCACGCTATGCTGTGCTGAACCGTGATCCAGATAATCCAGATGGTCAGTCGGCCCACTCATGAGTGATATTCAGTAGAGTTTTTGAGTCATGTATCATTTTTGCTTAAACATACCACAAAGAGTTTTTACCTGGTAGTTAAACATAATAAATATTCTTATATTGACAAAGCCTACTTACTATTTACTACCACTTACCTACTATTTATTTATATGCTTATTTATACGTGCACATGAATAAGTTGCTGGAAAAACCTGAAAATGCACCTTGAAAGAAATTAAGAACGCTGAACATAGGTGTATAAACAGAACTAAAACAATGATAGCCTTTCAATTCCATCATTATGATATTACAGTTGATAGATGAATTACCTCATGCTGCAAACAGCTGTGTTTAAAAAAAAAAACAAAAAAAAAAACAACAACATTGAAAAGAAGTTGCATTTTTGTTTTACTTACCTTCAGAACAAGTAAACACGCTAGCTGGATCGAGATCTTTGACACGAGGCAACGCTCCTGTCAGTTCTCTGCACAGGGCTCGCTAAAATCTGCAAACAATTAATAGTTCCTTATAGAATCAGAAATACTTAATTGATCCCCGAGCTGAAATTGATTTGTTACAGTAGCTCCTTCTAGAATAGAAATGTCACACTATATAGAGGCTGAATGAAATACAAATAGAGAAAACAATAACAAAAAACTGATTAAAGCTGCAAGCAGATGAACACAATGTGACAGCTGAATATGTATATACAGATATGAATATACTTGCTACTAGAAATGGAGTATGCTGTAGCACGTTGCAAATATTCTTGAAATCGGTGTTACATGACCAGAGAAAACTGAGAAAAATGGGCTACAGTATTTAGAAAGCTGGTTATATTTCCTGTTTAAGATCACATGGAATAACTCAATAGAAAGCTGACTGCATTCCACTTTTAATTTAATTCTTGAAGCTTTTTTTTCCTCCTTTAAAACTCTCAGAAAAACAGCCCTGGAGCTTGTGTCCCTGCAGGGTCATGAGACCATTAATTTTAAGACTGCATTGGTTTTATTTCAACTTGTGGGTAAATATAGTATCAAATGTGAAGCTGTTGCAAGTGTACCATACTTAAGCACTGTGATATGATGGATCTGTCATTCTTAGCCTGTTTTTACACAGTGACGTGGAGAGGGTCCCTGCACTGATGAGTGATCAGATAGTTTACGTCTCTGCCTTCCTTGACACTAACGACTGTCTGTCACATGGTCCAGAGTGCAGAGCTGCTTCACAGGGCTCGAGAGTAAACATTCGGGGGGGGAAGTGTCATCTGTGTATATTAAAAGAGGTAATGAGAGGGGGCTTCTTGGCACACTGGCTCATTTGCTGTGTGTGTTTTTTGTTTTAGAGTGTAACCTGGTGGAAGGAGAGGACCATGTGGAGGTGAACGGAGAGATATTCCAGAAACCTTTTGTTGAGAAACCTGTCTGCGCTGAGGACCACAACGTCTACATCTACTACCCCACCTCGGCTGGTGGTGGCAGCCAGAGACTCTTCAGAAAGGTCCTTTGACTTTGGCTGTGCAGGCTTGTTTTTGGTCTATAAATCCAACAGTGTTCAGTCTAAACTCGGTGAAGAGATAAGAGGAAACTGGCGATTTATTAAATTTAAATTCCAAACATCCTGAAATTGTCTTGACAACAGCTGTTTACTGTTGCCTTAATGACCACTCTCACAACCATTATGCTGATACTTGGTTGTTAATGCTGCAGATAAAACAGACTGGTCATTACTCGCTGCTCCTGCACAGACGGTGACTCATCAGTGCATCTTTTCACTCTAATCTATGGTTTTGACTCGTTAGAGCTTGATTGTGAAGGCAAATTCAGATCAAAGCTTTTTTTCCCCCTCTCAGAGTGCACTTATGTGCCCAAAGTCATGTCGCTCATGTTATACTTGGAAATGTGTTGCAGGTCCATGGCTGCTCTTGACATTTTCAGTGTACACCGTCCTTTTATCTTCCTCAGTAATAATGGCCACTGTTAATCAACTGGACAGACTAGGACACACCAGGCATTAACCTGCACAACTTAATAGGCTCTCTTGTCATTGTACATGAGGCTATTGCTCTGCAAGAGAAAGAGCATCACCATAAATTAGGCACACTGCTTTCAAACATGGAGCTGTAGCCTTTAAGTCAGATCGTGATGGATGTTGGAGAGACTATACAGAGTTTAACGGCAGTGTTTTCAGAATCACAACATTTCTCTCGCTGTGTGGTTTGTGTAGATCGGGAGCCGGAGCAGTGTGTACTCACCAGAGAGCAGTGTGAGGAAGACCGGCTCTTACATCTATGAAGAGTTCATGCCAACAGATGGAACTGATGTTAAGGTAGAGTATTGATTATTGAAATATGTGAAAGGAAATAATGATAGGAAAAAAGTATGGGATGGAATATGAGGCACTCCTTATTGACATTTATTCCTTCTTAACAGATAAATAGATTTATGAGAAGGAAGGAATCACTTAGGGCGTCCTTGATTGATGAAGTAAAATTTCTATTTATTTAATCAGCATTGAACTCATCAAATGAACCACTGTGTTCTGGTTCACAAGTTCTGGTTCTTTGCAAAAAAATCTAAAGGGAAAAGCCTGTAGTCATAAAAACACGAGTCAGCTTGATCCCCAAAAAGCATTTCATCAATTAATGTACAGTTAGTGACCTTACTGACTTGACTACTGAAGTGCTATATAAATACAGTCCCTTTATGGAGGGTGTTGGATGTGACCTCAGGTGTACACAGTGGGGCCAGACTATGCTCACGCTGAGGCTCGGAAGTCTCCTGCTCTGGACGGGAAGGTGGAGCGAGACAGTGAGGGGAAGGAGGTCCGCTACCCCGTCATGCTCTCAGCCATGGAGAAGCTGGTGGCCCGAAAGGTCTGCCTAGCATTCAAGGTAAGCAATGGTATTGTCTCAATAAATTGCTGATTCTGTTGCATCTCATCATGAGTAAAAATAAATGTGTCCTGCTCTCCTTTTATTGCAGCAAACTGTGTGTGGCTTCGATCTCCTGCGTGCCAATGGACACTCTTATGTGTGTGATGTCAACGGTTTCAGTTTCGTGAAGAACTCGATGAAGTACTATGACGACTGTGCCAAGATCCTCGGGTACCGCGTTTATTTTTCATCATTTTCCTGTCAAGTCGACCATTTCCCTCTGCTTTTAGTTGATTTCTGGTTCAGATCTGTTGATTTTGATTTGTGTCTCTTCGTGGCTCTTCAGGAACATCGTGATGCGTGAGCTGGCTCCTCAGTTTCAGATTCCCTGGTCCATCCCGACCGAGGCAGAGGACATCCCCATTGTGCCCACTACATCAGGGACCATGTGAGTCATAACAGTGTGTTGTGTGCGGAACAGATGGTATGCTTCTAATTAAGTTAGTTGGTTATATTGTTATAATTGTCCTAAATCATTTCATCAGCTGTGTTTGAACGTTCACAGTCTAGAACCTGAGACAAGGTCATATAATGTAAACTGTTTAAATGAGGATAAGCAGTGTAATTAAATATACTTAAAGCTACTTAATGTAGATATAGATATTGTTATAATGTGTTCAGTCGCTCTGTAGTGTTAACATTTAAGTATTCAGTATTAAACAAGCAAATTGTGCTCATTGTCTTTGTCTAATTGCATTAAGAGTAAGATTGTGCTCTTTCTTTATTTCTCTGTACAGTTTATCTAATATAACCGACAGCTGTGAGGTTTTCATTATCAACCGCAGTGGATAAACAGTGTTGATTAATGGAAGAGGAGTCCATTTATAAGATGTAACTGATGATGTTAACTTATTCTGACACTCTTCAGGATGGAGCTCCGCTGTGTCATTGCTGTCATCCGACATGGAGACCGAACGCCCAAACAGAAGATGAAGATGGAAGTTCGCAACCCCATGTAGGTTGTCTCTGTTACTGCCTTTATTTGTGCTGCAACTAGTGATGAAAGAGTTTTGATGAATCAGAAATTTGTCTTTTGATTCATGCAGGTTCTTTGATCTATTTGAAAAATATGGAGGATACAAAACAGGGAAATTGAAACTGAAGAAGCCAAAACAACTGCAGGTAACAATAAGTCAGATAAAGACACAGTTCTGTAGGTTTTACTTTGTAACAGTCTCCCACCGTGTGTGTGTTTCAACTTTTGTGTGAACTGCTGTAAGAATTCTGACAGCTTGTTACTCTGAACCTCAACAGGAGGTGCTGGACATCACACGGCAGTTGTTAGCAGAACTGGGACAGCACAATGACTGTGAGATAGAAGAGAAGAAATCTAAACTGGAGCAGCTGAAGACTGTTCTGGAAATGTGAGTCAGGAGTGAACTGGGTCACCCTCTTAACAACTAATCCCTGGTCCCATATTCATTTAATTATTTTCTAGGTCACCTCAGCAAATTGTGTTAAAACATGATAGACTGCAACAAGGAATTACAGAACGTTAATCCATACAGGTCACATTGCAAACATGGAAACTGCCAGAACTCCAACGTATGTTTAAGTATACTGTAAAATAAAAGGATGGAGGTGTTTGGTTGTTGATGAGTTTTATGCAAAGCTTAAGTTCCTGAATCTCAACTTCATGTTGAATATCCTAAAAGTGGTTTGGGCAGTTCCTTGGCTTCCTCCTGCGCTTATGACAAATGAGTTTTCAAAAGGTCACCGGCCAAACACAACAACCAACAGCATCAGATGTGCTGCAGCTGCAGTGTTTGTTCTGTAAACAGCCTGGATACAGAGAAATTAAGGCAATTGTGCACAACTTCTTTTCTTAAAAACAACAGACAGAATATCTTGACAGCTCAGTATGACAGATTTTATTACTTACAGGAGCGGCATATCCTGATCCTGTTTCTATACAAGTCACCACCACATTGTTCATCGACATTACAAGTAGTGGCAACCCCCCAGTTTGTTATCAGAGGAGGAAGAAGGCATGTTTATCCAAGAATAGCGTTGGCTTTTAATGACTCCAGATCTGTTTCAATTTCTTGCCAATAAAGGTATGGCCACTTCTCTGGGATCAACAGAAAAGTGCAACTAACCTACCTGCCCCATGGGCAGCCAAAAACCTCAAGTGAGGAAGAAGGTAAGAAGGTTTTAAATCTCTTTCTCTAAATAATATGTTGCAAAGCTCAAGCTGGATAAATACTGATGTGACTGTTAACTGCGTTGCTCTGGATTCTAATTACAGACACACGTAAGGAAGGTCCGTCTCTGCTGCTGGTGCTGAAGTGGGGAGGAGAGTTGACTCCTGCTGGCAGAGTGCAGGCTGAGGAGCTGGGAAGGGCCTTCCGCTGTATGTACCCCGGAGGACAAGGTGAGACTCACAGCAGGGTTTCCCACTGAAACACATCATGTTGTGTTTCATTACTTTGATAGTAATTTTGTTATGGACCCAAATAATTACTCACCTGCTGATCGAAAATGAAGTTCATATATGTGTGAATTAATGTTGTTTAAGGAGGTGTTACGAAGTTAAGTTAGATTTTTTATAACTGATACGAAAGGTCAGAACAAGAGGTGGGAAGAGCGGCGTTAAAGCAGGTCAAACATACCATTTTAATTGTGTAATACAGTCTCACTGTCTCACTCTTCCTTCTCTCTGCTGTTCTCATTATTCACTGTCATCTGTCTAGTTTAACATGTCCTGTACAGTAGGTGTGCACATATTGTAGATATAAGGAGTGATTCTAACCAGAGTAAATACAAACCTACAGTCATGGAAATCAAACCTTTGCTGCAGAGAGAAAGAGAAGAAAAAAATGCAAAGGGTATGTGTGGATTTACGGATGTTTTAACATCTCTGGAAAACACCCCAAACATCCTTTGTGTCTTAAAGCAGTCACGTAATCAAAGAAAACCTGAACAAGGAAAGTGACACCCTTCATAGAATGAATTTAAACAACCACAGGATATATTTGTTTAGTTACAGACAGGGGACAGAAGGTCCTTTTCTGTTTGTGCACCTAATTTAAACCATGAATAAATAGGTTTATAACCCAACAAATGTTTTCCAACCTGAATGAAAATGAACCAGTTTGTTGCAGACTTGTTCCCTTGATAGCCCGAAGATCCTAAGAATCTCCAATCAGTTTAAAAACCAAAGCTAATTTGGTGGAAAAGAAATAAGAGTGGCAGCTGGGGTGCAAAAAGGTCACTGAATACCAAGATGGTGATATCTTACCACAGACTATGCTGTGTTAAGCAAAATAAGGCCAAATATATATTGGAGCAATTTAACTCTGACATTTTAAACTAGCAGGCTCTGTGTCGGTGTAATCGCTCATGTTGCTGTTGGCGCTGTGTTTTTGCAGGGGACTATGCTGGCTTTCCAGGCTGCGGGTTACTGCGGCTACACAGCACCTACAGACATGACCTGAAGATATATGCTTCTGATGAAGGAAGGGTGCAGATGACGGCTGCCGCCTTCGCCAAGGTTTGTTTTAATCTTCTATTCTAAAAGCTCCATACAAAATGTTGATCCATCACCACTAGTATAAACATGAGGAACCAGAGTTATGGCCAGATGAAAGCTTTGAAGCGCCACAAGACAGTTGTTTCATTAACTGGATGTAAATCTTTATCTTTACAGAAATGTCAACAGCTGTGTGAGTGTTAAATCAAACTGGAATCAAGATTCCATCATCTAAGTTGAATAGAAAGAAAAGAGCACCACCTGCAGAATCCTAAATGACGCACAAAGATTGTTTCTGAGAAAGGCCGTTGTTTTGAAAATAAATTCAACCTCCCCAAACTTGTACTTTTTCAGAGATTATCAGCTTCTTTAGATGAAGAAGGACTATAGAGGGATGTCCAGTACTGTCAGCTGTTAATATCTAATAACTTTGAAACCAAAGTGCCTCCACATTGTTTGGTAAAATGTGTTTGTCACAGTGTATTTATACAGTGTAGAAATGACCGTCGGTGTTGACAAGATCAGTCTCATGTCTGTCATGATGTTGTGTGTCCCAACAGCTCATGCTTGTTGTGAGATCGCGGAGTATTGGTCACACTGTTGACAAATTATCAAATCCTCACTTTGCATTAAAGATGTTGCCAAAATAAATCACAGATGACCATTTCATTCTGTCTGTGTGAGCAGGGTTTGCTGGCTCTGGAGGGGGAGCTGACACCCATCCTGGTGCAGATGGTGAAGAGTGCCAACATGAACGGGCTGCTGGACAACGACAGCGACTCCCTGAGCAGCTGCCAGCACCGAGTGAAGGCCCGACTGCATGAGATTCTGCAGAAGGACAGAGACTTCACCGACGAAGACTTCGACAGGGTGATTAGTGAACTGCATTTAACACTCTGAGCTGAATATATGTCTTTTCTGTGAGTGCCTGAAGAGGGCAGGAGGATACAACGTTGAGAAACGTGGGTGGTTTGTACACTGAAAACACCTTTATTATTCAGGACCCTGGCTGCAGCATTTAGGAGCTATAGTACAACAACTTGCATCTTAACTTGGTCGACATTTTCCTTCCTCTTTGTCTCGTGTCAGGACCTGTATTGGAATTTGCAAACATGTTGTCTGCCTCAGAGAATGTCGTCTTCTTCTCAGTCTTCATCTGTTTCTTCTTCTTCTTTTTTTGTCTTTGTCTTCTTTTTTGGATAAATGATTCAAACAACATGGCTTTTCACCATTTAATTCTCATAGCGTATTAAACGGTTGATGCTTTTATGCATGTTTAACATTTTGTCAGTATAGCTACTCCCTCAAAACTGTAGCTATGAATTGTAATATATTAATACTTCTTAATCTATGAATTAAAGTCTGTTTTTTGACAGATGCTTCCCACAGAATTTGTTGGACTTGGGGGTTGATATGTAGACACGGGGTCTAATTGTCTGTGACCAAGTCTCCTTTGATCATTCAGAGGATTACTAACCTCTCCTAATGGGAGCAGAAATTATAGGATTCCTTGAGCTAATGTTTGCAGATTAATTGTATTTCTACATTTGAGTCAAAGTCTTTTGTGAGGGTTAGCAGCTTCTGGCTTCTGAGGTCTTCTGTAATGTGAAAGTAGTCAGTGTCCATTTCTTCTGTGTAATTGGTGTTTTTAATGAAAGTGCTTCCTCTCGTGTGTGACAGCTGGCTCCGACCTGCAGTGACTCTTTGGTGAATTCAATGAAGATAGTCCAGAACCCAGTGGCCACATGTGACCGGGTCTACGCCCTCATTCAGAGCCTCACTTCACAAATCCGCAAAAGGATGGAGGACCCCAAGTCAGCTGGTGAGGAAAATCCTCTATTAATCATCTATCAACATTAGTTGTGCACAGCCACACAGATATGTTTGTTTCATGTGGACAGATTTTAAGATTTAAGTTTTTTGTTTTTCCTCATTAGATGAATTTAATATCATGACACTCAAAGCCTTAAAAGATGACATTAGCAAAACTCAAAGGCAGTAGGATCAATATCATGACGCTTCTGTCAGATATGAATATATATAAGTGCAGTGAAATTGTTAAAGTAATTTTCTGACCTCTCACCAGACCTGCAGCTGTACCACAGTGAGACACTGGAGCTGATGCTGCAGCGCTGGTCCAAACTTGAGCGTGACTTCCGCATGAAGAACGGCCGCTACGACATCAGTAAAATACCAGACATTTACGACTGTGTGAAGTATGATGTCATCCACAATGCTACTTTAGGGCTGGAGGACACTCTGGAGCTGTTCAGACTCTCTCGAGCTTTGGCTGACATCGTCATCCCACAGGTAAGAGTGCAGGAAGGAGGAAGAGAGGGTCAGAGGGTCAAAACACATGAAAATGTTAAAACGACGCTGAAATTGAAAGCAATATTAATTTACAGCCTGGAAGTTTGATATGTGTTGAAACACCTGAACTCTTTTCTTGTACCTTTTTAAAATAACCCTAACCCTAACAACAGTTTTGTTGCTACTTTTAGACCAGTTAAGCATTTTAATATACAATCAAAAGGAATTGATACACAAAGGTAGTCAGCAGTATTACCACTCCAGAGGTTGTGTATCTTTTAAACACATTTTCTGTTTTTGCAGGAATATGGCATAAATAAAGTGGAGAAATTAGACATAGCATATGCCTACTGCCTCCCGCTGGTCAGAAAGATCCAGCTGGACCTGCAGAGGACCCACGAGGACGAGTCTGTCAACAAACTACACCCTCTGTGAGTACATTTGAATTTGATGGAAAGACATGATGCGAGGTGTTTGGACTGGCTGTAGTGACACAACACTGGTGTCTTGTTGGCAGGTACTCTCGAGGAGTAATGTCTCCAGGGCGCCACGTCAGGACACGTCTATATTTCACCAGTGAGAGTCATGTCCACTCCCTGCTCAGCATTTTCCGCTATGGAGGTTTGCTCGATGTAAGCAACCCAACATCAGTTCTACAGGCAATTTTTTAAAATGTTTTTCAGATGAGGATGAAAGTTGAACCTGAGTTTTTGTCTGCGTCTGTGACAGGAGGAGAAGGACCAGCAGTGGAAGCGTGCCATGGATTACCTCAGTGCTGTCTCTGAACTCAACTATATGACTCAGATTGTCATCATGCTGTATGAGGACAACAATAAGGTAGAGTTCAGTTGATTTATTTTTGTCATACGCTGCCATTTATTTGTAAGAGTTTGAAAACTTGGTAAGAATTTAAAGCAACATTATGCAGAAACTGTCATTTGCTTGCTGGAGATGGTATCATTGTAACGTCGCTGTTGCTCCCCCTGCAGGACCTCACCTCAGAGGAGCGCTTCCATGTAGAGCTCCACTTCAGCCCTGGTGTCAAAGGTGTCGAGGAGGAGGAGAACGCACCGACCGGCTTCGGCTTCAGGCCCGCCTCTGCAGAGGTAGCACGACAGGTAGAATCACATCCAAACATCGCCACCGTGTTTCTGTTCTGTGCAGACAGCTGAATGTGTGTTTTCTCTTCTTCTTCTCTGCTCGTGCAGAACGGGCAGAAACAGACGGACCCCGGCAGCCTGGAGGACCTCTCACGGGATGAGACCGACCGTGCCGTGCCATTGTCTGAGCCAATCACCATTCAGAGGAGGTCCCCACTCATACGCAATCACAAGACTGGATCCATGGAGGTGAGGCAGATTAATCCACCTTGTCGTACAAAGACTTCACATTTTGTCGATGAAAACACTCTCAAACATCAGTTCTTTAGTCTGTTTAGCCTCCACAGAGCTGCTGTATTGTTTGCGGTACTTATGTAATCAGTCTGTTTTATAAACCCAGAGCTTCTCTCATCTCGTACAAGGTCATTATTTCACTCTGCAAACTGGCAGCCTGCAGTAGTCGTGCTTAAGCCTGGTACATAATATCAAGTGGACTCAAACTGCCCTGTTACCGCTGTCTAAGTATTATGTGCGTGTGTGTGTGTGTTATATCCACCAGGTTCTATCCGAGACATCATCCTCCAAAGTGGGCAGTTATCGACTCTTTTCGCTCTGCTCACGACAATCCCCTGAGATGAAACAAAGTGGATTAGGTAGGTGTCATAATGCCCTGTTTCCATGGCAGCTGTGTGTATAGATGACATGTGCCACAGGTTGCAGTAGAGGACTGTTGTTATGGGAAGACACTATCATCCAACAGCTGCGTTTCCACCACAGGAACTTCCCCAGTGACCAGGGTCTGAATGATGTTATTTTACCCCCAGAAATGTCCCTCCTCATGAGGGAGTCATTCCCAACAGTTCAGAGACTTTGGCAGTGGGGCTTGCAGTGCTGAACATGTATGATTGGTCGAGCACTTGCAGCATTTTATTTTCCAGCCACCATTTTAAAACGTCTGCAGCCGTATGTTTTGTGTTCATGTGCTTCAAGTTGATTGACAGAAGAATGCAAACGTCAGATGGACCGGCAGTGTCATCTGTAGTCATGCACAAAATCTATTTTATTACATCAGCATAATAAGTCACATCACATCACACTCAGAGTGGAAAAAGCAGGAAACATCAAGCTGAGGGAACCTTTCTAGTTCCTTGAAAAGTTCCTGGGACTAAACGTTTCAGGTATTTTCAGTGGAAACGTTGCTATTGATGTAGAAATGCACTTGGAGGGCAGTTTTCGCTTTGGGTTGTAATGCATGCAGGCAGCTTTTTTCTCCTGATGGAGATGTACTGTAAATGTCATATACATGTGTTTGCTAACGCATTCATTTATTTGTAAAGAAAACTGCTCTCCAAATGGCCTGAAGGATGAAAACTGTTGATAAAATGTCCACTATATTGTCCAAAAATCATTTTGACATCCAACAAAACTCCTGTTCAGTAACTGTAAAGTGGAATTCAAAGGCAGTACCTGCTTTAAACACTCGATGGCCCACTTTCCAGAGCAAACACAACCCTCCTGGAATAAACTGTGTTGCGTGGAGAGCCTCTGTCACTGTTTGGAGGATGAGCTTGCTGTTTTTAGATGGTCTCAACATACATTTGTTTTGCATCAAGTAACTAGTTAAGTGTGAGATATCTTCCACTCCATTCATGTGAATTAAATCTTAATAAAACCATCAAACATTTGTACTGGGTGACATGTTCACATACTCTACTGAGGCATTTAAGCTTTAACCTCTATGTAGCTCCATAGATTAACATTTCACTGCTCCCTCTTTCCATCGCAGTAAGCCTCAGATCCTTCTCCCATCAGTGTAATCCTGACTGAAGGACTGACTCTGCAGCTCTGATGTGCTGGCTTACTAAAGACAATTCCACCCCAAGTTTCATTGCTGGATCAGTTTTGTTGTTTGGTGGGTAGATATTCTCATGACTGTCATGGGGTGTGTGTTGAGTTATTTTAAGCACATAAAGTGGTGCAGTCCCTGCCATCCTAAACATCAGAGATATACAAACAGTTTTGGCTTCAGTCCCTTAAATTAAAAACAGCCACTT
This sequence comes from Acanthopagrus latus, assembly GCF_904848185.1. NCBI lineage: Eukaryota > Metazoa > Chordata > Actinopteri > Spariformes > Sparidae > Acanthopagrus > Acanthopagrus latus. Next base: position 33,172,822 of record NC_051042.1, on the reverse strand, counting down.
CTTTTAGCAGCTGCCATTTTGTTTTTGTTGTTCAACAGTCAAACAGGAAGAAATCTTTCAAAGAAAAGTCACAAAGAACATTCTCATTCTGTTGCTTTAGCCTCATTTCACTTTCTGTGTTACTCTTTAATGCTCTCTATTTGGACATCCTCATTCTGAAACAAAATCATATTTAAAGGGAAATCCCAGTATTTTTTAAAACCTGGGCCCCACAGCTGCATATTTTGGTGTGATAATTATTCATACATGCCAAAATCCTGGAAATCGGTCCAGTAGATCCCTTCAGCTGGCTTCAGAGGTTGCAATATAATTCTAAGTGCTTGTTTTTGCCACTGACTGGCACAGTTTGGTATTCTGACAACATCATGGAAGTTATGTACATTTTTGTTAAATAAGAAAACTGTTTGTATTACCAAAAACAAAAGTAGCGCTCTGTAATCTCATCAGAGGTGAATTGTTGCAGGAAGACAGCAGTGGAAACACGAGTCAGAGTTGGAGAGAAAGGTTACATAGAGGGAATGCCATCTGATTCTGACAATCTAGATGAGACATCAGGCATAACAACTCGCATCTAATATGTCAGACTGAGACTTTGAGATTGTTTGAGACTTGGTTAAAAAACATTTCTTTTATTTGAATAAGAAGGTTTCTTTCCATAGAAATAATTTCCATAATGTTGTCAGACACTCAGACAGCCTGTCAGTGACAAAAACAAGCACTTAAATGTTGACAGTCCCCCCAAAGGATTACGTTACGTTTGCAGCCTCTAATTCCAAAACTTTTGGTCATTTGAATCATTTCTACACCAAAACATGTCAACGTGGGGCCGATGTTTAAAAATACCAGCATTCCTCTTTTGAATACTGAATAATGTCACATATTGTTCATATTGTTTCCTTTTAGCCACGCAGCCTGACAAAGTGGCTAAACATTAAGAACCCTCCCACGCCTCCTGTGAGGAGATGGAGAGAGATGTTGTAAGGAGATGCATGGTCTCCTCTGGGTCATTGTCTCTGCCTGTCTGCTGTTTTTCTGTTTCTCCTTTTTCTCTCTTGCTGTCCCTCTCTTGCTAGTTGTTTAAGTAACAGCATGATATGTAGTGGTAACTAACCCACCCCCGCCCCCCCGCAGGCTCTCAGTGCGCCGGGCTCTTCAGCACCACTGTCCTAGGTGGGTCCTCTAGCGCCCCTAACCTCCAGGACTACGCACGCGCACATCGCAAAAAATTCTCCACTGGCAGTCTGTCCTACAAAGACGGTACGTGTTTGAGACGGCGCTCCTTCACTAACCTGCACAGGGCAACAGCAGATCAGTGTCTCACACATCCTCTAATGTGTCCCCTAATTAATCTTAGTCTGTCAAGCTGAGTGACACTCTGTTGGGGAAACTGGGCACCTAAACATGAGGTAGAAATGTGTCGTGTAGATATGTTTAGTATGAACAAGTGTTGAGCAGAGTAGATGCAGAATAGCAGCAGGAGAACTTGAAGATTTCTGTATGTGCTCTATGAGAAAAGTGAGGCATAAAAATCATGTATGCCCATACATGTATTTTATAGTTATGTTTTTAATAATTTATGTATTTTTAGACTCCATATTCATTGTAGCCACCAAACCACTGGATTTTTTTTCATCTTTTTTTTTCTCCACACCACTTTTAGTAAATTGGTGTATTTCTTTGTTGCAGTTTGTGTATATGCTGCCTCAGGCCCATTAAAACTTGCAAAACAGAATTCAGATTTAGATTTACATTAGACTTTATGTTACATGTGGTGAGGACACAACTGGAAATGTTGCAAGAGACAAAAGCTTTATCAAGAGACGCAAATGTAACAAATTAGGGGTGAATGAACAAATCAGTTCATGTAAGAATCTTGAATCTTGATCTCCAACGATTCAGAATCGATTCACAAATCGATTGAGTTCATTTCCAGCTTCTTCTTAACTTCTGTGTGTGATTCTGTTCTTTCTGTCGGCTGCAGCGGAGCTCACACTTGTCATTTCAGACAAATCGGAGATCAAACTCCTCTTTCATTCTGAGCAGCATACGATATGATTTTATTTTTATTTTCTTTTAGAAGTACTGCATGTATGAAGCAACTGTTCATCAGTGCGTGTCCGTTGAGTGCCCCTCATTCTCAACAGTCATGATCTCCCCATGTTTGTTTTGCATGGTCCATGCCGACACTGACTTCCTGTAACAGTCTGTTCAGTGTTCACATGATTACAGTGAAATCTACACACTGAAGATAAACTTGATAATACAAACAGCCAGAAGAAACATGATACTTCCAATAGAAACTATACAAATATTCTGAAGTCTCTTAAACTCAGTCATGTAATATGACTCAAAGCAGAAATCAAACAGCAGTTTTACATCCTCATCATCCACTATTCTATTCTGAACATATTACAAAGGTAGAAAGTGAAGGGTTGTAAGTGTTAACAGATCAGATGTCAAACAAAATTCTAGACGGTTGATATTACATTAATGATGCAGCATGGCCACTGTAACTGGCCCTGATCGTGTAGCTGACATTGATGTCTGTTGTCATGTTGTCCAGTAGGTGTCACTGTTGTATTACACAGACTCAGTCTCCTCTCAGCTGCCATCCTCCTGGTTGTCTCACATGTAGCCTTGCTGTTGGTCCTTGTCATCCATCTTGTTACACCTCATTCTCAAGATTCAAAAGAGGCGTTCTCGTCTCGATGCTGTCAGATACGCACACATTGTGCTGGTTCGGTGCATGCTCCTCCGTGAGTTTCATGTCGGTGAAAAAACATTTCCATGCTGAAGCATCTTAATCCTGGTCAGGAGCACCAGTTGATGTATTTCATTGTTGTCTCAGAACATGACAGAGAGGCTGAATTACTCACTGGGATTGTTGTTCTTTTTCGTAGCAGGAAGAGCGAATCAGACCTGAATATTGGGCTTGTTTTTCATAGTTTTATATTTCTCGGTGTGTACTCTTCACCTCCTCAGTTCAAACATTTCATCTCCAGTTGTCATCAGAAGATGTTCCATCCATCCAACCATCCATGCATCCAACATCATCACACATTTAACAGTAACTTCAGTCAGGGCTTCTTTATCACCTGGAACAGACGGTTCTGAATCTTCAACCAGTCTTTTGTGTACAGTAGGTTTTTTTCCCACGGTTGCGCCCACATTAGAGAAGAACAGGGAAATGACAAAACATGATATTCAAGTTACTGTGGCTCCAAGTAACACTAGTGAATTTTTTTTTTTTTTATTTCCTCAGAGTTGTTGTCTATGCCGGCAGTAAAACGATTTTCTGTGTCGTTTGCAAAGTTTCCGACTAATGGTACGTCTGCTTCTTTCAAGTATTTTTCCACTCCACCTCCCTTTGTCTTGCATGTCTTCAAACTTTTGTTTTTGACCTTGGGTTATTTTTTTCTCCACATGGCCCTCCAGCATTCCAGGTTTCCCTTTTTATAACATTTTTTTCTAATGATTTAATTTATTTTTTGTTTGTTTGTTTACCCATATGCTTTGGACTCTTACTTTTCTAACACTACCTGACATTCTCTTTCCAACCAGGGTTCCCACTGGTTATTAACTTTATGAAATTTCTGTAAATTAAGAGACAGGGAATGTCAGCAAACTTTTACAAAGGCCTCATAGTGTAGCAGAAAAAATATCGTCATATTGATCAGACCAATTAATAACACCAGATGTCAGCACGAACAAACAGGAATCATTTACCTGTTTAGTCTATCTAACTAATAGATAGTTAACATAAATATTCTAATAAACTGACTCATCAGGAGCTGCCTTTATATCCTGAAGCAACGTGCCAGTCATCAGTTCACAAACATTTAAGCAAAACTTGCGTTTCCCTTTGCTATTGGAGTCTAATTGTTCCACGGTGAAACATGTCAGTAACATTATTTAGTGTTTGGCAGTTCCCTACTTTCACTTGAGTCCAGTTTAAATGTGTGTCTGGTTTGTCTGAAGCATTAGAGAAATCAGTCTCTCCTGGGGAATGGTGGAATAGTAAACTAAAAATTAATAGTTTTGGACATTAACTAATCATCATCCTCATCTTGCGTCTTCACTGCCCGGCGTAGACTCGCTTAACAGTAATTTTCTCACCTTTTTAAATGTAGAGTTTACATACAGAAACATTTTGTGCCATACCACTTGTCTTGGAAGATTTCAGTATCCCACACAAAGCTGAGAAATTCCTCTTCAGTATTATGTGTTTATTGAATCACGTCAGGATACTGTAATTTCTGACTGTGACACCTTTAAAAGTCAAGACTCAATACCATCTTTGAAACCAAATAATTAGTATAATTATATAAATAACAGAAAATTGAAGGTATAGATTGTAGCTTTATATTAAAGGTATACTGAGGTTTATTGATTCATTTTAGAGCACCAGGGTTGCCAAACAAAACAGAGTGTGAGTCCCTTTTTTGCCACATCACAGAAACAACAAAACAAATGTATGTTATCAATATAAACACTTGTGTTATATTTAATTTAATTCTGACCATCGTCTGAAGTGTGAGCGGCCATGTGGTTCGTATTCAAACACTAATGATGCTGTTAATCATCACGAGATCACCGTCCAGTCGTTCTGTAGTAACTGTTAGTCTCTGTGCCCAGGCGATAACAGATAATAGAAACCCTGGTGCACCGATAATACTGTTTCCTTCAATAGTGAATTATTTAGTAAACAGGGAGTCATTACTGGCTTTGTGTCACAGTATCTTGTTTTGAAGCTAGTAAATCTAGTTAGGAAGTCTTTATTTCTGGCACAACCTCACTTTCTTCTGAGAAATCAAAACTCAAGCAACATTCTCATCAGAGTGACGCATTTTGGTTTGTGTCCTTCCCGCTACTTTGAGTCTATTCAATTAATACAGTCGAAAAGGTTGAATGTTGAAGATTTTTCTAATATCAGTTTTTATTTATTAAAGGGCCAATTTATATTAACGTTGCACTCTCATGAAGTTTGAGGACTTGCAAGAGACAAAGAAGGTTCAGAATGGAAACAGCAGGAAATGAGGTATCTGAATCGGACTCTTCCAATGCAACTCAGTCGTGTTTTGCATTAAATGTCTTTAGTTTGTGAGGCAGACTCTCTGTTGAAGTTAGTAAACCCTGAGTGTTTCTCGTAGGACCTGCGGTACCAGCCCCTAACAGCCCCGGTCACTGTTTTCATGAATAACAAGCAGCACAACAACGTAAAGAGCCTCAAGAAGGATTTTCAGACTGAACAAAGGGTGGGAACCCTGTTTAACATCCTGCATACAGTTTTGTAAATTGATCACCATTACCCAATAATTCAGTATGTTTTTTGTTTTCCTGATGGACAGGTGTGTGTGTGTGTGTGTGTGTGTGTGTGTGTGTGTGTGTGTGTGTGTGTGTGTGTGTGTGTGTGTGTGTGCAAGTGAAGAGAGTAATTACATACAGTCCACACCTGCTGCCATCATTGTAGAGGATGTGAATCGAGCTCATTGTTCAAACGCCACCAACAGCACATGAATGTTTAACCCTTCCTCTGACCTTCACGACTCCCTCAGTGATCATTTCTTTCACAAAGCTTCCTGTATTATGTTGGTTTAAGGACGAATGCGGTTCAATCGCGGCTGACAGATTCAGGATCAGCTCTTATTGACAAAGAGAGGAAGGGTTAAAGCATCATTCATCCCATCTTCTCCTGTGTCTGTTCTGACAGAAGCATCGGTCAGTTTTGTTTTGACTCATAAACACACACATGCCTGTCAATGTTTCAGTGCACAGATGTTTGTCCAGTGTGCTCAAGACTTGAAAAAGGGCAAATATTCGATTAGTAATGAAGAGGTGTAATGACGATATTTGTGGTTTCAACTGAATGTCTCCACTTTAGTTGATTTAGGATTATTTCTGGAGAATGGACGGTCAGATGGAAGTGTAGACGATGAGATCTGAATGTTGTTGTGAATCACTTGTGTGATCTGTGGTCGGCTGGTTTCCCTGTTCTTCCATTCAGGGCTGGTTTAAACGGATTAAAAAGGGAACATTTGTTCAGTTGTGTGTTTGTAAATCTTGTCACGTAGAATCTCTTTTTTTGGGTTGTATAATCTTTATTTCTTTATACGAATATGAAGAGTTTTGTGTTGTTTAGGTTGTTTGAACTGGTCTGACTGGTGAAAATGTTCATCCATGCCTGGGGGTTGTTTGGATACCAACACAGGTGTGAGAAATGCCTCCAGTACAGCCTGAAACACTGCTATAATTACCAGTGAGTACGTGAGTCTTTGCAACCCAGTAAAAACGTGAAATGGTGGATATTTTTTGATCCCCTGCAAAAAATGACCCATTTAATCAGCAGTTAATTCATTTGGTCAGATATAATTTAGAAGGTTGAGAACAGCCACAGGATTAAAGCTGCTGTGAGTGATATTTTTTATTAAAATAAGTGTTAAATAGCTCTGTATTCTGGCACTAATCAGTGTTTGGTCAGTAACCCACGTTTCTCCTCCTCCAGCTCAAGCAGTAAAAGAGAAACAATATTTTCTGGTATCCCTGCCCACTTTATCCAATCAGGACAGAGAACTTCACAAAGAGGCGCTCCTCTGGAAAGTCTGAGGATTTTTATATTCAGGAAGACAGGCCTTGTTTTCTTCATGCGCCACTGAGCAGCTTCTAGAGGAATGAACAGGGCTCCGACTCTGGTGCTGTATCCAGATTTCCATTATTATGTCCTTTATGCAGCCATGTTTTATACTGCTCAAAGTTCCCAATATCCACAAATGACAAGTGAGCTGTGTTACTACAAACACATCCATAACATAACATCTACTGTATAATGTGTTTGTAGTATAAATCTGGTTAAATCTGAAAAAGTAACATATTAAAACAAACTTTTCACTTTATGCTCATACATACTAGTACCAGATCTGTACATGGTATCTTCTGATACACAAAATTCAGGTATTGTGAAGGAAAAAATGGTTTTGGTACATTTTTACCACTTTCATGAAGAGTTTCAGTGAGTTGAGTCATTGAAAACTAACATGTGAACACGACACTCAGATTTCACCACAATGAAAGAAGAAAAAATCCACGTTACTCCAAAAATAAAATCCTCCTGTTGAAATGATGCCATGACAATACATTGCGTGTAACCTCCCCACACTATATGAGTATTTTTCTTTTCTCATATGTATTATTCACCACAGGAACACAAGATGACACATCCACCATAGCAGTGGCTCCACCTGTCTGGTGCACTGCTGCAGGTACGACGGCCCTCAGTGACGCAGTTTTGTGTTGGCACCAAATGTCCAGCTGCAGCTTTCTGTCAACAGTGTCACAAAGTCACATCAGTTGTTCAAATTGTTTTTGAATGTGGACATTTGGATTTAAAGTGAATGCCACATTGAACAGCTTTCTGCAGTGTTTTCTTTGAGGTGGTTGCGAGCCTGATACCGCTTCCTGTAAACGTCTTGTGTAACACTTGCTCCTTCGTTGATTTCTCTTAATTGGATCTCAAATGTCAGTCAGATTTAGAAGTAAAATTGAGAAGCTGCAGAGGAGCAACATGATGTTTTTCCCGCCTCGGTGTTTGCTCTGAGCTTTGCTGAACTTCTGGATGATTTTTATCACAGAAAGTTGCTTGAGATGATTCGCTGCTGCTTCTGATCTGTGGCTGTTTGGCAGCCAGGACAAGCTGTTGGCTGCTTCCTGCCTTTACATCACCTTCATACACAAACTACGCCGCTCCTCCAAACTCTCTCCACACTCCTGTAACATGCTTCAGTCCTTCTCTCTTCTTTCCTCCTCGCTCATGTCCTATCGTTTCATGTCTTTTGTGCTGCTCCTCCTCCTCCTCCTCCTCCACTGCTCTGTCCTTCCTCGCTCTCCCTCTTCTTCCTCAGAGCCCTTGGAGGAGCACCATGTGGCCCAGTTGTTGAGGCGTTTCTCCACCGACCTCAGCCTGGGCCGCCACCTCTCTCTGGACAGGGCGCTGGCCCACCACCTCCACCAGTGCTCCTACCACCTCCGCCTCTTCCGAAACTGGCTCATCTCCGGCCAGGACCCCCTAGAGTACTTCTACGGTCAGCCCCTGGCCCCGCCCTTCATCTCCCCCCCATCCCAGCCTCACGCCCTGTTCAACCACTGCTCACGGTTTAGTTTGGACTGTGCTTGTTCTGTGGCTGACACTCATGCTTTGCCTCTTGATGTTTCTGCATGCTTGCCTGTTTCTGTGGTGATGCAGATTGCAAGCTGGACCGGTTTGAGCTGTTTGGGTTTTTTTGGGCCATTCTTGCCACCTCTGCAGTGGTGTCAGAAGCTTTTCCCCTCATTTTCTCCGAACTGTGAACCTTTTCTTAAACCTTTATGAAATCAAATAAAAGCCATGGTGATTAGTATTTTCTGTAAGAGTATATAAAAGGTTGCAGCGAGCCGCTAGATTCATTTTTTTGACCCATTGTTAAATGCCTGCAAAGGAGGAAATCCCCATCACAGTTCCCCAGATCCCAAGTTGACGTCCTCAGGTGTCCTCTTTAGCCAAACCAACAGTCCAAAATCCAAAAATAGTGCTTTAACAATTATAGAGGCCATTAAAACCATTAAACATCACCATTTGAGCTGCAGGAACAGTAAGTTTTTACCACTTTTGCTGATAACTTCAATGATTAAATGAGTAATTGTTTACATTTGTAATGTATAGACATCTGTCACCTGACTTAAAGGTCCAGTGTGCAGGATTTAGGTGGATTAAAGGTGCAACATGGAAGGATTTCACCACCTGTTAATTCATAACCCTATTGACTAGAGGCAGCATGTCAGCAATGCTAACTGCTACTAATTGAATTCTGCATTTTAGCAGCCACTGTAGGGGAGGGTTCAGACGAGGGGTATTGAGTTGGTTGCAGTGTGCAGCCTCGTCTCTAGATGTCTCTAAATCCTGCACACTGGACCTTTTAATGTCTGAGGTTTTTGCTAAGTACAGCAACTTTTTATTAATACCTCAAACTGTCTTATTCAGTTTGATTAAACAACATGACACATGGACTGAAAGACTGAAAACAAAAAACAAAGATAGACACCCAGAGTGAAACTGTGAGGCGAGTTATTAATAGTCTCACAATTTTTACCAACATTTGAAACCTCACAGGTTCTGATTTCAGACTTTGTGTTCTGGTCTGACCCACTTTCTTTATTCCTCTCACTCGCTGTTAAAAAAAGGAACATGTCAATGCTACCAGGCTCATTAACAAACGCTTGTGCACTGTGAATTTGCAAAAAGAAGTTCTGTCTAATATTCCAACATGATCTCTGTGAGGAACACAACAACACGCATCATTTACATTTTTACTGTTACTCTGTTTTGTTTTAGGAAAGTTCGCCTTGATGGCGAAAATAAATGTCACTTTATTTTCTTGGCAGGAAAATAAAACATCACAGCAGCAACAGACAGGAACACAGTGATGAGTTAACACTGTGACGAATGCACAATATTAAAGGCTACAAAGACGATGGGAGCAGAGAAATTCATCTTGACCCACATCTGGCAAGTGAAGCGCCAGACATCAGAACTAAAAAGTGTCTGTAGCAGAAAATATCAAACTTTCAGGAGTCAAAAGTCGTCAGACGTTCTGTCACAATCTCAGTCTTTCATATAAATCAGGAAACTTTGTACTGTATTTTATTTTGGCAAAATCCTGCTTCTCCTGTTCAGACCAGAATACTAAACGCCGAGTTGTTGTGAGGGAACATGTTCATCGTTCCTTAGACATGGTGTCGGTAGCAAAACTGTGTAAGATAGAAACCTGTACATTATTGGCACCTTCCCCCACAGTGTCACACTGACGACACACATGTGATATATGAATATTTACATGTTTAGGTGACACAGAAACAGATTGCTGCTGCTGACAAAGCAGCGCCACCTTGACATCAGTCTGTCTCAGTTGAAGATTAAAGCTCTGCACAGATAATCTATCATCAGCCTGAGAGACCATGTTTCATACAGAGACGCGTCACATTCAGCGGTGCATTTGGAATCAGCTGCTCTGTTTGAATTAGACTCCTACTTGACTTTAACCAGCATGTGGTTCCTGCTTGTTTGCTGAACGTTGGGCATACTCACACTGTGTGCAGGTGGGCGCAGTAAACACTGAGGTTTTAGATGATGGAGGCGAGCTGACGCTTTGTGACTGTGAACGGCTCTGGTGACATGTGGCTTGGTTTGAACTAACAGTGGGTGAACTGCCTTCGATAACACGCGTTGGACCTGAGCTGCAGTCGGGACGGGTTTGACCACTGTGAGCTGCAGCTTCTGTGTCTGTCGGGACCAGAACAGTGTTGGTTTTTTTTGTTTGTTTTTTTGAGGCGTTTGAGATTTGGTGTCATGTTGTCTTGGCGTTCAGCATGGTTTTTGCAACTTTGCCTGCGTGGAAGTGAAGCGTTAGAGGCTGGCAGGAGTTCACAGCGGGTTAGGTTCCGTTCAGAGACAGGGGCACCGTGTTGAGGTGTAGTGGATGGGTGACATTGGGCCGGTGGTGTTGGGTGAAGTGGTTCTGCCTGCTCCTCTTCGGACTGCCTGGTCTAACTGAGGGCTGATGCGCCTGCGGGCGTCGTGTCTCTCCTCTGCCGCAGGCTTCGAAGGCTGCTCCATGGTGCCGTCCATCTATCCTCTGGAAACGCTGCACAACTCGCTGTCGCTAAAACAGGTCAACGAGTTCCTCGCCGGCGTGTGCGAGAGCGCAGGGGATCCACAAGCGAGAACGACCAGAGGTTAGAAACACACACAAATTCACGTCATTATCAACGTAAGCCTCATCATTTTAACTTGACCTGCTTGTTTTATCCCCGCAGCTCTGACGGCCATGTTTGACACACACAACCAGCCGTCAGTGGACTCGTACATCCCTCAGAGAGTCCTTTCATCCTCCATCTCCCTCAGATCTCGTTCTGACAGACCTCCTTGGTGTGAGTATCACAGCGTCTCCTCCTTCGCACAGAGGTTTGACATTTCTAGGTTGGCCTCCTCGACTATCAGACGTCTGGATTATTTATGGAATACAAGTCGTCCATTACAGCCTCACAGTTTAGTCTCTGTTACTGTTCTTCTTTCACCTATTCAGACTCTCTGCGAACCCAACGAACCAACACGCAGCACTTTTCTTGCAGATGAAACCTTGCAAAGTTTTGCTTATTTGGGTGTGAATTATATTTGACCAACGTGATTTATTAGATTCAGTCTTTAATATAAAAACATATAAATAGGTGGAAGATAATATATACTTAATGAACAATATTTTAATATTATGGGAAAAAAATATAGTTAAATATACGTATGTGCTCTGACGTTGTTTTGGATCCAAACAGTTCACAGTGTCGAGTTCTGGGTCTTCTGGTTTTGGATGAATGACTCTGGATTGGTTTAGAAGTCATGTCTGCCTGACAGGAAAAGGAGCACATCAAGATGTTTCATTTGATATATTACCTTACATCATAACTGTCTGTGCAGAGTGATTAATTACTAATTAAACCACTTCTGTGTTAAATAACAGCAGATGTACGACAATGCTTTTTAAAATGAGAGTAGAGGCGTTAATTCGGTTTCACTGCCATAACTTGGGATTGATCTGGTCTCTGACTATTAAAGGTTTTACTATCATACATTTTTTTTATTGATTATCATCATTTTTATTCTGTTTTGCATGACGTTGCCTTTAGAAAACATCTGGAAACGACGACTCTCACTGTAAAAAACTGTTCAGTCCGTCAGATGGGACTTCGCACTGTCAAGCATTGAAATGACTTGGCTCCCATGAAACCAAACTGCCCACCCATATATTGTTGGAAAGGGAAAATAATTGGCTAAAATCTTTGGTGACTAATTTGTTGATGGCTGTTAACATCTTGTTCTACCGAAGATACACAAAAGAGCCAGTTTCCGTCTAAACTGGGAGCGCTTGCTGTACTCACAGGGCTGCCCTGTGGTGGGCAGGAAGAACATCTGACTCCTGTCTGAAGAAGTTATATAATAAAAGTCATATATGTAATGAATTAACTATATATATAGTCAAGTTCTGTCTATATTGTGATTCGCTCTCATAGCGTTTGTTTTCTGTTCCTACAGACAGCAGCGGTCCCTCCAGCACAGTGTCCAGCGCCGGACCGTCCTCTCCCACCACAGCAGACACTTCTCCACGCTTCAGCTTCAGCGAGAAAATCTCCCTCACCCCTCAGAGCAGCGAGGAAACTCACTCCTCTCAAAACATTTCCTCTCAGCCACTGCCCGCCGTCCTCGACCCAACCTGCCCCACTGTTCCAAACCCCGGGGAAGTTCCTCTGACTCCAAACAACTCACCCGAGGACGATGCTGAGCACGCCGCTGTCACTGGTAATCCTGAGTGTTCACAGGAAGGGCCAGAGGTGGCTCCCGCAACAGTGGACACCATCACTGGTGTCGTTTCAGATCCTGGCATGAGGCCGCCCTGCTCTGGGTTAGCTGAGCTCACTCTGGGTCGGATGGAGGGTTACTGCCTCCCAGGATCTCTGCCTGTGCTGTTGGAGCTCAGGGAGAGCAGCAGTGAGGCGGGCTCCAGCTCCCAGACGCCTCAGTCTCCTGAGGGACCTGACGAGTTCTTTGACACTCAGGAGTCGATGGAGTTGTGGATGGACAGTCCGGAGAGTCTCCCCCGTCCTGAGACGCCTCTGGAGGTCGGAACAACTCACACAGCGGAGCCGTAGGGCCGCAGAGACTCATATCTGTCAGAAACTACTGCGGTTACATCTAAAACTGAATTCCTCTGGGATTATCTTGACGTTACATCATCATACTCTCAGTCATGATGCATCGTACTGAGCTACAGCTGACCTGACCTCCCACCTGCTCCAGCTCAGTGACTGTGTGTTGAGTAATACTGATTGGGCAGCTGGTTTTCACACTCGGCTCTGTGTTGGGGAAACATGTGACAGGTGCCCCTCGAGCTGTTCATTGCCTTTAAAATGACGCTGGTGACCCACCAGTGACGCCGCTGATCCTCCGCCGGGAGTCCGCTGGGTCAGCTCATCATTCTGTTAATGTGTAGGAAGCCACTTGTTGTAAGGTGAAGCTTTATTGTCCAGTTTATCTGTTACTGTCTCTAACATGCTGTTGCACTAACTGTTTCCTTAAAGCTGTGTCAATCCATGTTTGGCCACTAGGGGGCAAAAACTCCCAGCGACCCACAGCCGTGCCCTGATATTAGAAGACACCTTAAAAACTGTAGAGCTGCAATGATTAGTCAGTTTAAAGAAAATTAATTGCCATTTACTTTGAAGGTTGAGTAAAGCTGCTGTAAGTGATACGTTTTTTTCAAAGATAAGTGTTAAATTGCTCTTTGATCCAGCTGTTATCACTGTTACAAACTGATATTATCAAGCAAAACTATCCAACATTTTCTGGTTCCAGCTTCTCGCATGTGAGCATTTGCAGCTTTTCTTTATCATTTATGACAGTAAATGAAGAGTATATGCCAACAGAGTGGCAAAGGAGTTGTGCTTCACGAATGCAGGTATCAAAAACCAGGTGCTCTTTGGATCCAAGGTCATGTTACGACAGGTGTGACTTTGCTTTGTGATCAGTAAGTTATAACCAAAAAATACCAGAGAACACAGCTTCAGGTAGAGATTCTCTGTGTTGTGCAGGAATCTGATTGTTGGTTTCAGTGAGCAGTCTCCATTTCTAAACTAACATTAAGTATTGTTAAGAGTTGAGAGATGCAGTGAGACGAGGCTGTCGCAGAAAATCTGACCCGAGTCCTTCGCAACGAAACCGACAGTTCAGCAGCATCAAACCCCTGAAACCGGTTCTGTCCACAGACTCGTACAGACGACAGAGACGAGGAAGGTCTAATATTCCACATCATGTTACAATCTGCTCATATATTATATAAAACGTGAGTTTGTTATACATGTTAGTTACTACAAACTGTTACATAGAGCCTCTTAAGCCTCTCCTACATTTTTACAAACCTTGATATTTTTCAGTTGAGACTTATTGATCACAAAGCAAAGTCCAGCCTCCCTTTTTTTATTTTAGTTAAAGAAGAGTCTGTGTTTTAGACAGTAGAAGTAATTTGAAAATGTCACTTTGGGATCTTAACATTTTATAGACTAAACGATTAATCATGGAAATAATCAGCAGATTAATCGATATGAAAGTACTCAGTCAGCTGCAGCCCAACAGCTACGACTGATCAGATCATAATCCCATGATGATTTGATTCACTCTGCTCTGGTTTTGCTCCCCAACAAATCCAGACGAGAATATCTGACATTTTTAGCTGCCAGAAGTTCCACTGTGTTCTGTCAGTCAGCCATTTTGTGCCGGGCAGGTGGTGTACAGAGGATTTATACAGGCTAGCAGAGAGCGACGAGTCTTAATGTGCTAAAGTAAGACGAGAAAAGAGACGAAAAAGAAAACATGTTACATTCGTGTGTTCTGTTGGTTCATTGTGACCATGATGATGTTCATTAATGGAGCTTTAAATTGTGTAAGTGTGTGTGGCGTCTCTCTCACCTTGGACAGCTGCAGTAGTGAAGTTTCAGCTTTCATATCGTCCATCACAGTCAGGTGACGTGATAACCTGCCACCATCAGTCGGCCGTCGTGCTTCATCATCGCTGTGGAAACTTTTCTGTTTCCTTTTTTAAAATGACTCGCAGTGCAAAACAAACACAATCCAGTCTGAAACTCTCCTGCTCCTCATCATCCGCCAGCGTCTGTCCTGTGCTGAGCTCCTGTAGCGCTATAAGTCGAGTCCTGCATCTGTGATTTAAACAAAACAAAACGAGCTGAATGACAGCAGCTGAATCTTAGTTACTGCCAGCTAATTGTTTAATCTCCAGGTCCGACCGTGTGTGCACTGCTTACTGCCAAAGTCCTTAAGCCTCATCGAAGATTTAATATAATCAGTAGGGACTGATAGAAAGAGGAAATAATATTTATTTTGAAATTGAATCTTGAAAAATGAAAAAAAAAAAAGGTCTGATATTTTTGATACCCACATCAGATATTTAATTGTACCATAGCTGTTGTATATTTTTTGTAAAATCACCTCATGATGTGGGAAAATCTGAAAGCTAATCTCTCTCGTGTTATCACTGAACAAACAGGAGGGGAAATTTACATTAAACGTGCTTTTATTGTGGCGAGCAGTAATGTAGCAGGTGTGTGTGTGTGCGCGTGTGTGGGATGGGGGGGAGGGGGAGTGCACACACACCTGGGAAGTCATTCAGGTAGAAGAGTGCTGAGGTGCAATTCTGTGCTGAGTCAGCAGGATTTCATGTTACATTTCGTTGTACTGTAGAGGTGAAAACACAACTGTGACCTGTCAGCCTGTGTGTGTGTGTCTGTGTCTGTGTGTGTGTGTGTGTGTGTGTGTGTCTGTGTGTGTCTGTGAGTGTGTGTGCACATCATAGCGCTGTTTGCTTAAAGGGTCAATTCACTCAAACGAAATAAAAAAAACATCCCAACAGTTTGTCGCTGCCCTCTGCTGCTTTTTATTTTCCTTGTTCAGGATGTTTCAGTGTCTCCACAGACCTGACCGGCTGCAGCCGTTACGGTTCTGGTGTTCACACGGACGTGTAGCAGAACCTGGACACAGCGTTGGAGGTGGAGTTCTGTTCTGTGGCGCTTGAAGTTAGAAAAGCCGCTCGAGGGGCACCGCATAGCTCAGTTGGTAGCGCGCGCGACCCATGAGCCGAGGCTCTGCAGCGGACCCGGGATCGACTCCCGGCCCGGGTTCCTTTGCTGCGTGTCACTCCCTGTCTCTTACCCTGTTTCCTGTCAGGCTCTTCATCTGCACTATCAATAAAGCCAGAAAAAGGCCAAAAAAATACTTAAAAAAAAAGAAAAGCAGCTCGAGGCTCAGATGTTCCGTGTACATGCGAGACCTCTGCAGACTTGAATGGGAATAAAACGATTTAATCCTCTACACTTTCCAAATTTTACTGGATTGAGTGGATCAGATTATGACCATGATTTTGCAGTTGGCTGTGACTCTAATCTTTTACACTCCCACAGATGATTCTTTCACAACGTCAGCTTACAGGAAAAATGCTCTTTGGGCCCCGGTGTGTCAGGAGGTGTTGTAATCTTACGGTTTGACCACCAGGAAAACTGTCTTCAAAGCTTTTTGTTTTTCTTTAGACCAGTCACAGTCTTCTCGGGCGATGCAAAGCGCAGGACGGTTCCGGAAATCTGCAAGTCAAACCTCGTAGTGTCTTGGTGACGTAGTGATGTCATCTTGTTCCCTGCGTCTGGATTGGATGTTAACATTCTGCAGGTGAAGTCCAAACCATGACAAACCCTCTGCAGAGTAGGAGTAAGGAGGAGTAAATCTGGAGTGAAGGTGAGATCAGTAATATTTCATGAGCTTTTCATTAGCATTATTTAATATTAATATATAATATTTGTGTTACTTGACACTTATTACTGATGCTTTACACTTTAAAGGAGCACTCTGTAGTCTTAGAGAAGAAATTCAAACTCAGAAGTGAATAAACAAGCTGGTGGCAGGGTCCGCCACATATAAACAAAGTAAAACAGTATGATATTGTTTTCAAGGCAGTGAAGATATTTTTCTTCCAATTAAAATGTCTTGTGCTCCTTTAAGTCACATGTTAATGTAGCTGGTTGAGGTGGAGAGCATTTCACTGTGTTTCATCTGCTTTTTACTGTAATAATACGACATATTTTACAAGACGAACGTTTATTTAATGTAAAATGTTGATCTGCAAAAGTACCAACAGCTGCTGGAGAAGTGTAGTGGAGTAAAAAGTGTAATGTAGAGTGGAGTAAGTTCCTCAATTTGTCCTGAAGTCCAGTTGAGTAAATGTCCTTAGTTACATTCCTCCATGGAGTAACTCAATGTAGCACTTTAAATACTTCTGTACTTTGTTCAAAGGGGAACTGTCACATCTGCTGTTGGTTCTGATCTCCATCCCGACCACGTGACCCGGGAGGTGATGTCATCGCAGCTCCTCTCAGCAGGAACTGGCCTCCAGTTCTTCCTCCGGCCCGGTATCAGCTTCACACAGACCGATCAGTGTCTGCTCTTCTCACCCTGACAACAGGAACATGGAGTTTGTTCTCCACCGATCACTGCCGTCTCTGTTCGGCTGGTTTTGCATGACAATCAGGCTCACACACGGGCAACGCCGGGCCTGGACGCGCTCAGCCTGCAGATCTCTGGACCCTCAGACCGTTGAAAAAGGGTTTACAGAGCCAGAACAAAGCTCACACTGTTCCCGTCTGGATGTTTCTCGACTGGATGACATCATCCTCACTCTCCGAGGCAGCGAGGAGGGAAGACTGGTGTCTGCAAGGCAACCAGACGAGGTTCCCAACCTGCGGGTCGGGACACTGTAATGGGTCGGAAGATAAATCAGACGGGTCAAAAAGAGCTAACGTTAGATGTGGTAACATTTATTAGATATCAGCATGAAACTTCTAATTTGGTGCCATCAGCAGGTCGAATTCTAATTTACTCAATACTTAGTTAAAGACTTTCACACCTGATAAATCTTTTGTTTGACGACAGCTAACGTTAAGATTCAACCACTGCCTAGCTAACATCACTGTCTGATAGTGTTACATGTTTTGATAGTTTTAATTAATTCTGAATTATCAACACACATCTTAAACAGCTTGAAAGTGAACTGCTCTGGGTTTGACTGAATGCTAACGTTAGCTAACAGGTATGAACTATGTTGTTTTATCTTAAAATACGGCCTGGTGTCACTCCAGATTTTCACTATCCATCTTTTTAGTAGCTGATCAGTCAGGAGGCGATAAAATTAAAATAATTTGTCAGTATTGTAGCAAATGTTAGCATGCTAACATGGGACACCAGGCCATATTTCAAGATAAAACAACATATTTGATAGCTCCTTAACATTAGCATTCAACCACTTCCCTAGCTAACACCAACTAGCTAATTGTCAAACATTTGTGAGACTGTTAGCATGATGATGTTAGCCTTCAGCTCAAAGCGCTCACAGATCTGTCTTTGTGTCTGTGAACTTGTTTTTAAAATGTTAATGTTTTAGCTCCACAGACCTTTAGAAACGATAAACATGGAACATCAGCCTTCGGTCAACGTGCCCATAGATGCAACCAGTGCAGAGGGTAGCATGTGATCAGGCTTTGTTCAGCTATAAACAGTCAGAAGGTAAAAGTTAAACACTAAAAATAAAAACATCCATGTGACATAATGACCCCCAAGAAATGAAAGAAGAGACATTTGTCTTCAGTAAATGATGTTTTTATTGGTCTTCACCACACTTTTTCCCTTTTAACAATAAATCTGTTTTCTTTTCTTTTTTTTTATACCTTTTTTTTTAAGCATTTGAAGAGAGATAAAGAGAATATTGCACTTAAAACAAGAGATGAAAGTAGAACCATGAAGCAGAAAGGAGGAAAGAAAACGATCACGAGGCTCTCTTTACAGCACAGCACAGCCAGGTTACATGTGCCTCCTCAGTACCGCACAGCTTAGCTTCTTAAATATACATCTTTTAAAATAGCGTTTCTATGTTAAGTCAGTTTTTCTTCAGCTATTACAATACAGGAGAACTCAAAAGGTACACATGCACGTAACAAGCAGGGCTCACTGAAAACCAACAGTCGGTATGAGGATTTGTTTCACGGCAGATGAGTCTGATGCCACAGATATTTTTCCTATTTATTTTCTTTTTTGCACGATACGAAAATGCAGCGGTTATGTGTGTGTGTAAGTGTGTGTGTGTGTGTGAGTGTGTATATTAAGCTGGAAAAGTGTGAATACTAGGAAATCCTTTATAGATAAAAATGTATTGACGAGAGTGACCCGAGTCGCTCGTGTCTGGCAGTCTGGGTTTGAAGTGGTCTGCTCATATGTGAGTGATGTTTTCTGGTTATTAGCCTTTACAGTGACGCAGTAGTTGAGTATGAATGCAGATTACACTGTCATTGACTGACTCGGTGGGTTAACATGAAAAGGGTGACATCACAGTTAACCCAGTTACATCAAAGAAGCTGTTAATGGATCTTGTTTTTTATATATATATATATATATATATATATATATATATATATATATATATATATATATATATATATATATATATATATATATATATATATATATATATATATATATTATAGTAGTTCGGCAGGAAACAGGAACTTCAAGCTCAACATCACTGTCTCCTCCATGTCGGCAGACGCTGTGACGTCTTTATCGTACTGACAACATTTTAATCTGCAGACACAAATCATTACACACCGTAAACACACGGAGGCCATTTTTTTCTTTGACGTCACGCTCGAGGTGGATAACACTAATATGTTGCTGCAAACCAAGCTGCAGCTCTGGAATCTGACATTTACGTTAGCATTCAACCACTTTCTAGCTAACGTTTGATTTTATCCAGTGCGTGGTTAGGAAGCAGTTGAATGCTAATGTTAGCTAATGTCTAATGTAACAGACACCCACTGGTTATCATATATGTTGATTTAGCTTGATATATAGCCTAGCATCCCATGTTAGCATGGTAATATTTGCTATTTTTTAAATTATAATTTACCGAATTTCAAGGTAACACAACATGTTTGGTATCAGTTAGCTAACAGTAGCTTTCAACCACTTCCTAGCTAACATTATCGTTTGATTTTATCTGATGCGTGGTTAGGAAGTGGCTGAATGCTAATGTTAGCTAATGTCTAACAGACACCCACTGGTTATCATATGTTGATTTAGCTTGATATATAGCCTAGCATCCCATGTTAGCATGGTAATATTTGCTACGATGCTGACAATTCTTTTTAATTTACTGCTTCATAATTGATTAGGAACTAAAAATATAGTATTTCAAGGTAACACAACATATTTGGTACCAGTTAACTGACAGTACCACTTCCTGGCTAACGTTAGCATTTGATTACATCCTGTGCATTTCACTTCCAGGCTGTCAAAGTTATTTGCATTCATTCAAAATCAAGGAAAGAAATGGTCGCCGTGTGAATACAGGTTATTTTCTTTCCCCATGATCCAAAGAAAGAAACTGGTGGATTTAATCTGCACACAAAGTTTTCTTCCCTGCACAGAGTCGGGATGTATTGCAGGCTACAGTAAGAGGTGGTTACTGCCGGCGTGTGACCTGATGAGTCACCGTTATGATGCACAGTAACCAAGGCAACCAGGAGATCGAAAGTCCTCCACGGAGAACGTAAAGGTAATCTGCATCTTCACATTCAGCTGGAGCCGCTGAAGGGTCGGGCTCCGCTCCCTGCAGCCCTCTGGTTTGTTTTTTTTTTAAAAAGCCTTTATGAACATGCATCTGTTGTACATGCATCACTAGATGGGAGTAAAATATCATACAGAGGAATATCTGGAGTTTTACTGCAGATCATAAAATAGCAACCCTTGTGAAGTGTGTTGGTCCTGTTGTTTGTTGTGTTAGTTGGTTTTCTTCCTGGTTTTAAAATCTATTAAATTACTCAAAACTTATCAAAATATTTAAAAAAAAATCATCAATATCAAATTAAAACACATCTACACATACTATTAAGTTATTCAAGTGTTACTTAAAAACATCCACTGATTCACCACTGAAGGAAAGAAAAGGGCCTGAAAAAAAAAAAATGAATTAAAAAAACAAGACGTGTACGTTGAGGTGATCGTGGCTGAAAAACAAATTTCAAACTATATTTCCAAGAAAAATTAACGGTGTAGTTCTCGGTGTAAATTCTGTAATTGTACATTTTATGTTGTTTGATCTGAAAATAAGCGGAGAAAAAGTTTTGCACACTGGTTTTACTGTTTGTGCTTCTTCGAGTGGCGCAGCTCCAGGAAATCTTAAAATGTGACGTCTGAAATACTGAGTTGGTGCTTTAAAAGTGCCATTTTATGCTCAATATGTACAACTCGGACTTTCTTTTTTTTGTTTTTTTTGTGCACTGATGTTCTCACCGACAGGACTCACAACAACAGAGGAGACCAGCTCGCCTCGGCCTCGGCCTCAGAGCCGTGATGTACCGCACACTGAAACTTCTACGACGTTAAAACACACATTTCACTTCCCTTCCAGCACGGCAGGACAGAAAGGCACATGTGGGTGACTGTCTAACCTCTACCATCACATCGTCCATCAGCCAGGCAAACACAATCTCTCCTCGCAACCACATGTTCCTATTGTTGGAGTGGAATACATTCTTCATTCTTTAACACAGCTTTTGTATAAAGAGCTTTAAGACGCAGCAACTGATATGAGGTTTTGTCTCCTTTCCTCTCTGAACAGAGCGCTGTTCTGCATGTAAAGATAGAAACAGGTGATGTTTTGATAACTGTTATCACCGCCTCTGCCTTCGGTTGTCCTCACGATCCTCGGCAACGATATGTTAACTGGAAACACGCTGAAAAAAGACATCAAAGACTACAGAAACAATTATAGAGTGAAACGTATTTGTCAAATTCACCGTAAGAAATAACAGCCACCGAGAAATTCTTAGCGTAACGATTGATTTTCACTTTGAGATAGAAATATCATATTTCACTACAATACAGATCTTCGAATATGGTCTTCCCTACGCTACTAAATATACTCAAAAGACACTTTCTATCTCACTATGTCAGCAGGAGGAACAGAGTTCAACACCAGGACTGTTGTTGTTTTAGTAGACGGACAGAAAGGGAATGTAGAGGGATGTAAATCTGATCAAAATTAGCCGTAATGATGACCTTCTGTCAGCAAGTGTTATTGATTTGATCGCCTGTGTTGTGAAAAGGCTTCGCGTCGGGAAATCAGTGGAAGAAATTAGTTTTGTAGTTCGTTGCTGGCGTTAAGGTGCGCAAAACTTGTGCTTTGATTTTTGGCCAATTAGAAGGCAAGCAACAAAATTGTATATTGCTTCCTGTAGTTTTTTTTTTTTCTTTTGCAATAGAAATGTGAATGTTGTCTGAGCCAATAAACAAAGAATTGTCTCGAGGGGTTTGGAAAAAGACGAGAAAAAAACTGAGTAATAATAATGCAGTGGAGGACGTTACTGTCAGGAAACTACCTCCATAATACAAATGGTGGAAGCAACGACAAGCTTATAAATGAATAAAAATCTAGAAAAAAATAGACAGTTATCCAGACCGGCCTCTGCTCTGGGTCATGTGCCCAAAGCAGAGACAGATTCACATATCAGGCTATAGAGAAGAGCAATTAAAAACAGATCTACAGCAGGGAGGCCAGCAGGAGGGAGACAGGAAACGAGGATCTTAAAACTCGATCTTGCAGGCGGGGAACGACTCGTCCTGCATGACGACGGTGCTGCTGGAGGCCAGAACCATGATGTTGAGCTCCTGCTGCTTCTCGTGAGTCTGCTGGTACCAGTCACGGGTCACCTCCGTGTCGTGGGTCGGGATCAGCGTCACCTAAGGGGGGAGACGAGAGATTGGTCAGGACTGACGCAGCTGAGAGGACGGAGGCAATAAAATGAGCTGGTTTCCACACAGTAAAGTGAAACCAAACACTTGAAAGACAAGTTTAAACCTGTCATACAAAACATAAAAACTATATAGCAGGAGGTCATTAAAAAAAAAAAAACCTGAGACAGAATAAAAATAAGTAGATCATCTTTGAATGCATGTTGGCCTCAGCCAGAGTTGGATCATCACCTGGAGGTTTGATCCCCACTGAGATTTGCCGTCCAACAGCGCATCGAGGACTCCTCGGCTCGGTTCGCCGCTCGCTGTGTCATTACCGCTCACCACGTAGTACGCAGAGCGAATGCGTTTGAAAAACTCTTGGTCCACGTTCTTGGCACTGCAGTGGTTGGGAATGTAGGCCAAGTCCACATAGATGGGAAGACCAGGAGCAGCTGAGGAGCCGGACTTCTGAGAACCTGAAAGAGGGAAACAAGCCATACTGTCACTATGTGCTAAATCATTTTGCACAACTTAAACTGCTCTGAAGCATTATCACCGTCATACAGTTGTCAATTCTGCTCACCTGAGCTGCTCTTGACACCATTAGTCAGCCCCTTGCCAGGGTTGTAGCTCGACCTGGAGAGGTCATCCTCTTTGGATCCCTGTCCATCAGACAGACGAGACATACGTGAGCTCTTGTCTGCCTCCTTCTTCTTCAGTGAGGCACTGCGAGGAGACGCCGTCTGTTTCACAGGCATCGGAGACCTCTTGCGCCTGGCTGGGGATGATGATTTGGTTTTCCCAGAAGTCTTCTTTAAGGTCTTGGTTTTTGGCTCTTTCTTCACCGAGCCGTTATCCAAAGACTCAGGATCCACCATGCAAACGTCGGGGTGTGGAGGGTGAGGGTAGGCGTCCATGAGGGGAGCAGGAGGAGGGTCATGGCTCCTCCTAAAGGAATGATGGCTGCCTCCTCCCGTGGCAGATAATTTATCAACAGGCATATAGTCTGCATCCTCATCCGAGTCCATGTTGCCTTCAGCGGTGACTGAAGGGAATTCCTCAGTGCCTGGATGCACTTCGGAGTCTGACTGAGAGGCTAAAGATTCGCTGACAGAAGTGGGCGGGGTGTCCTCTGTGGCCAGACCGAGCCCTGCCGACATGCCACCAGTCTGGTGCAGAGAGCTGCTGTCCCTGCCGTGAGAATGGTGATGGGGCTGTTTGTGAGCCCTTCTCTTGACCGATAGATCGTGCTCATCGCCCTGTGATTGGTCACTTCTGTGCCCTTGCTCCTCATCGTCGTCATCGCTAGATAACTGCCGCATGCTCGGGTTGATGAAGGAAGGTGAGAGGTCCTCTTTGCACTGCCTGCAGTCGGAGGAGGAGTATCCAGGTGAGGTGCGGCTGGTGTAGGAGGAGGTGGCTCCCATCGGCACATCACCAACAACATCCTGATCGCTATCGTCATCGTCGTCATCGTGTCCTCCTCGGCTGCACTCCTCGGCGTAGAACGGCGAGCGAAATGGTTGATCGGTTGAGGAGAGTGAAAGTGGGCGGGCAGGGTGCTCTGGCTCCATCTCACACTCCTCTTCAAACTCATCGTCATGGCGGTAATGGGGAGGGGAGTCTCCTGGTACCATTCCCATCTGAGGCTTTGGCATCTCCCACTCATAAGAGCTCCTGTAACCAGTAGCTCCGTCTCTGGGCTCCACCTTGGCTGGGCCTGAAGATGCACCGCTGGCTGCTGCTCCGGCAAGAAGGGTGGAGCTTGCGCTGACCTCTGTGGGGCCGTTGGCTGTGTCTGGCTTGCTGGACTGGAGAGATGATGGCATATATGAGCCGAGAACGTCGGGGAGCGTACCGCCTGCCTTTTCACTGACAGCTGGAGCAACAGGCTTGTCAGAAAATGAGAGGCTACCTGCCAGGCCGCTAGAGGGCGACCTTCGAGTCATCTCACGCATGTAAGCCTCCTCATCCTCTTCTTCACTGCTGTCAGTCTCCTCAAAGTAATGCTTACCTTCTATGTCTGGGCGTGGTGAGGAAGTGACGCCAAACAGAGCGGCGCTGGCTGCTTCTTTGTCTGTGGAGAGCTCTGCATGTTGAGCGAACGGTCCCGCTGATGCTCCAAACCCAACAGCTGTGTCCAGCTTGGACCCTGCAGACCAATCAGGCTTATAGAAACAGTCCGATTGAGGGCCTTTGTCTGTCACTCCACTTAATGAAGTCGTGTGCTCCTTCTTGTCCTCAGCAAAGGCAGAGGAGGAGAGTGAGGGGAAGGATTTGACCTCCTCGAATGGGCTGCGTGGTGAGAAGTGGGCCAAACCGGAGGCGGACTCAGCCTTGGTTGTATCAGTGATCTGTTTTTCAGACACTTCCAGATAGTCGTCTTTGGCGGCAGCAGAGCTGGAGAATGGAGATTCAGTGACCGGTGAGTGTTCATCTTTAAAGGAGGAGTACTCAAAGAGAGGCTCGGCAGGCGTCTCCAGCTCCTCTCCAAACTGACGGCTGGTGGAGAGGGAGCCCGAGGTGGAGGAGGAGTAGCTGTAGGCTGATGAGGAGGAGTATCCAGGGGCAGCGGTGGTGGTGTACTGAAAGCTTGTGTCGAGTGATTTCTTACTCAGAAGATCTGGTGTCTTCTGTTTGTCATAATCAGGATCAGCTCCGTCATTCTGGTAGTAACTGTCCTCCGTTGACTTCAAAGTGAAATCCTCTTTACCTTTGTCTGCGGTCTGACTTGATAAAAATGAGTCCTTCCCACCACTTCCATATGAGTACTCAAACCCTGAAGAGTAGCCAGAGAAACCTGTAGCCCCTAAATCCATCGGCTGTCCACTGAAGGAGGAGGAGTCGGTCTTAGTCTTCTCTTCAGTCTTTGTGACTGAGCTAAAACTGCTTTCTTTCGCACTCGGCTTCCCTTGACTGTTATAGCCGTAACCAGCCATAGAAACCATGAACTCAGGCCTGTTTGAGCCAAACATTTCACTGATTGGACTTTTTACTTCCTTCTCAGACTTCTCTTTGGCTCCTTTCTCCATATCAGAATCAACAGCGCCATCCTCTTCTTCCTCCTCCTCCTCTTCTTCGTCTTCGTCCTCGTCATCATCATCATCGATAACTTCATCATCGTCATAGTCCTCCTCATCCCTCGCTGTTAGTTTTCTCATATCAACCTCCAAACATGCTCCCTTCTCGCCGTAGCCTGTGGCAGCAGGTTTGTCTACATCGAATGCCGTCATTGAGGAGTACGTCTGGGGCTTTGTCCCGTCAGCCTGGCTTTTAAAAGAGAAGTCTTTCTCCGATGATAAAGAAGTGGACGAGGCCTCGGGTCTATCAGCCACTGAGGGGAATCGGCTACCTGTGCTGTAGTCGAATGTCTCACTTCCTTTGACCTCTTTTTCAAATGACGGTGCAGCAGAAGTGCTCTTGGAGTCGAGCCACGATGAGGTGGACGAGACGGTAAATCCCTCCTTCTCTGACATCTTGTCTGTTACCGGGGATGGCGACTTGTGTTTCTGAAAGTCCACTTCACCCTTTGCAATGTCCTTTTCTGTCTTATCCACAGACTCCTGACGATATGAATCAGAGTCCATTGAGCTTGTTTTGCTGTCATAAACGTCACCGTAGGAGAATGTCTTGCCGTGCACGTAGGGCGTGTCCTGTCTGATATAAATGGCCCTTTCTTTGGTGTCTTTCTCTGGAAAATCATAGAGACTGAAATGAACACTTTTCTCAGCCTCTTTCATTGCAGCATCAGTCTTCTCTTTGCTGCTGTCTACGTTGCTTTGATCAGGTGATAAAAGCCCTACCCCACTTGGGAAGTCATCAACTTTCTCGTCATCATCCTCATCTTCATCTTCATCTTCATCTGAGAACATCACTTGAGGTTTTGGTTTCTCCTCCACGCCAAAAGACACCTTTGTCTTCTCCGAGGCCTTGACCTCAGTTTCTGTCTTTGCGGATTTGGACTCAAAGTCGTCGTCCAAGAAGCACCCTTCTTTCGCCTCCATCAGCTTGGCCTTAACAGTGGGCTGTAGATCCTTTTTGACGTAATAGTCATCTTCCTCCTCATTGTCTTCAGTGGATTCCTCCGAGTCTTCAAGCGCTGACTTCTCATTTCCCACACCGATGAAGGATGTTTTGTCTGGGGATGATTTATCGGTTTGCAGAGAGTCAGCTTTAACATCAGTCACTGCCTCGTCTTTGTAGTCTACCTTAAACTGTTTCTCCTCTGTTGGTGAGTATCCGCTGCTTGTAGGCACAGACTGTGTAGGTGAGGCCAGTTTCATGGTGCTGTCATCCGGACTTACACATCTTTCTTCACTCTCCTGCCTGGAATGGGACTCTAGCCCAGGGGAGAAAGATGCAGGGGGTGAGGCCGGCTTTATTTCAGCCCCAGTCTTAAATCCCTCGGTGCTAAAGAGCGACTGGTTGTCTTTGAAAGCCTGTGTGGGAGAGAACTGAGTGGTGGAGAAGGCAGGTGGAGAGACAGTGGCAGGGGGGGATTTCTCTTTCTCCTGGCGCATCATGGAGGCTGCCTGTTCATAGCCCTCTTGGAGTTTACCCAGAGGGATGTCAACGTTCGGAGTCTGATCCTCGTCCTCGTCTTCCTCATCGTCTTCTTCTTCATGGGCTAATTTGACCTTCGCATCGCCCTCCATCTCAGCAATGTTGGGCTGGTACTCATCAGAGGAAGGAGACTTAAAGCATTTGTCGTCCTCCAGCGAGGAGGTGGGTGAGATGGTTCCTGCTGAGTGGAGATAGTCCTTCCCTTGGACGGCCTCAGCACGTGAGGGGATACTGTTGATGGTGTCAAGCAGGAGAGAGTTCCTCCCAACATCCTCAGTCTGAGGGGCTGTCACGGAGGCGATCGACTGATCCTCAGCTACAGACGTGGCAAAGGATGAGAGTTTGTCGTATTCTGTGATGGATGTTGCTGAGGAGATGTGCTCCTCCTCTGCAAGAGGAGCAGCGATGATGGCAGGGTAAGGTGCAAGCTCAGGCTCGTGACCTCCCCCGAAGGCTTTGGGTTTGACATCGGACACGACGGAGCTCTTCATCTCTTTTATACCATGCATGGAGTCAAAGGTTCCAGGGACGTCCGGGACAGAGATGTCACATGAGCCCACATCATAGCGCAGCTGTGGGATCCGGTCTTCTGTCTCTTCATGGATTTCTTCATCAGAGATGGTCTGTTCGGTCTCAGAGTATCCAGGTATGGTCTCGTCTTGGATGAAGGAGAATTGCTCCGAGGCGGTGGTTGCTACTTGGGCTGCGGATGAAAAAGGCTTTTGCTCAGTTAGCTTGACGTCCTCTTTTCCATTTTTTTCCTTTTTCACCTCCTCTGTTTTATATTTCAGGACCTCGTCATCTTCTGTTCCTTCAAATTCAGCTTTTTCAATTACATCCCCTTCCTCCTCTGAGCTCTCACTCTTCTTAGATCTTTCTTTCATGTCGTCCTTTGTAGGGTATTTGTCGTACTTCTCCATTTTCTCCTCTTCATACTT
This sequence comes from Acanthopagrus latus, assembly GCF_904848185.1. NCBI lineage: Eukaryota > Metazoa > Chordata > Actinopteri > Spariformes > Sparidae > Acanthopagrus > Acanthopagrus latus. The sequence continues at coordinate 33,144,904 of NC_051042.1, read as the reverse complement.
CTTGTCAAAGCCATCCTTTACTTCCTTCTTTGCTGCAATCTGTTCAGATGCGCCCTTGTCTTTGTAGCTGTCTTCCAGCTTGATGGGGGATTTGGGTGAAGCAGATCTGATCTCAGTGCCTGTGGATGTGATTTTCTCATCAGGGAAAACTAAGGAAGAAACTTTAGTATCTGTGAACAGTGAATGCCCAGACATCACATCATTCTGGATAGGCACAGACTTCACTTTGGAAATCTCCTCTTGTTTCAGAGCCTCAAAGTCCTCAGTGAGGTCCTCTGGTGAGGACACTATGGACCGGTCAGCCAAAGCTGCCGCTCTGACCTCTTCAGGGATGTTCTTTGGGACTGGCTTCTTCTCATTTGCTTCATCTTTAACTGCTTTATTCTTGTCCGCCTTGGGCTTCGCCTGACTCTTTTTTAGAGTTTTTCTCACCTCAGGGGTAAGTGGCTTCAGGTCAGGTTTAGTTATTTTCCTCAGCTCAGGTTTACTTGGGTCCTTCTTTTTATCCTCCTTGGCTTTACTTTCTTTTTTGTCTTCTTTTCTTATGTTTTCATCTTTCTTAACTTTCTCTTTCTTTATTTCTTTTTTCTCTTTGTCTTTCTTTTCATCCATCTTGGAGGCTTTCTCCTGCTTTGTAGTTTTTTCCTTGGATACTTTCTTTTTCTCTGACTTTTTGTCTGCTGCAGGGGCCACCGCACTGTTTTTCTGTTGTTTGGTGGCTTTAAGACTTTCACTTTTGACTTTCTTCTCTTCTTTCTTTTCTACTTTATTCTCTTTGGACTCTTCCTCCTGCCCACCAGCATCTTTCTTTTTAGCATGTGGTTTGGGTGAAGATTTCAGACTCTCTTTGCTGTCAGTTCTCGATCTCATTTTGGTCTGTTTGATAATGGGAGGAGCTGCACCAGACGATATGTCTTTCTGGGTTGCCACTGGGTATCGCAGGAAGTCCAGGTGCTTCAGTTTCTCAAGCCCCTCGAAGATTTTGTTCTGCGGTGCATTTCCTGGGAAGAGCACCCTGACTATCTTTTCTGTTGGACGGTGAGGAATCCAAACAATGAGAGCAGTGACTGATGTCAGATAGGGGACAGAAATCTCTCCTTCTTTTCCATTGGGCATAGTAATCCCTGTTTTGGCTTTGCTGTTTCCAGCCCATTTCTGCATGAGAAACTGCATCTCTTTGCTCTCTTTCACAGGGTTCAGGACGTACATGTCTAACTTCCCCACACCGAGTTTGTGGAATAGTGTGATGGGTTCGATGGTGTTGCTGACCACCCTGTGAAGAGGCTCTGGTGTGATACCAAGCTTGTTCAGGTACTGAAGTGTAAGAGATGCCTCCTCAATGCTTCGCTTCACTTTGAGTGTGGACTCGGGCGTCCGAAGCTTCTCCGGGACATTGAAAAACACAATGCCGAGCTCAGGAGAGATCAGGTTCTTCATCCAGTCCCCGTTGCTACTGGAGCCAGATCCTTGGTTACGCTCCTCCTCTTGCTCTGCAATCTTCCTCTGGAACAGCCCATTAATGCCAGGCAGGTTGTCTGCACCAATATGGGTGAGCAGAACAGAGTCGATCCTGTCCAGGTGGCGGACCAGCTTCCAGAAGCAAGACTTCCGATCAGATCCTCCATCCACCAAGATGTTGAATCCATTGACGGCAAACAGAGCAGAGTCTCCCCTGCCTCCAGGGAAGATGTAGCAGCAGGGTTTAGACAGCTTCAGAAAGCCTCCCGAGTTCGGGGGCTCCAGAAGGTCAAAGGATGACGGCACGTCCACCGTCTCTGAGACATACTCGGTGAACTCTGTGACTCCGTCCATGTCGGGCAGGTGGGGTTCGGGGTTCAGGCGGTATTCCAGAAGATTTTGGAGCGACTGCTGCTCCTGGCTTTGGCCCAGGGAGCTCCAGCCCCCGTCTCCCTGACAGGAAACTGTAAGCCTGGACAGCTGCTCTGAAGAGGCCTTGGACAGGAGTTCAGTCACCTGAGAACACAGTGACAGTGAAAGAAACTTAAAATAACCGTGCCTATGTACGCTTTGTTGTTGATTCATACAGCTACACTGTGAGAACGTAAACAGCACTCGGCTTACTTGAGGGTTGGAAATGATGTTGGAGAAGTGTTGCCAGGTGAAGGGTCCACCTTGCAGAAGGACGTCACCTCCCTGCTCAGAGCTCTGGCCACTCAGTACCAGCAACTTGTTCCCAGAAATGTCAGTGATCAGAGAGCGAATCTGGGTAGAATAAAGAGTCACCACCATATAAGAACACAGGTTGTTTGGGATCTAATGACGTCATCTATTCCCACACATTACTTTCATTTCTCACTGAGTAGTGAAGTTACTGCGACATTGAGAATTAGGTCAAATGCAGCAGAACAGTGCAGAGCGTAGTGCGGTATTTCCAATATGAACTTGGCGATAAACTACAAAGTTTGCTTATTTCATACAAGGTTTACATTTCACCAGCAGTCACAGGCTTAGCTAATGCATGACTAAATGTCAGGCTGACAGATTTGATTAATTTACATTCAGAATATCAAAAAGTGTCTGTGTCTCACTCTGTAGGGCTTCAGCTGAGACTGACAGTGACAGTGAGTGTTTTCCTGTTAATCAACAGTGATCATCACTAACTGGAGAGACATGGACCTCCCATTGGGCCTAAATGTTGAACAGCAGGCGCTGCCGTCTTTAAACCAGCTTCAGAACAGACAGAACGCTTTGACCCAAGAATCATTAGTGTGATATAAATACAAATGCAAAGTATTTCCAGGTGTCCTGTGGGAGTCGGAGCATCTGGTGATCGTCACCCTGTGGTGTTTTGTGCGAGTTTGTGACTCACCTCTGAGGCAGCGGTCTCTTCTGACGGGTTCACCAACACGACTGTCTCCAGGACATCACTCTGATACTGGAGCACCCGCTGGCCTACAGGAAACAGAGGTTGGAACAACTTTAGGGTCACACGAAGGTCACATGACGACAGGTGAGTACTGAGAGAAACACTGCAAGACTTGTCTCTATGACGACAATATCTTCACAACCGCCGCTGTAGGGTCGACACTGCCCCTGCACTTTACTATCCATTTTGATTGTTTTTTACATCAGGACATCAGAGTGAGCAGGATGTGGGTGTATGTCATGATCCATAGAAGTCATGAATACTTTGGCTGAGTCCAGGAATAAGAAAACGAGCCATGACAACACCACCAGCAAGTCACCCAAGTCTTCAGAAACCCTGACATCCGAAAATGATTTAAATTATGTCTTTTAACAGCTGAAAGCTAGACTGTAACTCAGATGTTAGCATGCTCCTTGTCTGAAGGTCGACATCTGAGTTACAGTCTAGCAGACGAGCTGTATGCGGCCACTTTATGTTTTTTCCATTTTATTTTTAGACGTTTTAAAACAAGTCTCCAGCTGTTTAGGAGAACGCTGTAGCTCTCCAGAAATGTTTTGCAGACTTCAAAGCATCACTCCATCAGCACGGAGGTGTGGAGACGATGGACTGAATTCTCATTTTCAGGCGAACTCATCCTTTAAGTGATCATGAGTGATCTGAAAACCATGAAACCATCTTTGGGAACAGTGTATTTGAGTGGGAGGGGTTTATGGCCTGTACTGCAGCCAGCCAGCAGGGGGCGATGGAGATGTTGTGCCTTTACTGTCGTGAAGCTACCAACTTTACATACAGTCAACGTTAAACAGACAGACGTTATCAATCAGCAAAACTGCCTCTTTCACTTTTTGATAAACCCTCCCTGATAAAACATCTGCTTATATGTTGTGATGCTGCTCATCCACATATATGATAGAACATTTTCCAATAATAAACACTTGAATGACTGAGCTGCCATTTACTGACAATACACAATACGACACCCTCACGTCCAACATCTGCCAGCACAGTTACTCTGCATCCTCAGCCCCGCCCGGCCTCCTCTCCTGCTCACTTGCCATCTCATTCCTCCACTGGCACTCCACTAAAGCCCCCTCGACGACTTTAATCCTGGAAATACGCTCCGTCCACATACAGTCGCAACAATAACACAAAATATAATCCCTCTGCCATGATGCCTGATTGGCTGTTGCTATGGGGACGCTTCACCGGCTGGTTGCTGCTAGCGGAGTTACACTGACCCAGTCTTGGCTGAGGGAGACGCATTGCAGCATTTCTGAGCGAGGGAGGGGAAGGCTCGTACTGCATGAGAGTGTATGCACGCAGCATCACATCGTACAGGAGGTGAGGGCGAGTGCCAGAGCAGCAGCAGCAGCACTGAAAGCATGCAGGCGCTTCATCAGGAGATCTATATTTAGCATCAGAAGATGCTGCTGGCTCGTCCTCCACCTCAAAAATTGCAAAGGAGCTGACACGGGGAGCTCGCCTGTCCTTTCCCTCATGAAGGAGGAGGCAAGGGCAACGAGGGGTAAAACATTAATGCAGCACTTGGAGAGAAAATGACACGCCTCGGTAGTCAGAGGTTATGTGTTAGGTCAGGAGAAGCTCGGATTCAATAGCAGCGTCCCAGTCAGATGCATGAGCCAATCTGTGCAAACTAACTAACAGCGTGTTGACAGAGTAAACACACTGCGGCCCAGTTTAGAGTCTGAAACAGGTTCACAATCTGTGTTTGCTCAGCTAAACAAGTAGAGAACAAATTATTGCTGTTGTTGTTTTTTTTTTATTAACAAAGACGTTCACTGTTTGCAGCACGAATACTGAATATATGATCTGATCTATGAATCGGTGCTGGGAAACAGAAACAAGGTAAATATTGACTTTCATGTGTTTAATGTTGACTGGAGGATCATTAATTCAGATTCAGGACGGAGCTCACGCTTCAGTGGCTGTGTTTAAATGGACAATATTTCCTCATTACTCATTCTGATTGAAGGTTTTGGGATCAGTTGTTTGTTAGGGGTGGGATGAACAGGATCTGGAGTTTGAATGAAACAACAAATGTAATCAACTGCTGTGTGACACGAGTAAAAGCGATGTCACATCATTCCTCTACCTCGTTGGATATTTGATCTCCGTTGCGTTTGATAAGCTTCCTCTTCTGAAGATGCCCTGCTGGAAAAACCAGCATAGGTTTTGGTGCTGGTCTATGCTGGTTTTTCTAGGTGGATATCGAACATCTTCTGTCTTAAGTTCTCTGATAATTTGTTGAACAAATGAGGCACCTAAATGTTGGAACTTTGCATTTAATTTTGACATTTTCAAGTATTCGTTTCATCGTCTGCCTGACTGCAGTGAAGGTAGAGAGAGACTTCAGCTAGTTTCTTGAATCTTGTGCACTAACATATAATCATTAAACTCAGTGAACATCACAGTGAGCCGCTGGTCGCTCACCGCCGGAGATCTGACATCCTGCAGAAGTCAGAGGAACGCCAACCAAAACAAACATGGACGCCAGCCAGCTGCCTGCACTGTTTGTATGATTAATGAGGCTCTTTACATATCACACACTGGAGGCTGGCTGGTTAATTAGTCCGGCTGGTTAATCCGCACTGACTGGAGTAGATGGTACTGGAGCTTAAAAATACAAATTCCTGTTACCCAGATGTTTCAGGGTTTGTTTCATGTTCGGGTCACATTTGTATGTGCAGATTTATTTCAAGTTTTTCTTACTTCGTGTTTGATAATGAATCTTTTAGAGCCTCTTGTGTTTCTCATGTATCTGCTGGTTTCAGCTTCACTCTGACTGACAGAAGAACTCTGAGGAGTGAAACTAAAGGACTTGACCTCATTTTGTGATAAACAAATCTTCCAGAAAGCGACATTTCATCTTCTTCAGGAAATGTTGTTGCCAGCGAGGTTTCTCTGTCTCCATCAGGGCGTCGTAACGTTTTACCTGCCTGTGCAACAAACTGCTCCGAGTCTTTAAACCGTCTGTGATTCGTGTTTTCGTTTCTCTGTGGATTTATTTTTATTGATTTGATTTCCTTTTCCTTTCTTTTTATTTCTTGTGTGTAAAAGCTGGTCGAATTGATCGGCTGCCTTCCGTCTCCAAACTAATATCATTATCAACCTTTAAAAAAACACTATCAAACAAATTCTATCACACACTCAACAAATCAACTGACCCAGACTGAAACAGAACCGGTCCCACTTGGCCCAGTGCTCCAACACACCTAATCCTATTCAGAATCGCCTCAGTGTTCATTGTATGTGCCTTCAGTGTTGCGTTGTGTTTCTGGATTGTGTTAAATGTCGATCTGTTCTTTTATTGTGAAAAGTGATCACATTTTTTTTTTTGATAACATTTTGATATAAAAGGAACGTTTGGTATCTTTTATCTGTGGCTTTGTTTGAGGGACTGAAGTGACCCGTGTCGTCGTCATCTCGCCTCTTTTAGGGCCTTGAAGTGTTCCAGCGTCACGTTAATGTGACACCAGGAGAGCAGACCTGAAGGACAAAGTGCTGAACCGAAGCTAACCCGTCTCTACGACCTTCACATGAACGGTATGAACACTTTGTCTTCTCTGGTAGAATCACTGCTGATCCATAAAAACAAATGAGGCTCAGATCATTTTATTGATTAAAAGTCATGAATGATGAAACGTAGATTAAACTTGATGTCTCAGTGCAGGAGGAGTTTGTTTTAATCTAACACTGGCTGTATTTTAGGTCTCATGTGTAGATCTTGTACTGATATTGCAGTATTTTCTTGATTTAAACAAACTCTCGGACAGACTCGACACAGCTGCTGTTATCTGACACGAGCAGGATTTAAACTGGAAAATGAAAATGTAAAATATTTTAACCATTCAATGTGACGAATGCTGAATCATCTCTGAATACAGGAAACCACAAAACATCTTTACAAACATGTAGTTTAAACCTTTTTCACTTTTCTGATTAGAACAGCAGCAAACATTAATCTTCATTACTGTTTAATCTTTTGAAATTGTTTTCTTGACTAAATGATTCATTTTTCTGATTGTCCAAAGAAAAAAAAAACCTTTGACAAACATCTTAATCACACAATGTCGACATCAGATATTCATGCTGAAAGTTGCTTCTTCACATTTTGCTTGTCAGTGTTGGTGTAAACTTGCAGTTGGTTTTGGGAACATAAATTACATGCTAAGGTGTCTGTGAAGATCAGTTTGGCTTAAATGATCTTAAATGATTGTTGGCACAACGACCTGGTTTTGTTGGTTGAAACAGAAAGCTAAAGGTCTTCAACTGTTCTCAAACATGATGTGATTTTGTAGAAATATTGTACCTCTTGTTTTGTAGCAAATGTGCAATGCCAGTATTTTATTCTGGTGACTGGGCTGCCGAAAGCCAAAAAAAATCATTTACCTAACAGAAATTAACAACAAATTTTGTGAGTCTAGAATCTAATATTTGTCATTTTGAGATTTTTGTGGATCAGCTAATAAATTCTACTACAGACTCCTTCTGTAAAGTGTAAACGTCTTTTAAACGCGGCTCATTTCTAATCAAAACCCACTGAAGCTCTTCAGACTGAAGCCGAGCGTCCTCCCTCCACAGCTTCTGAAGAGGAAACTGTGCCGAGCGTTTGTGTTTATATCTGCCAGACGAGCGTTCAGGTGTGTCAGTGATATGATCGTGATGGAGTGATGCTGCTGTAACGACATCCTGCCTCTCCAATAAGCTCATATAAACGCTCCGCATGTCTGAGAAGCTCATTAACCGCCTCGCTCTTCTCGTCCCTATTTCAAGTTATTAACATGTCCAAGGACAATCTCCTGTAAAGCAGCTTATGTGCCCACACATCACTCAGACTGTTATCATGGAAACACACGGGCCGGTTACTGAGGGAGGAGGGCTGAGTGCTGCTGTAGTGAAGCTATGACCCTCCGTCACCCTGCTGGTTCTGAGAAACAGCCAGAGAACATAATGATGCTCGCTGTCGCCTGTGGAAGAAGTGATTTCACTGCAGCTTCAGGCTCGCAGACTGAGGAGGAGCTGCGATAAAGTCTCAGTCCGTCATCAAACTGATGAAACATCCGACTGTGAGAATACGTTATTATGAAGACGACAGCGCCGTTAGTGACGTGACTTAAACATCGTAGAGCTGCTCCTGTATATCAGCAGCTCACAGAACTGGACCAGAACCAGCTCTGCTCTCACAGAACTGGACCAGAACCAGCTCTGCTCTCACAGAACTGCAGATTTATCGTGACGTTCATCTTGTTTACGAGCTGTTCGGCTCCACGTTGGTGCTGATGAGACGATGTAGCTCACTGAGCGCTTTAACACAACAAACTGAGACTTTACTGACTTGACAACATCTGTGTGATTTATGACACAATTCATTCAGGATCAATACACTGTTTGTCTCTTCATTCACTAACATACAGAGCTTTTCTGAAATAAGCTCCCACGGGGTCGGACTTTGTCTCTCTTTATGTGAGAAAGTCGTCTAGTTTCTTTTGTGGCTTCAGAAGAAACTGCATGATGAATTACCTCCAACGATGTCACTAAGTGGCCTTGTTGCATTGTGGGTAATAGCACAATAGGAGCCCTGGCAGCAGGGGCTAGCAGGAAACCCAAAAAGATAAAGTCATCCCAGTGTGTGTCCGGATCCAGATCACATTTTGAACACCGGGTGTAAAATGAGGTCACGGTGTTTACATCTCGACTCAGCTGCTGAATTGTCGGCGATATCGTCTTGTCAGGACTTCCTCTGTCTCATATTAGCGCACGCAGACGCTCTTAATCCTCCAGCTGATGCGTTTTGTCTCACCGAGCTTTACAAAATAAGATGGTGCAGAAGGAAAAGCTTCCTTCTCCCCCCGATAATCTGAGCGAGATGCCTGATAGTGAGTGGGTGTTTTACAGCGTTAAAGAATAAATGGAAAGCAGAGCGAGCCTACACACTCGTGCCTCTGGTGCATGATGGGAAGCAGCCGCTACTATCCGAGCTGCAGCGACTCAGAAATCCAAGATGAATAACCGACTCTCACTCAACACAACTCGCTGTTTTTGCCCGCTGATAGCGACTTGCATCTCAGTTTATCCAGAGTTCAGAATGATTTATAAAGCGGAGACAGTCGCAGCCATCAGAGACATTTTGTCCACAGACGCTCTGAAGAACAGACTGATGGAAGTTCAGCCTCGTCTGTCTGGCAGGTCGTTGCTCGTTCACTCTGTTTATAACCTACAGGCCGCTTCATCGTGATGAATAATATCACTCCTTCAGAAGAAAACAATGAAGCTGGCCTTGTTATGACTGGTCGGACTCACTTAAGAGGGTTGTTAGTCACAGCGGGGGGAAAGCTGAATGTGAACATAATGAGTGGAGTTATTGGCTGTGCTCTAATTATTACCACATAATTACTGTTTGTTACAGGAACACTAAGATATTCCAGTCTGGACCAAAGTGAGATTGGTTGGGTTCAGCCACAGCCGGACGTGTCACGACTCTCTGAGTCCATTGTTTTTATTCAGCAGTGATGTCTGTGCTGTTGTTGGACTCCTGAGTGTTGATTTGAAAAAGAGCAACAGATCGTTGGTTTGTATGCGCTGACATTTACATTTTAAGTTCTGCTTTTTAAAGATGAGCCACGTGGAGCTCAGAGGTGTCCAGATGTCAGACCAGTGTCAGGAAAGTAAAGCGATACAGAGATACAATTCTTTTAGCAGTAACAGAGGAATATAACGCGTTATTAATATTATTTCATGATACATCACAACGTTATGTTGGCAGCAGAAGTGAAGCTTTCATTGTAGGTTTTTTAAGAACCCATCGGCACCAACATGAACATATTAATACAGACTATAAGTTCTGTGTTCAGTCTCTCTGTGACTCCGAGCCTGATGATGAAGCCTGATCTTCCAATTGCACTTTAATTTACACGCTTGAATAACACCATGCGTTCCTTGTTCTGTGGACTAAAATTAAAAGCCTACAATCAAAAATATTTTTTTCCACCTCGTAATTCAGCCGACTGTGATCCAACAAGATCTTTCCATTTCATTGTTCCAAGTAACTAAATAGTAGTGTAATAAGTAATATATCATGCAGACAGTAATACTGTAACATAATATACTACTTTAAAATGAAGTAATATGTAATAGTTTGAATTTTGAAGGTAATTTGCCCAACATACAATGTTCATGATAATTATTGTTAAATATTGTTTATTTAAGTTCAATGTTAGTTAACTTCTAGTCAGTTTTTTACAGTACAAAGTAAAGATAGTTTGACCCTAGAGTGGCCAGAAAATGTCACTACATTGAGTCTAAAATTATTTCTTGTTTAAATACAAATATCTACATTTTATTTTTTAAGTGATGTAAATCTGACCTTCTGTTTTATTTTGTAATAAATACATTTTTGAGCGGTCATGTGACGTGGCTCGTGCAAACTGTCCTTGTGTTACACAACGAGCGGTGATCTGCGAGTGAGTCTGCATATTTCAGTTTTCAATTTCATGTGTGTGAAATTATTTAAAAGGATATTTGGAATATTAAAGCCTTGCTGTTTAATTTAACTCCACAGAAACTGATGGTTCACATTTAACAAACTTTAACTTGGTTGCGAGTCTGTCGCACATGTGAAAGACGTAACCGTGTACAGGAGGATAAAAAATGATGCCCTCAAACAAACTCCACCTTTGGTTGATGGTGTGAGAAGTCGGCTTCTCCAGCAGAGAACAGAGTGAATACAGCAGCTCCACGCAGGGTAACGTGATTGATCGGTGCATCAGTAAATCACTGCTCTGTCCTGGTTCATCAATTAACTCCTCGTCCATCAAACTGTTCAGAACACATAAACGAGCGCAGAGCTGTAACTGCAGGGGAGGAAACATTGAATCACGAGTCCAACACGGACCGAGGTTATAGAGAAAATCTTCCCAGTGTACATTTCCTTAGAGGGACGTAACGGTGAGACGTGCAGGTGATTTGTAACCTGCTGCTCTCCGTCAGTTGATGTACACTGGTGCTTTTTACAGGTGAACCACAAGGGAAATAATCAAAGGGCTGAATTAGTGCCGGTGGTGCAGCAGCAGGCTCGGCGATATTAAAAACTACCTGACTGTGAGGCTGCTGCAACCAGCTGGCTCACATAAAGGAACATCAGTATGGACATACTGTGTAGATAAAACTGATGTCGGTATAACTGCAGCAGCAACAACCGATCAATCTATTTTTACCACCAATTAATCAGTTTGAGAATAAATGTACAAAATCTCTGATCCAGCAGAAGAGCGCAGCTGCTCTGTGCTAGCTAACCTTGGCTACAGCTAGCTAGCATTAGCACATTAGCTCATGGCTCAGTTAGCAGGTGGAGCCAGCAGAACTGGAGTTTGCCCGGACCAGGACCACAGAGAGACTCAGCACAGGGAACAGTACTCAGCTTAATCAGGCTCAGCTTATTCAGGCTCAGCAGCCTCAAAGTGAACATGAACTCACCGTCTGAGTACAGTACAGAGGTGATTTACAGCGGCCCTGACCAGGACTATGACTCCAACAGAGACACATGAGCCGAAATATTTTCACATATTACTCTGTGAATTTAGGATTTATTTGGAGCAAACTAGAGGTGACTGTTTACATCTCCTGGCTGAAACTATGAGATTTATCAGATTATCACCTCTACGAGACAGGACGGGCCGGGGCTAGCTGATAGCATGCTAACATGCTAACATCAGTAGATATCTGTACAACACAGTGCATCGTCTTTTTTCTCACTTTCTTTTGATGATTGTTTTTAAAGTTTTAAACTGAATTTCTCCTCATATCTCGCACATCGCCTCTTGAACATCAACTCACTGAATTCCACTTTTGACTGAAGCATCCACATCTGCTCAGAATCCTCATCTTAAAAGCCACTTGAGCACAAACGCGCCTGATTAAATGAACATTCACATGTGCAGGATTCACTCAGGACGAATTCCAGGTGATCCATCACAGCAGCTGCCACCCAACACTCGCCTAGATTTCAATGAATGTCATTAATACTTTACTGTCTTAAAATATCACCGTGACACGTCTCACCAACTTGCTCTGAGGATATTTCATTTCTTTCACCTGCTGCAAAAAACTTTCCTTGGGCAACGAGCCTGTTAGCATCATCAGAAACCAGTTAACACAACACCATGTGTCATATATACTACAGTATGTGAGCATCTTAAGGGAAACACTGGTGTTATGCTGCTTTTTCAGCAGAGCAAATAAGTGTTAGTCCGTCTCTAATTACTTTATGACTTCCAGCTCCTACTGAAGGCAAACATCTTTAAAAACAGCTCACAGATATAAAGTTTCATTATTTAAAAACAGGCTCAGTAACTTCCTAAAACAGCTGCTCACTGTAGCTGTAATCAAACATTCGCTAGGGACTATTTTCAGAGGCGGATTAATCCAACATTTGCTGCTCTGGTGAGTATTTGTGGCAGCAGGGGGAGTGAGTCTAAATAAACTACAGTGTGTGTGTGTGTGTGTGTGTGTGTGTGTGTGTGTGTGTGTGTGTGTGGTGACAGGAACAACTGTGTGGCTCATTGATGTGTTTTTAATCATTTTTAGAACAATAATGGAGCTCTGTGGCTGAGAGGAAGAAGATTAACGAGGCGGTGATGCACACAATCAGTTCATTACATTAAGAATTAAACTACAAAAAAATTCTCAATCTTACAAATTATATTTGTCTAATTTCTAGTCATAAAATATGTCATTACACTCTACATATGACATAACAAGAAAGTAGCATCTCAGTGAGATAATGGGACAAAATGTCAAGATAGAAATCTTCTTCTGACACCAAAACCTGCAACAACAGGAATTAAGATGCATCAGTTCATCAGTTTTTACGTCTTTTCCTTGAAGAAAATCCTGAGGTGGTTTCCACACCGGTGGAGTGAACGTATCAGCAGTCAGTCGAGGGCCACACCTCGACCAAACCACAAAGAAAACGAGTATCTGAGCTGCTGCCTTCACGCTCCACCCCGCCTGATTCTGCTGAGCTCAGCACTCTGCCTCACCCAGCCTGAGGCATGATGGGAGTTCACAGAGCACGCTACAGGGTGGCGTGTGTGTGTGTGTGTGTGTGTGTGTGTGTGTGAGGGGTGTTTCTAAGAGGAGGCAGGATTCATGTGTGGGGTTTGTGTACAGGAGAATCTAAGAATACAAAGAAAACAATCTGATCTTATTCAGTCGACTTTATGAAACGTGATGACAGACGATCTGCTTCGCTTCGTCCTCCCACTCAGCACGCACGTCCGCCGGCTGAAGGACATTTCAGAGGCAGATTCCCGTCAGGGTCATACAAATAAACCACCGGTTGGTTAACTGTGTGATTTAGCTATATCATACAGAATGCTGCAACTAACAAGGTGTCTTAAAATGCAAAAAAGAACTTCAGGGAAACGCACACTATGTAATCTCTGCCACTAGGGGGTGCTCTATCAGAACAAACACTGTCTGCTGAGTGTTGTGATGGACGGATCCAGACCTCCTGGAGGAGTAAACACCCGAGGTCTCATCAGATTCTGCTCTGATCCGATGGGAGGAGAGCTTACAGAGAAGAGAGGGGAAGAGGAACCAGAACCAGAGTCTCTGCTGAGTGCTGAGTTCAGTCAGAGTTGACTTCAGTGTTGATTCAAACGCTCGGTCACACACACCCTTTGTGTGAGGTGTTGCTTGCTGACTCTCATAGTAATGTACAGTAAACTCATCAGGCTGTTTGAGGCACAGTAAACACAGCGATTCTGCCGTCACGACGAGTTCATGTTTTAGTTTTATCGTGTTATGTTTAGTCTCGTTTGCAGACTTCCTTCCTCACTCTGACTTTCTGAAACACAACGATTAACCTCCTAATTTCTCTGATTTCAGCGTTGTTGGAAACATTTGGGTTAATGTCAGAACACAAATCAACAAAATCTATAACAACGTCCAGTAGTTTCAGACACTCTAATCCAGATTTCATCCAAATTATATCTCTAAGTCATAATGTCTGCTTTTATTTTAATATGTATCTTTCGCTAATGATGCTGATATTTTACAAAATTAATGAATATCTGAGAACATAACTGGCAGACTGATCCTAACACTAACAGATGTTCAGTTTACTGTCATAGAAACTAGAAAACACAGCAAATATTCACATCTGAGCGGCCGACACTGTTCTTTAAATCGCTTTTAAAAGGATTCATTGATAATTAAAGGGTTTGTCAAATTACATTTCTTTGGTCAGGCAGCTTGTTAATTACCTAAGAATTGTTTGAGGTCAGTTGAGCTTCTGGAATAATATGAATCACGTTTTTCACAATGTTCTGGACCTCCAATGAATTTATAATTCATTGCAGTCCAACAACCTAAACTGTGTTCAGTTTCACTTACATAACCAATAAAGGGACTTAAAAGATTAATTTATAATCAAATGTGTTGTTTATTTTTAACTGAGTTAGTTATAACATGAGTCAATCTGTGCCAGCGACCTCAGAAGAAGCATCGTTTAAATCAACACGACAGATTTAACGTCCTCTGCAGCCGAGGTTTCTGGAGTAAAGCAGCTGTCACTCGTCTCTTTGTACCTTTCTATTTTTAGATGTTTTTGTCTAGTCGGTTGCATAAGTTTGGGGTTATTCGGCGAGCAGAGCCTGATCCACATCATCCCTACACGGCTTTTCATGTGATTGAATGAGCTGCTGCTGCTGCTGCTGCTGCTGCTGCTGCTGGGAGTCTCAGCTGTTGCCTTCAGGACAGAAGATGCTGTTTTTTTTTCTCTCCACCATCAAAATCAGGTCACCCAAATTTACTCAGCTGAACTGAGAGCAGCGAGCGTGCACTGACAAATGACCACAAACTACATGAACGTGAGTCAGAGAAGCTGTTTACACTGCAGGCTGCCGTCACTTCAGGACTGTAAACTGCAACATCATCCTGATTCATAATAACAAGAGTTCAGCTCCGCCACAGAGGGAGGTGGCTACAGCTGAGGTCCTGATGCTGAGTGTTGTTCCTGATAGAGCTTCAGCTAATGGTTGTTTTCACAGATGACTGATCTGTTGATTGATTAATCAATTGCTGTTTCTCAATTCAGTGTCTGCATCCTTCAGAGGAGCATTTGAAGGCCAATTACGTCACAATGCCGCGTGAAGGCTGTCCCAATCTGAAGGCTCCTCAAAATGCTCGTTCTTTTCCCTGTTTTTGGAGGATGCAACGCTACGATCCTTCGTGGCCTCACATATCCCAGGATTTTTTGCGTGCCAGAAAAAGAAGAAAATAAGACAGAAAATGGCGACATCACGTGGCGTAGATCGTCACTTTCGTGGGCCTGGGCGACAGAAATCGTGACGTAACGGTAAAACATCTCGTGACGCAACCAGGAAATGCTCCAAAGGCTAGACCGTCACATTTAACAATGACTGACGAGGTTAACAAGGTCTCTGAAGGACTCGCCTTCAAAGACCACAAAGACCGAGTCCTTCAGAGGACGCAGACCCTGAACTGAGACTCAGCAAATTAGTCGTTTGGTCGCTAAACAGAAAATGGCGCGACGAGGAAAGACAACGTAAATATTCACATTCAGGAAGCTGGATTGATATAACTGCACTTGTTTTTCTTTAAGAAATGACTCAAACCAATTCATCGATGATGAAACAGTTAAAAACAAATTGATTAATCGTTGCAGCTCTCATTTTTGGTGATGCCACGATACTGAAATGTCTAACTTTGATACAATAGCTTGGAAAATATCAATATTCGATTCTATTTTCGACACCATGGAGATGATTCGACATTGAGGGCATTCAATTTTAGATTTTTTAATAACGTGTTTGTTCTGATACGGCAGAAAAAAACTACACGGTTATTGCGGCTAAAACAAATACTTGATAACATCAATATGATATCCAGAGAATCTGATCTTTAACTTTATCTTCTCTGTCTGTAACAATAATCAATCAATATCAGTTACTGGTGAAAAGGTAACCAGGTGACGTCATCTTATTCAAACGACGACATCTTATTCATCACATATGAATTATTAAAGAAGCACTCTGTTGTTTCAGAGAAGAAAATTAAATATCAGAATTTTAATATTAACAATGTTAATGAGGTAATGATACAAACTCAGAAATATATATTTTTTCTTGGTGGCAGGGTCCGCCATATAAGAAAAGTAAAGCGGTATAAAACTGGTCAGTTTGTTTATTCAGTCATGAAAACAAAGAGAATTTATTTATTTAGTTTGTTTCTGTATATGTCAATATTCCATGTTTTAATCGAGGTTATCGCGACATCACGACGCCCCTGATTTCAACCGTTTCAAATATTCAGCAGTGATATGTATCATTATTTAACTCTAATTCAGGGGTTTTGACAACCTGACAAGATGTTTACATCCTAAAATTACACGTAAAAGGCAATTTTTTATTCGGTATTACTAGATTTTACCTTTTATTTAGGACAAACATGAAGTCATAACAATAAGATGAAGGGTTTTCTTTCAAGCGTCATTCAGTTCGTCATGACGGGAGTTAACATCAACACAGAGGACATTTTAAAGGAGCACTCTGCAGTTTTAGGGACGACATTTTTGATTGGAAAAGAAAAATCTTCACTGACAAAAATTTCATGCTGTCTTACTCTGTTTATGTGTGGCGGACCCTGCCACCCTCAACAGTCTGATGGGAACTTGTTTTCCTCTGAGAAATAATCAGTACATCTGCTGTTTTTTCTATTATCTCCTCGTTAATATTTAAAATAGTAACATTATTTTTTGTTGAGCTTGAATATCTTGACTCAATCTACATAGCGCTCATTTAACAAAACAAATAAGATAAATATTGAGTGAATTATCAGGCGATGACGTTCATCTGTTGTTGATGTTTCACTTGTAACTGAGGAGTCGATGTATATTCTTCTTTTTATTCAATTTTTTATGGTTACAGACTCTCTAAATTTATATTTTAATGTATTCATTTGCCAAAAAACACACAATAAATAAAGGTAAAGATAGATTTGTTGCCATTTAATTTCTATAGATATCGCAATCATATTAATTCAGTTGTGGAGAGATAAATATCAGTGAGTTTGTATTTTATCACCTCATTAATACTGTAAATATTAAAATCCTGAGTTTGTATTTCTTACTTTAAAACTACACACTGCTCCTTTAACATTTGGACGCGATAATAATAATAATCAGATGCTGAACGAGGCTGTGATGGTCTGAGCAGGATGTTCTGTGGACTCATGGATGACCTCAGCATCCTTTAACCAGCAGGTACAGACTGTGACCAACACCAGCCGCGTGCACGTACAGGTGCTGGGTTTAAAGGAGCATTGACACCATTTATAGCAGCGGCACAGATCAATACATCTGCAGAGGAATGGATTATCATGAGTCTTGATGTTACTCACATTAAAACTCGTCCACGGCCTCTGAAAACACGACAGTCCTGCAGTCAGATTCCTCCAGTGACGCTCCAGATTAACGATGCGGTGTTATAAAACCAGCAGCCCGACCGGAACCGCCGCTCCGCTCAGCCTCCGAACCTCCCTGCGCCTGCTTTTATAACATGACGAGGAGGAGCGGCTGTCCAGCGCCCTGCCCGCAGCCTGTCAGCGGCTCTACAGCGACGATAATCGGTCAGTGAGGAGTCTTACCGTCCGTCAGTGGTGTGGAGGATGGAGCAGAGGATGGAGCAGAGGGAGGGGCGGTGCTGCTGCTGCTGCTGCTGCTGCGGATGAGGAGGATGAAGATGAAGGCAGGGTCGGCCTGCTTCAGCTCAACACCTACACTCTGCTGCCGCGTGCTGCGTTCAAGGACCGCTCGTACACTCCAGCGTCAGAGGGAGTAAAAAAAAACCGATCCCGGAGCGTTCAAGTGAATCAGGAAAAGACAGCTTTATGTGGAAGACGATGCAGAAATCCAAGTGATCAGTAATTTAGTTAGTGTTTCATAAAAGTTATCCGTTACTAGACACAAAATGCTGTCTTTCCATTTCCGTTAGTTGCCACAAAAATCAAATAAAATGAGTTTTTGTTTCTCTCCTGCTGCTCATCATCACAAATGTTTCCAACAATGTTGAAACTGGAAAAAAAAAAAATAACTTCCAGGAGAGTCGCAGTGAGATTAAATAACATGACTAGATAATAAAAAATAAAAACAAACCTGAGTAACACTCACATCAAACAGATTTCAGTCATTTTATTACGTGTTTTCTGGCTTTGTTGTGCTGTAGATCCAGAGTCTCCATGGGTTGTTTTATTTTAAAAAACTGACAGGATGCCACTCTGCTGTCTGACTTCCTGCCTGGCTCCATCGGGTCTGTGCAGCTCTGTCTAAAATGGTTGGAATCGACACCAAAGACCGGGGTTCAGCCGTAACACCACCGGCAACAACAAGGACAACAACTCCCATGATCCCACGCTACTCAGTCTTTTGTTTTGTTTTGATTGAGAGACCCCTAGTGGCAGAAACTACATACTGTGTCTGCAAAAATCTATCATAAGCAAAATGGGATCATGGGAGTTGTTGTCTTCACTGTCAAACAACCAATATTGCTGATGGAAGTGTGCTAAATATTAGTATGTAGCATGTGACGCTGCTGTTTAGCCTGTTAGCATGCTGATGAATACAAATCTGAAAGAATCTGCATGTGAGCAAACAAAACGATGAGTCATTACCTCACTGGAGTCTCTGCAAACCGACTTCCAGTCAGAAGAAATGAAGCCAGAGACCGTTGCAGTGCACCGCGTGGACGCACAAATCAATTAATAATCTTCAGCTAACAGAAAAACTGAAAGATGAAAGTGAATTGGAATCTTTATCGTTGACTCTCAACAATAGCTACCAACACCAATTTTAAATCAGTCCCACATACGAAGTTTACCGTGGAAGTGAAGTGATGATGCATAAACGTACTGAGCATCTGGACATTATTATTATGATGGAGTGGGACGAGTTTTGAGAAGGGGACTTTTCAAACAGCTGTGACTCAAACAGCAGCTGCTGGGCGGGACAGACACAAACTAAAATAGACTCGCAGCTCTGCCGACCTTCTTCTCTGTAAACTATGAATCACAGCATTTAACTTACAGACAGAAACACTGATGCTTTTCACAGAGGCGGACCGTCCCTGTCAAGAAATAGTCTCCGCATTTATCACTCTGTCCCTTAAATAACTGTTGTTGGATCACACAGACAATTCTTCTCTTGTACAGAAATAACTCACAAAGCGGGGCAAGAAGAAACAAAGTTAAATGTGATGAGACTGACGCTGCTCAAGTGTGAGATTTCTGCGCAGAAAAAATTAAATGAATCATGTATTTGGAAGGAGTGATGCCCGCTGGAGTGTCTCTGGTATCTTCACTTCCTCTGTGAAAAAGCCTGTTAGTGAAACTCAAGAGCATCACATCCACTCACTGATGCAGCATCAGCTCAGATGACCGGCAGTCTCCTCTAAATGTCAGACAGCTGTTAGCCGTGCAGCTCGGACGCCCGGCCGGCCGCGCCCTTCTCTCCAGACGTGCCGTTTGTCTCAGCTTTTCCTCTCCTCCCTCCTCTCCTCCCTCCTCTCCTCCTCCACTCCTTACATCACCCTCAACTCTCTCACACACAGAGCGACACACACATACAGCAGCTGGTCAAGGTCACATGTTGTTTTTGTTATTTGTAGGCTAAAGTGTTTCAGAGAAGCAGAAGTTCAGCGGCCGTGACTGACTGACTGACTCTGTTCTCTGTGACCTGAGGCGAGCAGCTCGTCACCCCGAGCTGTTAAATATAACCTACATCTCTGAGCAAGTGCTTTTTTAATAACCCAAGGTCAGAGAGAGCATGTACATACTGCATGTCCCTCACATTCACGGTGAAGGATTTCCTCAGGCCAAGAACGGCATCAGCAGTTGCTCGCATGTTCCAGTCTGAAATATCTCGACAAGTATCTCCACAACATTTAATTTTTCCTCTAATGTTTTCCTCAAGCTCCCCGACAGCTAGTTTGACATACATCCATGAAATACTGCACACATGATCATCACACCGAGATCTCCAAACAAGTCTCTTGCAGCTGCGACCTTAACCGGACCTTAAGACGGACATTTTGAATTTCGTAGTGGTTTTGTCCTTTTAAACGAACTCCTCCTAGAGCGTCACATCTGAACACGTTTGCATTGAGTTTTCAGCAGGAAGACGTACAAAACAAAAGACATGAGTGGTGTGGGATCATGGGAGTTGTTGTCCTCACTGTTAAACAACTGACATCGCTGATGGAAGTCTGCTAAATATTAGCATGTTAGCATGATGCCCGGCTGGTTGGCTGTTGTTGAATGTTAGGTGTGTCTCTCGAGGCATGGCAACATTTTGATGTTGATCACCAGGAAGTGGCTGTTATTATATTTGCATGCAAATATTGCCAGTTACAGTCATAGTGACCCCTAGTGTTTTGGTTTTTTTTTTCTTTGCACGTTACCGCCACCGACCTTCTAGTGGTCAAATCTCATCATGGCATCTTTAATTACAGATTTCCCATTTAACCAAACTGATACAGACATGCTTTGTGCAAATATTCCTTCATAGCATTGCATCAGAATGGATTAGATTAGTCTCCAACACCTTGTCATCATTTACATTTATACAAATACTGATGCTGCTTCGTCACGTCTCTCTGCGTCTCATACTGATGCACCAGATGTCCTTTCATGAAGCAGCAGGTTGTTTAGGTTTAGGCACAAAAATGACCCAGTCAGGTTTAGAAAAAGATTGTTCAAACTCGATTTAAAGTCCTGTGTGTGACCCACCCCTCATTCCCTGATCTCCACCCCTCTGGAGACTTTATCGCTCCGTATCACGTCGGCTGGTTTGCTCATCATGCCAATACATAACAGAACATCAGGAGAAAAGACCTCTCACCTTTTCTGCCTGTTTGCATTTCATCAGAAACAGTCTGACAGCAGCAGATTCTCAGACAAGCCTGTTAAAACTCTAAAAATACAAGATATCTCCATTGTTCTTTTAAAACCAGTGTCAGTCTGAAAATCTTAACACATCAGCCTTCAGCTCCCTTCAGGCCAATTACTGTCACTTATTGTCAAAACTTCCTCAGACTGACGGCTGAATCCTCGGCCGAAGAAACCTCCACAAAACAAGAAGTCTATTAATCGACAGAACAGCAGTTTGGATCAGGAACGAACCATTTGGATCGTTTGTTGTGTTTGTTCGTTAAAAGTCTTTAGTGTTCGCAGCATTTCTTGATTCAATGTTGGACATAACGAGCAATTTGAAAACATGGCGGCAGGCGTTTTTCACTGTTGTGTAGACCAAATGATTGAAAATTCAATTTCAGCGTTTTACTTTGTTTATATATGGCGGACCCTGCCACCTTTTCTAGCTTCACACAGTGTGCTGGGACCTTATTTTCCTCGGAGGACAGCTGGTTTATTCACTCATGGAAACAATAAATGAATCTGCGTTTGTATTATCACCTCCTTAACTTTGTAAATATTCAAATTCTGAGTTTAAATTTTTTCAGTGCCCCTTTGAAAAGCAACAACAATTCCATTTGAATGTGTTGCCACCATCATCTCATCACTCGTGTGTGTTCCTACAGTGTGCAGCCATGGTTCAGTCTGATCCCGACAACAACACATCCTCTCTTCTCCGCATCTCCTTTGTCCTCCGTCTGCTCACATGCACGAGACATTTCGTGGGGAAGCAGCCTGTATTGATCAGGCTCACATTTGCAGACTGCATGTCAGAGTTTGTATTATCACCTCATTAATATTGTACAGTGTATTTCAGCGCCCCTTTGAAATAGAAATAATTAATCAGTGATGAAAATTTAAATCAGGGGATAAAACTTGAAGATTACAGATCTAAAAAGACCTCTTTTTGAACACAACCCCTGTGACACCACCACCAGTGACTACGACCTCTAACACCTCCTTAATCAGATCTGTTATCAGCATAAACAGATCAGCCTCCAGATGAGTGACTCTGCTGCAGTGCAGATTCTGTGGATGCAGCTAACAAACTCCACTCCATTACAAACATCCCCACAGACGCTCTTCTTTCACAGCGCGGCTCATTTTACAGTCATTTCACCGCCTTTCACTTATTCTAGTGTTCGTGTGTGTGTGAGTGTGTGTGTGTGTGTGTGTGTGTGTGTGTGTGTGTGTGTGTGTGTGTGTGTGTGTGTGTGTGTGTGTGTGCACTCACACATGTGCACACGTGTGTTGCCAGGTCCAGATGAAAGGCTCTGGATCAGGGGACCCTCCTTCTTGATCTACAGCTCCTGACTGCAGAGGAGCTGAGGGACGGATCAATAATGCCCGCTGAATTATTAATCAGCTCACGTTCTCCTGAGCCGCGCCCAGAACAAACGCTCGCAATTATGAAGGCGTGTCGTTAAAATTTTAACAACTGATTAGATAACTGACAGTGACACAGATTGCACGTCGTTCCCGCGGGTTATCCTCCAAACAGTACCAATCAATGTTCCCGTTCATCTGTGTGACCTGCACGTAATGCTTTCTCAAAGTGATTTGTTGTGTATTTGAGTCCTTTTACATGCAGAAATCAATGCAGGAGCAGATTACTGTAAGACGAGCAGAGTGTGAGGGAGGCTCGTAACCTGCTCGTCTGTGGGTCAGCATCGGGGAAAACTTAAAAAGAGATTAAAAGAGAAACATAAATATTGCATGACGCGAGTTGTAAGTGTAGCTTATACAGCAGAGATGCAGTCGTCGCACACAGGAAGCACACCTGCTGACTCTGCAATATTATTTTACTGCCCACTCATGATGCATCTGCCCCTATTATTCTGGATATTGTTTGCTCTGCCCTTTTTCCCTCCAGTCTCCCTGCCAACATGTCTGATGTGTGTACGTGAGGAGAATGAAGTGGCGGAGATTGTACCTGCATGTGTGCGTGAGTGTGTGTGGAGGGTCTTTAATATTGCTGCTCAGCTTCCTGACAGCCTCTTTTCGGTTGCAGCCATCACTCATCTCTGTCTCTGCCTGTCAGCTTCAGCCTGCTGGTACGTCCGTCACACCGTCTGAACACCCACTCAGCCTTTAGCGATGTTTGTGAGGAAGTCAGGTAGTTGTGTCACATGGTGTGTGAACTCTCCCTTTATTCATAGCGTACTGTACTGCATACATCACTGCTGGTACATCACGTTTCTGCGCAACTGCCAAAACAGTGTGAAACCATCACCTGCATCCTCTGCACATGCTAGTAGAGCACAAGGCGTGAACACAAGAACCTGCTCATCAAACCATCACCTGTTTTACCTTTAAACAAGATGATATTATATGTATATTTGAACAGAAGAAGTGACCTACAACATTATCTATCACACACCTACAATGCTGGTCTGAGTTTCCTCCACAGACAGCTTAACAACCATTCACACCTTGGCTCACCTAGCCTTACCAAGTGGCTTTAACGACTCTGTAAGGACACTCCCATACTCGTTAAGGACACTCCCACACCATGTAAGGACACTCCCACACCATGTAAGGAAACTCCCACACCATGTAAGGAAACTCCCTCACTCTGTAAGGACACTCCCACATTATGTAAGGACACTCCCACACCTTGTAAGGACATCCATACACTATGTAAGGACACTCCCACACCATGTAAGGAAACTCCCACACCATGTAAGGAAACTCCCTCACTCTGTAAGGACACTCCCACACTATGTAAGGACACTCCCACACCTTGTAAGGACATCCATACACTATGTAAGGACACTCCCACACCTTGTGAGGACACTCCTACACTCTGTAAGGACTCTCCAACCCTCTGTAAGGACATTCACATTGTAAGGGCACTCCCACCCTCTGTAAGGACACTCCCACCCTCTGTAAGGACATTCTCACACATTGTAAGGACATTTTCACACATTGTAAGGACACACCCTCAGTCTGTAAGGACACTCCACACTCTGCAAGGACACTCCCATACAATGTTCAAGAGCCTGTGTCTCCTCTCCAGGTAGTTAGAACTGAAGACATGCCCCCCTGTCCCCCCAGGGATCTTCACCGGTGGTAAAGACACTCCCACATCTGTAAGGTCACTCCCACACTCTGTAAGGACACTCCCATACACTGGACACGCACTCCCACACTCTGTAAGGACACTCCACACTCTGTAAGGACATTCCACACTCTGTAAGGGCACTCCACTCTCTGTAAGGACATTCCACACTCTGTAAGGACACTCCCATACCATGTGAGGACACTCCCACACTCTGTATGGACACTCCCACAGAGAGTTTTAAACCCTGCGACTCCCCGAGAGGTAGTCAGAACTGAAGACGCCTGCTGGATGAGACCTGAAACATCCTCAACAAACTGAAACAGGTCCAGCTGCCTACGATACAGCTCCTAGAATATTATATGTTGTGGAGCCAATCATTTTGGTTAATTTGGCGCTTAAATGTTACATATTCTGAAACAAGTAGGTATTTTAATAATTGATCAATGCCAAATCATTAAACTCAAGGCTGAACAGGATCCCAACAGATGGACACTGGCTGCTTTCTTGGTTCCTTCGCCAAACGTGATTAATTTGTCCTGTGTGGACTGTATGCAGATTCAGATTAATGAGATTAAACTGAGCTAATTACGATTTATCATGCATAATACAAGATACACATTATAAAAAGGCTGCAACAAAAAACCATGCTATCCTGTGAGTAATGTCGCAGTGATCAGTTTAGTTACTCATCATCTACAGCTGGATGAAAATCAATACCATAAAAATAATTAGAATATTTTGTTCAGTTTCATTATCTATCATGAAATAATACAGAAAATAATCAAACTGATGCTCACGGCAATAAAAAGACTTAAGTGCATTACAGCAGACAACTAAATGACAGCACAACACAATCATCCGGTGTGATTCCACTGCAGGACATTAAACATTAATACTGAATTATAGCTGCTGCCCACTATTGACGACATTTCCCCTGAGGGCTTTGCGATGCCACCGGGTTTTGTTTGTCAGCCATCAGTGTGCAGTGTAGCTCCACTGAGTCTTTATTAATTGCACCGTGTGGGCGACAGCTGCATTTATGGAGACCATTACAGCCACCCTCCTCCTCCTCTCCTGGGATGAAACCTGATCCTTCGTGTTGCCAGACCGGCCATGCGCCTCATCACTCAATCAGGAAACGGAGGGCTGAGACACTAATGGACATACAGTGATGGATGTACGGATCACCTATGTGTCATACTGTATCCATTTCATCATGACGCAACGGACCTAAGAGGACGTCAACATGTATGGCTCCTCGGGGAATCTGTGAGCGTCCTCAGAGGGCTAAAAAAAAGAGTCCATGAGGGGTCATGAATCTGACATGTTGGGATTTTAGGTGACAGAAAGAAGATGTTTTGGCTTTTTACCTCCAGAGTCGTTATTTTCTGACCATAAGCAGTTTTAATCAGCCAGTCTCAACACAAGAGCCGAGTGAAAGGGGTTATTATAGCCAACATGGCAGCCAACAGGTTCTCTGGGGACGTTTCTGGCTTTTTCAGGAGGTGTCGGATCATCTCCAGTGTTTTTAATGGCGACCGGAACAGGTGTTTCATCAGGATGTGGTGATATTACAAGCTACAAAGCTGCCAAACGGGCGCCTGAAGTTTGAGTCTCTGTTGATGTTTCCAGCTGGTTTTTCAGAGGAAGTCAGACTTTCCTCAGGCGCTTTCACAGTGACCAAACCAGGATACTTTCTAATCCTAACCAAGTGGTTTTTGTGCCCAAATCTCAACCTAAATGAACGTAAACTTTCAACATAAAGTTACGTTCATTTTTTTTTTTTTTTTACTTATCTGGGGTTTTGCAGAAACATTTGTGCGTTATATATGTTGGATTTTCTATTTCTGTTTTGTGACCATGCTGTGTTTATGCCCTGGTTGGGTTCAAGCACAAAAAACACTTTTTAGTGGTCGGAAAACATCTAAATGCCTGTTTAATCGCCGCAAAAACAGCCAAAAATGTCTGCAGGTGTCTTTAAAGATATCCAGTGGTGCACCTTGAACTGTAGTCGGACTTGTTGGCTTGAATAACGAATGTGACACGTTTGGTGCAGATGAGAAGAGACGCTAACTGCTAGCATCACATCCTGGAGACTGAGCTGTGTCTTATCTTTGTGTGATGATGTCGTGGTAGCAGCTGAACGCAGGATATCTTTCAGTGTGACTGCTGCTACATGCTCTCACTTCCTCACACGTCTCAGTCAGACATCAGTATCTTGTTATCTGTGCTGAGTCTGTGTACTAAGGCAGCTTAGACGCCGGCTCTATAGAGGCAGAGCGAGGCCTCCGGGATGCCCGTGAGACTCGAGGGTGCTGGCTGTCCTTCAGCACATATGCCACCCATCAGGGAGGTCACTGCCATCTTGGCTGCCTGAGCTCCTCCACGTTGGCATCAGAGGGGCTGAAGTCTGGAGGGAAACGCTCACACAGCGGATGGTCTTATTCTCCTGCAGCACATTCTCACTCCTGTCAGATGTTAATTAAAAATCTCTCCATGGCTGAAGAAGTAATTCCACTTTATAGAGGAACTGAAAGATATTTTCTTCTTCTGCGTCTAAATGTTCTCTGCTGATGAACTTTCTATTTTAAGATCTTGCGGGAGTACAAATTTCAAATAGGACTCATTTAAAATTTTAAAAAATCATTCATTTACAACCATAACTAAAGTGTGAACTAAAGATCTTTATCTGATTACACTCTCTACTGTAAGAGGAAGCCAGTTGGTCCTGATCCACCACAGAAGCCTCGCTGTCCTCCTGGTCGTCTTGTCTTTGTGTGAGCCTGTCAGCCATGGTGACTGTGCACTCCTCCACCATATTAGTATTCAAGGCACAGACGAGGAGGAGCCGTAGTAAAAAACACTCAGGCGAGCCAATCCTGCAAACATGTCGAGGCTGATGCGAGAGGTTTTTCCTCAAAGGTAAATACGAATCAGGAGCGACTCTCTGAGCCGCTCTGAGCACGAGAAGAGTCCCCGGACGACACCCACCCACGTCTGAACGGAGGTTTTTTTTAACTGCCTGGAGCTGATCAATTTTCCAATGTGACCTTTGCAATGTCAGCAAGCTACAGAAGACACGGTCATTTCATCCCACCTCACCCTGCACCAGCTGATCTGTGAGCTTAATCCAGATCCAGTCAGGCTTGTACGCGATATAGAAACCGGTAGAGCCTCAAAATGATTTCTTGACAGAGCAGGGTGAAGAGGTTTTAGCAGGGATAAGCATCTTTTAATGGCCACACAGTATCTCTCACAGCTTCTCATGGCGCCTTTAGGTCCAGTATTACCCTCCCTGCATCCGGTGCACCTCCCACCCCCGCGCCTCCCGCCTCCTGCTGCAAAAAGAAAATTGATCGTCGTCTCGGTTCACTCGTTTTTATTCAAACCGCTGACGTCAATAAAGAACCGACCCAGTGTGATTCTGGGAACGCAGCCTACAAATCATTACATCGCCTCCAGACATCAAGTGGTCTCAAGCAAAATGCCAAATTCTTGAAGATCTTTTTATGTGGTTGTTTGAAAAGAACGCCAATGCAAAAATAAGTTTGAAGAAATGAACACAAGGTGATGCTTTCAATAAACAAGCTGCAGTTTTCTCCTACAAATACAGAAGTCTCATGCTAACACTTTCAGCTTGACGGCAACATGTATAGATAATGTCTTCTCGAATTAATTCAGGATCTCACGGCTTGTTGAGATTAAGTCAGGCGGTTTTTAGATTTTACAGAGCTTCACCTGACTTTCCATCAACATGTGAGTGAGGAGATAAAGATGGAAGAGATTAGATGAAATGGGCGCCAAGCAGAGCTGAAGTCAGAAAGCTCTGAGCAGTCGGTACCTCATATTTTAGTCTTTTTTATGGGATTTGCCGACAGAAAAATGCAGGACGGCACTCGTCGTTTCCTCTCAGAAAGACTTTGGCACCACAATTTCGTCTGGGTCTGTTTCTTGATGTTAGCCTGTTTGAAGTCCGCGCCTCGAGCAACACGGCCTTTAAATCTCACTGTCAGGCGTTCAGTGGATTTCCAACTCACTCCACACACACAACGTCCCGTCTTCAGTTTATCTCATGTATAAATAAAAACATTTTCCTGTTTGCTTCTGCTGTCAGATAACAAAGTGCTCCAGAGTCAAAGTCTCCATGTTTTCAGAGGCAGACTGACTGTATAAATCCTGGGTTCTCTCGGGGGAAATCACACAGCAGCTTTCTCTATTTTTTCCTTAAATGTCACTCACAGCTGAGACTAACACAGTTAACTGAGCTGTTACTGTAGCTTCTGATTTCCCCTCTAGTCTGAACCTGGGTTGAATTAACATCCCTAAAGACACAAACTAAAGTAAAAAACACAATGACGAGAGTTCACTACTCCTGTCAAATAAGTGTAACATTTATTTTGAGTATAAATGTCGCACATTTGTCTTGTAATGTCATATTTTCCAGTTAAATCTGCAGAATATTTCCATTAAATTTCTTGGTGATTTCGGCTCAAGATTACGACTTCGGATTTTAGTTGTATCTCCTCAATTTTATGTCTTCTGTAATAAACTTAACTTAGCTTTCATTATCTAGATAATCTTTTCACTCAGATTAATTCATTCAAGTATATTTGAAACTTGCTCAGTATTCTTAATTCTAACAGTGTTTCACCCAAAAAACTGAGTACAAGTTTTTAAAGTCATCTGTCATCTTCTTTGACATCCACTGACGTTTCCATGCGGATGACGTTTTGTGGTTTCAAGATAAATGTAAATCAAAAAACTATTAAAAAACTTCCCATGACATTTGTCAGAATCCCTCATGCGACATTCAGAGATAATCTGCAGACCAAAGTCATGTGTGCTTTGTGTCCAGTGCTAATCAGCATTTCTGAGCATCCAAACACAGTTAACTATGATGGTTAACACTGTAAACATACTTGTTTAACATTAGAATAATTAAACGTTGGGCTGCGAGCGTCACTGTGAACTTTCTCTCACCCACAGAGGAGTTGAGCTGGACTCATTTCTCCATCATTCAGTTTATTAGTGCACAGAATATGTATTTTTCCACTTCTGGTACGAAAACACATCGTAGGACTGGACTCGATCTACGATTTTAGTAACTGAATGGACACAAACCAGAGTGGATTCTATCATGTGCTATAATGTGATTTTCTGGAACGTTGCAACGCACAGAAAATCTTTTACATCTCTGCTCGTCTGCAGGCGGTCTAGACAAATCCTGCAAATGACTGAAACACAATCCTGTGTGTGTGTGTGTGTGTGTGTGTGTGTGTGTGTGTGTGTGTGTGTGTGTGTAGCCTGCAGCAGTCTGGTGGTCCTCGGGGACACACTGTACTGTTTGCTGTAGGCACACATCTCTGTACGCTCCATCTCTGCCTTTACCCGCAGAGTTTACTGCAGTGGCCTCCGACTGTGACTGGAGGAGATTCTCGTCTGTGAGAGTGGTGAGGCAGAGTGAACGGTTTTAAACCAGCAACCAAAGACAAAGACAGAGAGAGAGAGAGAGAGGGGGTAATCAATAGCATCAGTAGCATCTGTGTGTGACTGTGATGGAGCACCACAGGATCCAGTCTGTGTTAACTGCAGCTTGTTGTGTTATAGAGTTTCTCACTTTCTGCAGTAAGAAAGATTTTTTTTTATCCTTCAGTACGTTCAGACATTCGGACAGACACACAACGTGACAATCAATCGAATCAGGACATGAAATCTGTGCACTGCTAAAACTCACATTTACACACAGTGGGTCAGAATCAGATGGATCTCCTCACTGTCCTTATTTTTAGCTCTCTTGCACTGTGTTTAGGTAGTTTCTCAGTTTCTCAGATGGATAAGGGTAAAACATCTGCAGATTCTTGACTCCTGTAGGACTGTAGATACTTATGATAGAGAACAACTCTAATAAAAGTTACAGTTCAACCTATTTCCTCCAGTACAGTAACAGAGTTCAGGCTCTGACATGGACTCAGAGTATCAGAGTAAAAAGTCTCCCTCTGAAGGACATTTGTGGTCAAAGCTAACTGAAGCTCACGTCATGTTAATAGAATTCAAAGACTATTAAAGTTAAAGGTAGAATCAGTAGGATTTGTCCCAGCTGTTCCTGAATGCACCACAAAGACAGTTGATTGTTGAGTCTCATTCCCAGGACGTCAAACAGACACATGTTGGGTTGGTAAAGCGTCCCGAGCAGCAACAAAGAGAGAAAATCAGAAACTCTCTGCAGATACGAGACACTAACACGCCTTTTCTCCACATTCCAGCCTCCCTCTCTGTCTGTTTACGGCTTCTTACGGCTTTTACGGCTTTGTCTCGTCTCACTGCATCTGATTGGTCCACATCAGTCTGCTGATGTTGGGAAATAACAAGAATCCAGAATTCACCTCAGATGCATCAAACTAAAGTAACGAAGCTGATCTGAAGCCGTGAGGAGGAGAAAGTTCAGATGTGGGAACGGAAAGTCAAAAGATCTCAGAAAGATAAATACTCAGCTTAAAGTACAGATGCCTGAATTCTACTGATGTACTTTAACAAAGTATTTGTACTTTACTTGCCTCTTTGGTAATATGTCAATATATAATATTGATGTATGGCAAATACAAGTAAAACCAAGCAGTGCATCGATCCAACATAGAAACTTGTTGCAACAAGTCTGACTCCTGTGTTGGAAAGTTTTATAACTCTGTAACACACAAAAAGCAATTTGAAAAAGCCTGTGGCAGGGTTAACTCCACCTGCAGCAGAAATCGTCTGCCCTTCAGCACGTCTGCTCAGGCTGATGCTCCCTGTCAGCCGTCGCAGCTCTGAGCAGCTCTTTTTCTGTGCTTCAGTGAAATCACCACATCAGGACGGATAGAAATACAGCAGCAGGAGGAGGAGAGAGAAGGAATAAATAAAAAGAGTGTGCTGACTGACAGGGAGGAGAGGGATTCAGACAGCAGAGAGACAGACAGGATGAGTGAGACAGAAGGAGAGTAAGGGAATGTTCAAAAACAAAAGTAGAAAAAAAAAAAGGATAATTAATGGAGAGTGATGAATTATTCATGCAGGTAGAAAACAGCGAGGAGAGGCAACACAGACACACTCTGATGGCTGCTGCATTAAAGATGGCAGAGAGGTGACGAAGCCGTTAAATATTCCAAGTGAACTGAAGTGATACGCAGAGAAAACATGTCGGCGACGTGTTGGTGTGTGGTGTGACATCCAGCGGAGGCTGAGCTGACTGAGACAGTGAGACGATGACGTAATGTGCAATTATGCAGAGTCGAGTCGATCTGAGGAGCGTCGAACGACTTGAAGCCACCAGAGACAAAAATTTGACCTCTGAGGAAACATGAGCGCGTGCAGCTTATGCTCCAAAGTCAGACACAGTCCAGTTTAAAGGAATAGTTCAACTTTTTGTGAACTATATCTGCATGTGAAACACAGAGAGTTAGATGAGACGGTGAACTGTCTCCACACACTGCAGCCAATAATCTCAGTCTGTGTAAATGGATAAGAGAGCCGTGCTGCTTCCAGTCTGTCTGTTAAGTTCAGCTAATAAAATCTCGGCTCCAGCTTCATACTTTGACTGTCTCCTATAAAAGCTGCAGGCTAACTGTATAACCACACTTCCAGCCTTATGTGGCAAGCAGAACCAGGTGTTGGACCATGAAGTTGGACCCTCTCTGGACATTTCTGTGGCGACCAAAGCAATTATTTTAAGACCGGCCGTGACATTTTCCTGCTGCTAGACCAAGTTGTCTTAACTAACTCATCTAACTTGAATACTTTCAGTTACTTTCAGACTACCTGGACACCAAACAAATGCAAATAAGGACTACAGAAAAAAAACACAGAGGAGTGTTATTTAATTTGAATAACTGAATGTATCTGTTATCTAATTTCATCTTTAACGGAATTCAGTTACCTGGTTTTTGTTTCCTAATTACATAATCCTCTGACATGCATTCCACTATTGTATTTCTAGTTTATACGTTTTTAAAAACATTTGTTTAATGTCCTGTGTGGCTCTGAAGGGAGGGAGGCACAGATTTTGAAACTGATGCTTTGATCTGTTGCATTATGGGAAATGTAGGATCCAGTATAAGTGGGGATTAACCCAGGCTGTAATTTAAGATACCTTCACCTCCGTTGCTTGATTTTTGGCCATTCTCTCTGAAATGTGTCTCTCATAAGTCAGTGCAGTTTTCCTTTAGGAAGACATGTTTGATGGCTGGACGCTGTTTGTTTGTTTGACAGCAGTGATGTTAACCAACAGGTGTGCTTGTTTCTGCTCTTTACGTAACACCAGCCGCCACAGAAGTGTGTGGGAGGGAAGATGCACCGAGATCTAAACTGCTTTCTTTTTTAATCGCCGCTCAGTGAACGCCCGTGCATCTTCTCCTTCCAGCTGCTTGCTTGACCTCGCTGAGCTACAGTAAACGCTGAATACTTTATTATGAATGCGCTCGACACAAACGCTTGCTTTGTAAATACGAAGCAGTGACCCAGAGAGCAACCACATTCACAACACCGGCTCCATTCACCTGATCTTAAATTCCCCCTGCAGATAGATTTCACTCTCACTCTCAGCCCTTATTGATTCCCATTCTGACATGCGGTCTGCATGTGTGAGCCTGATCAATACAGGCTGCTTTCTGGCCTCTTATCCCTGCAAAGTGTCTCCTGCATGTGTGGAGACGGAGGACAAAGGAGACGCAGAGAAGAAAGGACGTGTTGTCGTCAGGATCAGACTGAATCTGATCTGCACACTGTAGGAACACACGAGTGATCGGACGACGAGCATTAAATCCCTCCAGCTACACTCAGAGCTGATGATTGTCTCCGACCAACAAAAAGAGAAAATCGCTCATTTAAACAGATGTTCATAGTTCTGTGTGGTGGAATTGTTGTTGCTTTTGCCTGAGGGCACTGTGTACTAGAAGAAATCCAAACTCAGAATGTCAATATGTGCAATATTAATGAGGTAAACATAAAGAATATTTATTTTTTCCATGAGTGAATAAACAAGCTGTTCTCAGAACACTAATGAAGTAAAACAGAATAGACTTTGTCCTCTTTTATGGTCAGTTTGTTTTTTCAGTGATGAAAACAAAGAGAGTTTATTTCTCTTCTGATTAAAATGTCTCCCTGAAAACTACACAGAGCACATTTAAAGTTTTTGTATTGGGGAATGTTGCCTCATCAATCAGCACCTGATAATTTCCCAGAGAGAATTTCCCCAGACTCCCATATAAAATCGCTCAATTTTGTGATTTGTTGAAGTCAGAGGACGTTTAGAAACTTTGTGAAACAATGTCAAAGATAAATTACTAATCCTTTGTGCCTTCTTGTTAATTCGGCACATGTTATCCTTTGAGTTCTTCTGTCTTTTGTCCCTTTGCTCCAGAGATGTACGTGTCTATTAGCATGTAGCAGCTCTGATCACAAGTGGTCACTAGAGAGAGCTGTCCCCCTCTGATCAGATTACCAAAGATGCATTTTAATGCCAGTGATAAACAACATCATAGTGATATCTTTATGCAGCGCAGTGAGGACGCACGTGTTCCTCTGATGTTTCTGTGCAGTTTGTGATTTAAAAGAATTCAGACTGACCTTTGACCTGTGAAGAGAACTGAGCGGTGTGTTTGGCCTCAAACAGCTGCAGCTCCTTGTTCAGGTCACAAACGGACAGATCGACGTTCCAAGATCGCAAAGCTGTTAAAGAAAGAAAAGGTGTGAATGCTGACCGTCACGGTGACCATCCAGGAAGTTGAACTCTTCCCCAAGATGAAGAAGAGGCTCAGAGGCCATTTTGACAGTAACAATGAGGTAATCGCTGCTGTGCACAACTTTCTGGACGTCCAAGACACAACTGCTGGACTGAATGTGTGAATGTATAAATGTGCTCGCTTTTCTGGAGCTGACTCCTTTTACCTCAGAACATTAGCTTATCAATCATCCCTCATACTGTGCGTTATAGAAATATATTTAATGGTGGATCAAATGGAGGTAACAAACAACATTTAGACTGGACCTGGTTCTGGATCTGGATCTGGATCTGGATTTTCAACACGTAACTCAAACACTGGCTGCAGAGTATTTAAAGACACTGTGTTGTTGTTAAGAAGATAAATCAGAAGCTGAAGTTGTTAGCTGGTATTTTAACACATTCCTCCCACATCTTAGAAGTTTTTAGGATTTACTGCAGGTCCGTCCAAAACATTCAACTTTACAGATCTCCAGAGATATTCTGTGAATCTGAGTCCTGCACGTCTGAATCAGGTCCTGTTAGTCGTTACTCAGCTGTAGTTTTTAGATATTGTACATTTTACTCCATTGCATTTGTTTGAAATAATGAAGTACCAACTTTAATAGATAACGACTGCAACATGCAAATCGTGTGATATGACTTATAAATAATTATCAGCAGTATATAAAGTATCTACACCGACAAACTTCAACATCACATGCTGCTCACATGTATTAATCAGTGATCAATCAGACTTTTACTTCTGGTTCTTTTTGATGGTACTTTACTTTCTTTTACCTTCAGTGACAAACGACAACATTTAAATCCTGCTTCCATATTCCGTGCAGAACAATAGACAATATATAGTTTGATATTAAACTGAAATATGATGCATAATTTGTACTTTTACTTTGATATATAAAGTACTTTGCGGTGGTACTTTTTTACTTATTCAGCATTTTGAATCCAGGACTTTTATCTCCACTGGAGTGTTTTTAGACGTGGTATTTGTATTTCATTAAAGGATGAGACGTACTGGACAGGTAATAAGAAACAGAAGAACTTTCCTGACAGCCTCTAAAGGAGTGAAATATTTCACAATCATTGACACTTTATACTGTATGTTGTCATTTTTTACTCCACTGCACTAACTGGAAAATTATTTTTACTTTTCTAATTAAGATTTTTACTTGATGAGTTTGGAAACTATGATGCAGTATTGTACTATTAAGGTACCCAGTAGTGTTTAACATACCTACAATAACAAACTGTTACATTTAATTGCTGCTTACATGTATTAATCATAATTGTCCACAATACAGTTCATTTCATAAAGTCACGTTAACGCTACGTTCTGCTGTTACATGACTTTCACATAAGATTAAACATATAAACATTTTTAATTATTTTTAATCTGCACTGAAATATTTTCAGAGAACAGTATTTGTACTTTTACTTCAGTCCAGGATCAGAATACTTCAACTACTCAACAGGAAATAATGGCAGACTGACTGTTCGTATGTCCCGACATGAAAACATAGTGAGAGCGTAACACCAGGTTACAGAACGCTGAGCTGTTTCGGGCTCACACACATCACCTCCTCTCTCCGGTCAGCTGCTGCAGCAGGTCGTCTGACCACTCCCCTGCTGACTTACCTTGTGTGATCTGCTTCCTGGCGGCGTCCAGGTGATGGCCGGTGGAAATCTCTCCGATCACAATCAGCATGCGATAGTCTCTGTTCTGGGAAGCGGCTCCTGTCGTGTGCTGTCCATGGTGCTGAACAGACTCCTCCGGCTCTGCTCGCTCCGCTGCTGCGATGGGGATTTCCATGGTAACAGTGCCACCAGTGGACGCTGAGCCCTTTTCCATCTCCATGACAACTGCATCTGGAGCGAGCACCATGACAGTGCAGGACGAGCGGGGAGGACCGGTGGGCGTGGCTCTTCGGATGGTGAATTCTTTGATTGGATCGCAGGTTATGTGGCTATTTGACGTCACATAATGTCATTGGACGAAAGGAAAAGAGGGATATGGGAATTTATGTTGATCGTATTTCTTATATGACACCGCTGAAGCTCACTGTAGATATTATTTCATGTTAATCAGGACTTATTGACGACATAGTTCCCAAAGTGAACATAATCGACTTTCGTGCTCAAGCAACATTTATAACACAACAGTGAGTTCTTACAGCACACATTTGTCTCCAGCATGATTTTCTGGGTTGTTCAGTGTAATCAATGCCACTTACAGTATCCCTGGTGCTGCTCAGACCCTTCCAGACAAAAAGGGACTGAAAAAATAAGACATTTGTGCCACACAAAGCTTCTATTTATATCAGTGTCACTGCGAGTACCAGGCAATGTGCTTTGGATACTAAACTGACACCTCTTTGTTCACATCGTGAGCACAACAAGGCTTCAGCTGTGCAGAGACCACACTGACAACAAAGGCTCCACGTCTGCACTGAAAAAATATTATTTTAAGCTTAATAAGACATTTGAATGAGCTCATTCTGCCGCACAAAAGGTGGAGGTTGGCATTATATTGACACCACGTGGGTGATGCAATTCTAATGAAAAAATACACACTCAACATCACGGAGGAAAACTTGACACAGGGTGGATCAACTTCTCTCAGTACCAGTGGGGTGTTTTGACCCTGTGTCGTTTTTATCTTTGTTACTGGGTCAAAACAACTTTTCTGGTGTGGGGAATGGAAGGAATTCTTGAGAACTGGCTCAACTCATTACTGAAGAAGGTTCAGGAGACTTGAATGAGGAACATTTGACCCGTATCAGACCAACGAGACCGTCCACTCTAAACAAGAAAACACGTTTTCTTTTACATTATCCTTTTCATGTTGAGTGAGACTGTTTGTCTGAGGCCGAGCTCATCATATCTATTGGTCTGGTTGCTCCGAGACAAAGACTTTGTTATCAGGACAGCAGCTCTAACCAGCCCGACTCAGCAGACAGTAAACTGAACTAGCTCAAAAAACAACTGGGACATTTCACCTTTAGCCTAAAGTACAGAAGTTGTGATGACTTGTATTGATTACACTGATGGATTCATTATTTTCAAAATCTGGTGCTTACATTTCCCACAATGCAAGTGACATCACTGGATGCAATTGATCAAATTACAGACAACTTCCTCTGGAGCCACAAAAGACTTTGGATGACTGTCTTCACAATATTTTGTATTTATTTATTATTCATTTAGCAGGAACAATTCACAGCACAAGTATCGTTACGATGTGGCTGTAAGCTCATTTTCATCTGCAGTCCCTGTGTGGAGACCACCACCGCTGCACGGGTTACAGAAGATATGGATCAATTATAGTAAACCAAATACCTCACAGTCAATACCATCAATAAAAACAAACCAAGACGAAACAAAAAGAACCACATGAAAACTCAACAGTGACCCTTCCAATGACAATGACTACCCTAACCAAATTCCCATACACTTTCTCATCAACTACAATGACAAGATTTTCCTTTAGCGTCGTACATATGCAATAGAATTGGTGGAGTAACCCTTTAAGTGTTTATGGCAACATACTTATTAACAACACATGTCCACAAATGATAAAATGAAAAGTAGAACGAAGAAAAGAAACAAACACACGACAATACAGGTATAAAAATGCAGTATTATACAGTGTCTGTGCGGCTGTGTGAGAACACTGTTAATTCTCCTTCAGCCATAATTTAACACCTCTGTTAAAAATGTTAAATACGTGTTAAGTTCTCAGCTTGGTGGTTAGGCAGTATGTTTGCTCAGAGAGTGAAATGCAAAAGTTTCCATTTACTGACACTCGTGTGTTGAGTCGACCGGAGTCCTGGTGAAGGAGTGTAACTGTGTGGGCATTTAAAAATAGTTTTCAGATTACGGTCATCTTGGTGTCATTAGTGTCATCTTGTGAGTCTAATTGTCAGGTTACAAAGTGATATGATGGGTTTTATATCAGGAAGTGGATTGTTTGTATTGATTACATTTAGCTTGGTGAGCCGAGTCAACTAGAATTAGTGTGTGTGTGCGTGATTAGGTGAAGATAATGTTGTTGCTGTATTAAAAATAATATTTTAGTTATCAGTGGATGGTAAATGATCCTCCTCTCTCTCCTCGTCGTCACAGGTTTCTCCTCACATGAATGTTCCTGATCAGAGGCCGTGCTCCTGCTGTCTGTGTGGCGCTGACACCTCCTGCCCTGCTGATGGATC
This sequence comes from Acanthopagrus latus, assembly GCF_904848185.1. Taxonomy (NCBI): domain Eukaryota; kingdom Metazoa; phylum Chordata; class Actinopteri; order Spariformes; family Sparidae; genus Acanthopagrus; species Acanthopagrus latus. Next base: position 33,106,985 of record NC_051042.1, on the reverse strand, counting down.
ACCGTGGGGGTTAATTTGCCTCTTCTCTGTTTAATTCTCTCCTCAGGAAGTTGTGCGTTGGCAGCAGTGAGTCAGCACTCTGATTCCAGACACTCCAGAGTGTCCACTGACCTCTGCTGGGAGGAGAGAGAGTTACAACAGAGCTTCTTTTATTACATTTCAAGTGTTTGTAACTCAAGAACCCACATACAAATACATGATTTCATGAATTTTGAAAAATTTGACAGCGAATTAAATCAGTTTTCTTTTTAAATGCAGAGCAAATGTTGTAATAGATTAAAGATGAAGGAAGTTCTTGCGATACATTTGGTTTTAGAATCATGCGATAGAGAAATTAGAAATACAAAAACAAAGAAAATGAGGCTAACTTTTTGAAAAGTGAACTACTAACTGACAATACAGACAAATATATTAAGCTATATATTATTTAATGATGCTAATACAGACACTAGAGAATGTTAATGCATGTTGTATTAACACATGATGATGGTCCACAGTCCCTGCTTAGTAAAAAAGAAAGAATTTATTAATTGATTTATTAATTTTCTTATTTAAAGTGTGTTTGGTCAGTAACCCACATCTCTCTTCTTACTGCTCATGTAGTAAAAGAGAAGAGACATTTCCTGGTATCCCTGCACACTTTATCCAATCAGGACAGAGAACGTCATAACGAGGCGGTCCTGTCTGCTTGTGAACACACACCCTCCTGTTTAGTGGCAATGGCAGATCAGGGAAAGCCTCTGGTGACAGGTTAGACTAACAAATATGTCAAGCAAAGAAAAGTCCAGTTGAATTAAAGTAAGAGGCGAAGAAGTCGTGTGGTGCAAAACGAACAGGAAGTTATCAAAAGTGACACAATAACACAGCTATAATGATCTTTTTGTAAAAGAGAGAGACACAGGACAGGCTCTACTTCCTAACTGTCATAGTTCATCACGGCCCAGGACAGGAAGACTCGACAGCAGGTGATGAAAACCACCAGATGATCCCTGGTACCATCTCCAGAGCATCAGTGACATCAGTGAAGTGAGATGTCTGCACAGAGTCCAATGGATTCAAAGAGACGAAGTATCCGCTGCCCCGCCACCAGACTACACAGCAGCTTCACTCCTCAGACTGTGAGACTCCTGAACTCATCATCGATGGTCCATTATATAAAACGGATGTAGGAGGACACTTTTGTAAATAAAGACAATAAATGTACCTTGTACTTAGTAAGCGATGCAGAAGTATCTGCTGCTGTACCTCCAGACTACACAGCAGCTTCACTCCTCAGGCTGTAAGACTCCTCAATTCATCAACAGCACTCCATTTTCCCAAATAGATGTAGCAAGACTTAGATCACTCAAACATTGTTTTGTTTTTCAAATCTTTGTGATTTAAAAAAAGGCAATAAATTTACTTTATATCTTGTAATAGATATAGAAGTATCTGCTGCTGTACCTCCAGACTACACAGCAGCTTCACTCCTCAGGCTGTAAGACTCCTCAATTCATCATCACCATCCACCATGAAAAATATTTGATCTTCTGCAGCATGAAGGAACTACAACTTGCATTTCTATTTACAAACCTGGCATTCTAAAATGATGATAAAATAAACTTTTGAAACCTTTTGAATTGTACAAACTATATATTCAAGCTGAAAATATTCAGTTTAGTCTAAAAACATGCTAACAAATGGCTTTTTATTCCCGTCTGTCTGACACTATTTCTTTGTTTCCCCACAGATACATTTCCATGCTCCAGTTCAATAGAGTGGGTGTGAATGATCTGCAAAGGTTTCCACTTAACCACTGAATAAATGTGACAGCTCCTGACAAAACTGAATGATACATTAGACAGCCTCAACAACTGAACATACATTTAAATCTAATCACATTTAAACGCTGAAAACAGATTGGATTGTATGTTGTCCGCCTTATTTGAAAAGTTATTTTAAAGTACACCCTGGTAACAAAATATATATATAAAAATTATAATAATTCCGCATCTCTAAATGAATCTAATGATGCAGATCGTCGTCTGAGTGAAGCGGCTGTGTGTGACTCCAGAGGAAACGAGCATGGGATCTACATTAAAAAATGCCTTTGCATCTTTACGTGCCATGCGTGTGTACTCCACACCCTGACTCTCAGCAAAACAGAGGCAAGGGAGGACTGAGCGATGTTGGACGCGTTATTATTGCAACCGACGGGACGGTGAAACAAATTGGAAGACGCGAGAGCTGACGTATTGATTCCTAAGGTAAAAAAAAAACAAAAACAAAAAGTCTTTATATTTCTTTTTGCATTACGGTTGAAATGAGAGCGGCTGGTGATGGTTCGGAGGACGCGGAGCGGCGGGTGATTACAGCCGGGGGGTTTTCTGTGTCTGTCAGCCAGCAGAGGTGGCTCAGATTAGACATTTTGGGTAGTGGCTGCGCATTTCTTTAATGTGGGTGTCAGCCCGACCTGCAGAAATGACGACGTTACGCTGAACTTTGCGGTGCCAGCCGGTGAAGTCTGGCTTGCAGGAGGCTGTTGGCCACATGCACCCGAGAGGGGAGCTGGGAATTATGTTTCCAAATCCTTTTGTTGTCAGGGTGGAAGACGCAGAGTGCTCATTTAGCAGAAGCAGGTGTTCATTATTGCATTGTTCCCAGCCAGGATGTCTCCAGCTCAGTGTGCTCATGTTGAAATGCTGCTCAGTATCATGAGCCCTGCTGATGCTGATGCTGCTTCCCTGGGAAGCAGAGCTGTGGCCGGGCCCATGGCTGCTGCCTGGCAGGGAACACCTTCAGCTGACTTGGGGCAGGACAGATAAAGACCCAGAGGCTGCGCACACACACACACACACACACACACACACACACACAGATGAGCCTCTGTCAGCTGAAATCAGGCAAATTTGAATTCTGTGAAAACCTGCTGAAGATAACGCAATAAGAAGTTGTTGTCTGTGTGTAGTGAATTCAAATGACCTCATGCTGCCTGCTGGTGTTTCAGCACTGTGATATTTAGTCATCTGACACCTTAAAGAGTCCTTCAGAAGCCCTTTGAACATGTATTAATAAGCATTTGTGCTTTTAATGACTCCTATTCAGGGTCTTCTTATCTCTGGAACAAGATGGTTCTGGAGTGAGGAGACAATCCAACCTGTGATTTTCTTCTCCAGTGTCAGTGTGAGTTCACCCCCTCGGTGTCTCGGCTGTGTTGCTCCGGCTCCCCCCCTCCACCCCGGCAGCCTTAATCAGTCCAATGATTGCTGCTTTAGACTTTCTCTGCCAATTTCTCTGTGATCTGCATTTATCATAGACTGCTGCTGTAACAGGAAATGTGGCGTCTCCATGGAAACTGAGGCTGTCAAATGAGGATGACAAAGTGATGTTAATATTTGAAAGGCCGCCTGTTAATCCTCTAAACTGTGAGCATCACGCCATTAAAACCTCATTACAGCATGCGTCTAATTTTAATGTTTTAAAATCCCCACAGTCTCTGGGACAGAGATTTGTATCTGTTATGAACACAGTTATCACACTTTCCAGGAGAGAAGAAGAGGGTGCTTAAACTGTGAAGGATGAGGCAGATAGACCTGCTCTGAACCGGTGATTCAGTCTTTGTGCTCTTTAATATGAAGAATGGCTCAGATGCACATCCACTGCACCTTAAACCAACATGATTGAGTTTTAAGTTCCCCCCTTGTCTTTCTTTGAAACTTGCCTCAGAGATGATTAAAATGTGAAATTAGATAGCAGGAGGAGGGAAGGTAACAGCAGGAGGGGAAGAAATCTGTGATAAAACACCTCAGTGAGTCTCAGCTGAGCGAAGTGATTGTGAAAGTCAACCTATATCTCATTTTGCTGGAGTCCCTGGAAGCCCCTCAAGGTGCTCTGAAGGTCTCTGAGATCCCAGTGAGGGACGCACTGGCCTAGATTTCCCTCTTTCCTATAATTTGCCTTTACAGAGTGGAAAACGTCTTACATGTCAACACATTGAGGCATCTTTAACATTTAAAATGCAAGAGAATATAGTGAAAAGGTTATTAATACTGTGGGTGCCGAGGGGCTGGACTGAAATACTACATGATGGAAATAAAATCAGTTTGCAATTTGTTTAATTTATTTTAAAGCACAATAAAGATGTGATGCTGAAAGTATTTAGAAGCATTAAAGGGTAACTGCGCCAATTTCACACATTCAAGTGTGTTTACATGCAAAAAGTAGTTTGTGGCTCCAGTGATGTCACTCAGTGATCAAGTTGCATTGTGGGTAATGTCGGTGCTGTCTTTTAAAAGCTGTTCACTGGTCAAGCATTGTACTCCACAGTTTAAAAGCAATAAAACAAAATCGATACAGCAGAACCAAAGATATCTACATTTTTATTCCACATATTCGTCTTCCTTTTCAAAACTTGTGCCATCATTACCCACAATATATATGACAATATACTGATATTTGAATTAAAAAGAAAACATATAAAACGCAAGACAGTAAAGTTTTATTAAAAAGTAAACAATGATGCCTGTTTAAGGTGCTTAACAAACAACAACAAAACAAGTCATTAACTTAGTGCTGCTGGTCGTCAGTGGTGAATGAAGCACTCAGATCCCAGAGAAATACACCAGTACAAGTGAAACTGCTCAACAAACAGCAGCCAGATAAAAAGTGCATTCATCGTTCTAAATTTTATAAAACAAATTATTAATCAATCAAATATGTAGAGCCAATATTGAGCATATTATATTGAATGCATGTCATCTTCCAGTTTTACAAATATCAGACAAACAATATATACAACTGCAGCACATACAGATCAAATGTAGGTTAAATAAATATTACAGTTATTACAGAGATATTACAAACAAACAACAACAGAAACAAACAAAACCAAAGAGGTAAATAAAAATATAGACGACACACAACAGGCAGAGGTTTAAAAAAAAGATCCTGCAACCATAAAACTAACGAGCATTTTCACGTGACGTCATCGCCCAACTCGACCAATGAAATCACTCCTGGGTGGTTTTGCCGCGAGGAGCGGAGTTGAGCTGAGGTGAGGGGTGTGTTGGTGTGTTTACAGGAGAAAATTACCTGTAACCGGATAAATACTGATATTAATTAATATCTCAATGACTTGATTAACTTGTCGGCTGAAGTACCGAGCTCCGGCTGTGCGCTGAGGTTTGTTCGGAGCACTTTCACTCTTCAGTGGGCAGAAACTCCAGGCTTTGTTGTTGGGCGGAGCATTAGCTTGTAGCCTTTTAACTTTAGCTAGCTCGTTAGCACCTTGGCTAGTTTCAGGTAACCGGCTGTACGCTCACATGCCTCCGTTGTGTTTCTGCTGCTTGGCTAGCTAACAGCAGCTCGTCTCCTGCCCTCGGCCTGACCTCATGGATCCCAGCGGAAGTGAACTGGACTCCAGCCTGCCTCAGCCCGAGAACCCGTGTCTGATCGTGGAGGACTCCCAGCCGGACAGCGTCGCCCTGGAAGACGATCCCGAGAGCAGCTACCGAGCTCTGCTGGCCCGTCGCCTGTCCAGCCTGCAGCCCACCGCCCGCAGCCCGGTTCTGGTAGGCTGCAAACCGAGCTTACATCTGTTTCTTACCAACATCCAGGGCTGCTTTATATCTTCTATTGTCGATGATGATGATGATGATGATGATGATGATGCGGGTTTTCCACGGGTGAGCCTGTTTATGGTGGTTAATGGAGGACACACAACAAAACAAGTCACTGTGCTAAACTGCTGCTGGTCGTCAGTGTTAAATGAAGATCCTGGAGGAATTAACCAGGACAAGTAAAACTCCTGCAGCCGAGTTAGTGAAGGGAAAGTACAGAAGTTACATCAGCAGCATGTTCCTAACGAAAGTAAAAGTACTTATTATGTTTACAAAATGACCCTCATTGTTGTTATGACACTGTAATATAATGAGGTTCCCCATACAGATGTATTATTAGTATGAACTGCTTTCACTGCCTTTTTAGAATGGAGATGGTTGCATTGAAACAGTGCATCATATTTGATAACATAATTGTTATACATATGTAAATACAATTATCAAATCAGTTTTATTTATATAGCCCCAATCACATTGCCTCAATGGGCTTTAACATCTGTACTGTACTGAACTGTGTCTTATCATTTAAGTGAGGAAAAACCTCCCATATTGAGGAAAAAAGGCCAAAGAAAAAAACACAACTTTACAGAAGTACAGATATTAGGAGCTAGAGAGGACGGTACATCTGACTACTTAATTTCTAGCCACAATTGTCAGCAAAACACTTTTCCATTTTGGCTTTTTCATCCCCATCTTGCACACAGTCTGTCCACAGATGGCCACATCCATCCATCCGTCCATCCGTCCATCCATCCATCCGACCATCCATTATTCATAGTCACTTGATGGGTTTGGATGAGAGGCCAAGAGACAGCTGACATTCTGGACAAATTGGCAGACATCGTGATGTTTTTTTTATTCTGGATGACAGCAGAGTCTGACTGAAATATTGGTTGGTGAATATTATCAGCCAGAACTTTCTCATCATATCAGAATCAGCATATATGTTGTCCATAATGTGCTGATATAAAAACCTTTCTTTCAGAGATGATTGAGATCATTTGTGAGTTAAAAGTGAAGTTTCCTGTTTCAGTTGAACGGGCTGGAGACCGGCTCATATTCTGTACTCTCAGTATGATCTCTGAACGTTACGTAGGAGATGAAGATCACAGCGGTACGATCAGTTAAGAATTCCTTTGTGCTTATCAGCTGGAATTTTAACAGCCTAAAATCAGCAGAGGTTACAGAGGCTGAACTGCAGCATGAAACGACCTCAGGGTGTGTTGTTGTGTTATCTGTGCTGTATTTCTTGTACTCTCGTGTGATTATTATTATTATTATTTTTTGTCTTCTTTGCGCTGTTGTTTTGTGCCCCGTAGTGTTTAATCAGTGTCGCTTTGTAGAGTCCAAGTCAGCTTTCTCTCAAGATGGAGTTTGTTGTCGAACTGTAAATATCCTGCCTGCGTAACAAAGTTTAGTCACAAGTACAAAAACTGTCTGAATATCCTGCTGATGTCTGTCAGCCCTGTGATGAATTGGTGACTTGTCCAGGGTCGCTGCTCATCCAGTGTCATCTGGGATCTGCTCCAGACACCTGCGACCCTCTCAGCATTTCCCTGTGGCGTTTCTGTTGGCGGACAGCGTTAGCAACATAGTTCCTGCTGGCAGCCTGTCTACTGTCCAAATCAAAAAAAACAACCAGTTCCAATTTGACCTGCAAACCCTCATCTCAGTTTGTTTACCTTGGTTTCTATCGCTCTTCTTCTTCATGGGTTCTTGTTCTTTTACAGCATTGAGTTTCCACAGTTGGTTGCACGGTGGTAGAAGCGCCTCCTTTGTGCCTTTGTACAAACTTTTTTTTTTCACTGTATTATGAAGGCGAGGTTTATAGGGAAGCAATGTGGATGGCATTATTTTTCTAAAGTCTGTACACTTTTGGAATCTGTATTTACTTCAGAATTTACCTCAGAAGTTAAATCAAACAAGTTGTCTGTCGTAACTTTTAGGTTTGATAGTATTTTCTTTCAACATGGCAATTTTTTTTTTACCGCAGTGACTGAGACAAATCCAGAACCCCTTAAAATCAGTGTGAATCACTGTCCTTCTTTTCTAGCTGTAGCTGCTTTAAAAAGGTTGTTTTTATCGTCTAAATCAGAATATTTCTTCTTTCACCTCACCAGGACTATAAAGGGAACCTAAATTGCTACTCCCTTCAAAAAATACTTCTTTTATATTGCTTTGTAAAAGTAATTACATTTATTTTCTAACTTTTTTTTTAGGAACTGATTTCCTCCCCACTTGGAAGCCGAAGCTCCCAGACTGACAGCCAATCAGAGAGCTCCCAGAGTAACAACCAGGCTGACCCCGGCATTCTAACGTCTGCTGACCCCAGTTCAGCATTCCAGGAGGAGAGTCAAGTTCTCAACATCTGCCCTCCTCCGAACAAGAAGAAGTACGCGTGGACCCGACAGTTCTGCTGAGTGATGACGGACAGCGTGTTTTTTACTCTTCTCGTCTTGTTCTTTCAGGTGTTCACCAGAGGACACGGACATGGAGTCTGGAGCTGATTCCACAACACACTGCATTCAGTCTGAGGGTAGGAGCTCTTCTGACATACACTTCCAGTAGAGAACGTGTTGAGAATTAAAAATTCCCACATATATCACTTTAATATAGCGACATCTGTGCATCTGTGTTTCAGAGGGACACTCTCAGTTTGGTTTCCTGGAGCTCTCTCAGAGTCAAGATCTGCGCGGTGAGGTGATGAACAGTCGGGAAGAAGAAGAAGAAGAAGAAGAAGACGACACCGTGCCTCAGCCAGACAGTGAGAGACGCACCAAATTAGGTATAAAGGATTTTATTTATAGATGCTCTTTGTAGTTGGTTCTTTTTCAGACCTCTAATCCTCTCTGAATCGATACAGAGAACACGACCTGAACATCTTGAATTTCCACTGTTATAAGGCTGCAGTCCGGCTTCGTACCTGGATAATATGACGAATTCAATTTAAATCTACCAGCGAGTGACAAATAAAAGGAAAATGTAACGTACAGGGAACCCTCAGGTCACTGAAAAGTGTTGATTTGATTAGTGTAAAAATGATGTGAGTCACGTACTGTAGCCTTCAGAGTCACCAGATCTCACATGAACACTTACAGGAGACTTTGTGCGGACATGTAAGACGATGCTCTTCACCATGAAGATGTTCCAGAGGTTAAAAACACGTTAATAAGTCTCTTCATGTTGGTATTACCTTTGAAATATGTCTCGTCAGTGGCTCCAGTTCATCTTAGTTGCATTGACACTTGTCTTTTTAGCTCTCTGGTTACTATTTAACTGCTGAAGATGCAAAGATGAACTATGAAGAGAGTTGATTTCTACCTGCTTCAGGGGAACCACTCATAGCTTGTCCTGTAATCTGGTGAAATACATACATGTACGCTGTGTGTGGGTTTATCTAACGGTGGCATGACAGCTGGGTGTAATGGTTAATTATTCAGTACCTGATCAAAGCATTCACACTGACAATAAATGTTTTAAAGAGTCAGTCTAACTTATACCTACTTTTCATCAGCGGCGGAGCAGAACGTCAGCCCCAGGACTTCAGAGAGTCGGGACAACAAGGCAGTGAGGTACAGCTCCACGTGCTGTCAGAAATCTGCCGTTCGCTGGAGATCACACGCCGGTTTGATATGAGCGCTGTTTGTTCTGTCGCCCTCCAGATCAGAGGTGAGCTCCAGCAGCTCACTGGAGTCTCCGGGTCAGTCCGGCAGGCAGCTGAGTGTTCAGGCTCTGCTGCACTCACAAGGCCTCCAGGCCTCGTCTGAGCAGGACCAGCAGGACTGTGAGATCCTGTCCTCACAGGAGGACATGTTTGACCCTGACAAGACAGGTGAGTACATACAGATGTGGGTATTTAAAGGAATTTCATGCTGGTTTTTGTTGGGGTTTTTTTGCACCATACACATAATCACACAGATTCTTGTCGACTCCCAGCTTAACAAAACCTTGACTCCTTCCACAGTGGACAAAACACCCTCTGATATCTGGCTTTTATTTACATGTGAATGTCTATAATTGGTTTTCAACCCTGAATCAAATGACTCTGCAGTACAGACAGGCGTTCCATCTCTGAATGGTTGTGATGGAAACACATCGGTTGAGACGAACACACTTATTTTTTCCCTCATCAATCACGATGTGATGACACACACTTTCATCCATCTCTGTTCCAGCAGCGCTCGAACATCCTTAAGCCGATGCTGAGTCTGAAAGACAGCCTGATGTAAAGTGTGTCTACATGAGTCCTGTCAGCTTTCAACAGAGATGAGAAATAAAGCAAGATGTCTCACTCCTTAGCCACTGTCATCATTAGCTCTGGATAAACCCATGTCTTAATAAGAATATTTATATATCAAATCTTTTTATATAAAAGTTTAACAGTTTTTGATCTGCTTCTATCCTCTTTCCTGTTTTTCCACCTTGTGTGTGATGGTGAATGTGACACACACACACACACACACAGAAAAGAAGGCAAACATTTAAAAACCTTCACGCTGATTCTTGTTTGAAAGTTGTAATGATCTAGAAACCATCTTGTTGTGCTACCAGACAATCTTTTGATAATTCAAATTCTTAAACCAAACTAAAAACAACATCTCCAAGTTTTGTGTGTACATATGTGCTATCAATACTTTCTACGTTACAGCTCACAGTGGTGTGTTGTTTTCCTTTATTCTGTCTCTCAGGCGCTGCAGTCGACAGCACCGTGTCTGAGCCGGAGCAGCAGGGTCCGCCCACGTCGACACCAGCCAGCACCCTGCGACTGCTGCACCTGTCCGGACAGGGAACACTGGTGCAGGAGAGTCTGTCACAGTAAGTCACAAGTCTGCACCTTTTTATAATGAGTTATCTTGTCCACACACACGCTAGAAAACCTTGAAAGTGTCCTGATATTCTGCTCTCTTTCCCTTTTCTCCAGGAGCTCTGTTGACTACGTCGCTCCCACTCCAGACAACTTCTCCCACACGCCTTTAATTGTTCCCAGCTCACCAACCGAAGCAGAGAATGAACACGGTAAATGACTTTGCCGACTTTAACGAGTGAATATAAATTGAGAGAGGAGGTCAGCTGTTAAATGGAGGCAAAATTAATTTCCTTTGTCAGGTGCTGATGAACCGATGGACACTTCTCTGCCCCCTGAAGACCGAGCAGCGGAAAAAGAAGAACCGATGGACACGGAGGCCGCCTCTAAGCCACACCCATCTGCTTCTACTCCTGTATCCCAGAATTCCCCTGGTTTTGTGTTGGAGCGAACCCTCTCGATTCCCTCCCAGCCAGAGTTCTCCCATGTACGCATGAACCTATTCATTCACCCCACTCACCCATTCATTAATTTTATAATGAATCAATTCATTGTTGCATGAAATGTCACAGAAAATTGCTAATGTTCAACAGAGAAAATCAGCAAAACCTCTTGTTTGTCTATCGAGAATCAGAATGTTTGATGAATTAATTGTTTTGTTCAACTAATTACTTAATCCACATTTCTGTCTTTTTTACTTGTCCAAATGTTTTATGATTTGGACGCAACACATTGAAATATAAATGTGCCAAGTCATCCGGGAAAATGAAAGTTAACTGGTGATCCATCACTTACGTCGACTAAACGATTGAATAAACTCTCTTTTCTTTCAGTGTTGTCCTCTGAAGAAAACAGAGTAGAGTTACACTTTAAGTGATGTTTCCACATAAATGAATCAATAATCACAATCTGTGATGTAATATAGATGATTCTGAAATGGGCCGTTCTTCCTGAGGATGAGTACTTTTACCTCTGTACTAGAGAATGCAGGGCTTTTACTGGTAACAGAGTATTTCTACACTGGTAGTGCTTGTTAAAGGTATAGAAGTTCATCTATAATGACATCATGTAGTCGCAGCCGTGGTTCATGATATTCTGTTTCTGTGTTTTCTCTTTCCTCTCAGGACGTGTTCATCCCGACGCAGAGTCAGGAGGCACCGCAGCAGTCAGAAAAGAAGACGGAGTCACAGTCTCAGCGTCTTGACTCGGCTCCTTTCAGTTTGCCTTTGCAGCTCTCGGTGAACACTGAGAGCAACAGTCCAGCTCAGCAGACGCCTCAACACCAGGAGGAGGACAGCCAGGCCACGCAGATAGAAGACCTGGAGGAGCCGCCCGGCGCCGACACCAGCGACTCTGTGACCTCACACAGCGATCAGAGGAGCAAGAGCAACGGTGTCCCGCCAGAGTCACAAACTGCCACCAGTTCCAAAGCTTCCACGTCTTCTGAAACAGCAAAGCATCGCAGCGAATGTGCCAAGGACGAGCAGTCCAAGACCAACCCGTCACAGAAGTCTGACCTGCACAAAACGACTTCTTTGAATGTACAAAATGTGAATGTAAAAGACACAAAGGAGGCGAGCTCTGCTGACGTTGTATCCTGCTCTCAACCAAAGTTTGATTCCTCGGATCTGACTGTGAACAGCTGTGTGCAGGAGACTCTTTCAGACACGACGCCCTGCAGTTTGCCCTCTCAGTCCATGATCTCTCAGACGTCTGCTGTGGATGTGGTGAAGAGCTCTGTAGACTCGAGAGCAAAGAGTCAGTCTGTAGAATCATCCTCACAAAAGTGTGGAGCTGTTGGAAACAGTCAAAGAGTCAAAGACATGATGGACGAGCGTGACCAGGGTGAAGCAGAAGAGGAGGAGGAGGAGGAGGTGATGGAGGAGGAGGAGGAGGAGGAGGAGGAGGAGGAGGAGAACACAGTGGGAGGCAGGGCTTCAGGAATGGCTCTGCTTCTCTCCCAGAGCCAGCTGTTGTCTCCTGAGCCCATGGAGGAGGACAGTGAGGACAGAGGAGAGGACAGTGTCATCGTCGTCACAGACAGCGAGCGAGACTCTCAGATCCTTCAGAAGGATGTGACGCCGCAGTCGAAGGCCAACAGTTCCCAGCCAATCAGAGACAAAGTGACTGCTTCCACCAACGGCCACGAGTCCCAGGCTCAGGTGAAGAAGGTGCACGTGGATTCTGATAGGCTGTCTCAGACTGAGAAGACGGGACCAGAACCAGAGGGGCTCAAAGATAAGAGCCTGAGTGACAGCTCGGGAGGTAAGCTGGACATCGGAGGCGTGACTGTGATATCCACTACTCAGTTAGAAGCAGTCGATCCTTTGGACCCAGTACACGAGATCATGAGAGGAGTCATGTGGGTCGGGCTGCCACCAACGACTATGTTTACTATCGCTTATTCTGATGATTACTTCACGATTTACAAAGTAATTGTTTGGTCATTAAATGTCAAAAACTCAATTTTTGATCTGTCCAAATCCACAACAAAACTTAAAGAGGTCGATTTACGTTCTCAACTTTTTTTGGAAATCCATTCAGTAGTTTTTTTGAAATCCGGTCGACCAACCAAACAACAAACAAACAAACAAAATGACATTGGTGACAACAAAACCCAGGTTAGAGTTCTGTTTACTGTTGTTTTCTCTTCCTGATATTATTGGCGATCACAGGGTTGTTTTTAAACCTGTCTGGTCGTCTGCTATTTTAGTGATGTCATCATGTTCCCAGATCTCAGCAATTAATGTATGATTACATATATATACAAATATTAGGTCTGTAATTGTAATAATTAATCTATAGATGTTTGGATTTAACAGGAAAGCTGCACTGAAACAAATTTAATTTGATCCCAAATCTGATTTCCTACTACAGAGATTTCGTTCCACTTCACACTTCCTAAAGAAGGCGAGCTGATTGGTCCTGTCGTCGGTGCCACGCCCCCTCTAATCAACCAGCTGAAGCAGACGCTGAGACACAGCACTCCCATCGGTGGGTTCTGGTGCCGGACGCACTGAAGCTCGTTTCTCTTCTCTTCTTAATGTCAAGCAGTGTTTTAACAAGATCTGACGCAGAGCTGCTTCCTTTTTCTTCTCCCCAGAGATCACTTCCTTCAACGATAAGTCAAATGTGGCGAGCGATGTGTCTGCAGATGTGGCGATGGCGGCCAGTGCCATCACGTCGGGGGACAGCGGGGAGGACACGGTGGAGAAGGGAGACGGGAAGCTGAGTCTGAGGATGAAGCTGGTGACTCCCGTGGAAGAAGGCAGCTCGGAGCGCTTCAGCCTGCAGAGTAAGATCTCTCACGCGTTCACGCTCGACTCTGGAAGTGTGTGTGTTCTTGAAGACGGTATCTATGGTGACGCTGGATGCACTCATCGCCCTCTCAGTAATACATTTATCCCCACAGAGCCAACACTATCAGAAGAGGTTGGATCTGGGATCAAGGCTACCACCGTTGCAAAGGCTGTAACCAGGTAACTGGCACTTTAACTGGATTCCATGTTATTATATGTTGCTGGTTTCCTCCTCAGCCTCACACAGTCACACGGCTGGAAAACACACCTGTTCTGCTGCTGGAAGATGATGTTTAAGTCTTAATCTATCAGAACTTTTTTTAAAACCTGGTATAACTGAACTCTGATAAAACCTAATCAATTAAATTCACCTTTGTTGCTACAGCCCAGCTGCAGTTTTATGCAGCTCAAGCTTTTCTTTACTTCTTAAACACACAAGGTATCACCGACAGGTCAGTTAGTTATTTGAATGCTTTGGAACAAGTCGTAACACAGATGTTTCATGCCCCAGCAGCCCGTCAGTGTTCAGTCGTGTCAGGCAGGTGCACAGGCAGCAGGACGCAGAGGACGACACCACACCTGTCAGGTGAGCTCACTCACTGTCACACTGCAGGAGTGCATCTACTTCTGTAATGTCCCTTTTAAGGTTAGGATGTGCAACATGACTGTATATAGAAAGATGAAAGATGTCTGTTTCTTCATATTAGGTTCTATCATTTATTTCATCGAGTCAGCCAAACTGCTCAGCATGACATTCATTTATTCGATTCAGATAACAAAAGAAACAACAATACTGTAAAACAATACAGCTACTCCCTTCTCCCCAAACTGACTCCTTAAATATTCGCTGTTGATAACTTCGAAGCTCCCAAGCCTCCAGAAACAAGGTATCCGGGGCTGCTCTGAATGTAAAGTCACCTCACAGAGCCAGATGTGATTCTTTTACACCGTCACCAAACCAGAATGTCACTGGCGCATCTTCCTGCACTTGGTACCGCAGCATTAACACGGCATCGTCACGGAGCAGAAATCTCTGGCAGATTTAAGACAGATGTTGTACCAAGGTACCAGGGGAGGAACATGTCAGTGGTGCTCCACTTCTACCAGCTTTGCAGTCTAGATTTGTAACACGGCCGTGTGTAGGATTTGAAAACCCCCGACAGAATTCACAAGGAAGGTTTGTTTCATCCCGGTAGTTTGTAGTTTACATGTTTGACTGAGATCGCCTCAGTCTGACCTGCTCGAGCTGCACACGTCCATTTGACCCTGGAAAGTTTGAATAGCTTCCCCCTGTTGTATTTTAATAGACAGAAATAGGACTTTGGCCACTGCTGTGTGTGAGAAAGAGAGAGGGACCTACTTTCTGAGCCTGGCGGTTGGATGGATGGTTATTTTTTGCACCAAGTGTGCGTTCTCTCGGGACACGAGGAGCAGCGAGGTTTGTCCTCCTGCTCTGACACAGTGAGGTCACTTTACAAAACATCTCCTGCCGTGGAGTTTTGTCTTTCATCCACTTGTTCCTTCACTACATCATTTACCCTCACAATATACAAAAATGGTTAAACATCAAGGTGGAGCCGGAGGACAGGCCGAAGGTTTAGCTAATTAAAACATGGCTTCTGGTGCTTAATATAAGTTGAGGTGAGATATTTTTGTCTCTCCGACGTCCCGCAGCGTCACATTTATACATTTCAACATCTTTGCAGAGGGGATCTCTTCGCCTCGCCGCAGAGGAGCTCCCAGGCGTCCTCGCTGGGATGCAACAGCCTTCCAAACAGCCAATCGGAGCCGTCGCAACAGGAAGCGCTGGCTACATCGCAGGAGAACCCCAAGGATCGTCCCGGCCCTGCAGAGCAGTCGCAGGGCGGGCGAGGACCACCTGAAGCTCCGGAGCAGCCCAACACTATCAGGACAGAGGCCAGGCAGAGGGTCTCCCAGCAGGTCTTTGACAACAGCATCAGCTCCAGTCCGTCCAAGGTCAGTCAGGTTAACACCGCACAGAGGATCAGCAAGGTCAGCGCGGAGATTAACAGATTAGAGTTTGTGATAATTTGTTCATGCTGGAGGGATCCTGAACATGGTTATTGTGGTATAACGTTTATCACCATAATACAAATTAAAAGAGAGACGACTGCGAAGATTATTATTTTACTACACTACTAAAAATATCCAGAAAGAATCAAAAGGTCAAACGCCAAGTGGTGAAGCTTTTCGTTTTATTTTCACATTTCCTTTTGGTCTGGTTAATCCTCGTTGTGTAGTAATAATTATTTCATTTGTTCCCACTTAATTTAAATTTTGAATTATGACCTGAATTATCCCCCATGGCAGTGACCGCTTGATGTCTACAGCATTACACTGGACTGTACCGTCCTGACTTGAGAATTGAGGGTTATGTAGCTCAGCACATAATGACTATAGTTCAGTTTCACGTTAGTTTAAACGTTAACAAATTCAAATGAATGCAGTTTGAATACAATCTGCTAAATCTTCTTATTTATTTTTATGTTGAGAAATTGACACTTTGTGTGATTTGCCCCCCCAACACAGTTTCTGAGTGCAGCACAGCCGTCGTGTTGTTTTGAGGTGATAAAGTTACCGAATGTTGAATTTTAAATGTTCAACATTAAAACAGCCTTTTATATCTCAGACTGGTGGAAGTGCGTCCCACTCAAACAGCCTAACGTCCGCTAACAACGGTGCTCAGGTGTTTGTTTTGTGCTGGCGCCGGGTGTGGAGGTGGTGTTGATCACTCTGTCCTGTGTGTCTCAGCTCCGTCAGCGGACAGTTTCCCAGCAGACCAGCTTCGATGCTCCGGGGCTGCGCTCCCCAGCTGGCAGGGTACGCAGACTGTACAGGTGTAAACGTAGAGACGGTGTGTTCGTGTCTGTGAACACTGTCCAGCTGACACGGCTGCATTCTGTCTTAAAGGGTGAGCGAGAGACTCCGTCCTTCAGAAGAAACACAGGCCCCTCCCACCGCAGACACGTGCGCACCATCCAGGAAGTAAGGACCACCATCACACGGATCATCACAGACGTGTATTATGAGGACGGCAAAGAGGTGGATCGCAAAGTCGTGGAGGTAACAGACAGATGATTCATTCCGCATTCAACTTTCAGATTTTTACTCTAGACAGACAGTAACCGCTAACTGCTGCTAAACTGTAAAATCAGCTTCTGTTAGCCAGTTAGCCCAGTTAACTGTGCAGTTAGTGGTCTTATTATGACTTGGGCTTGAATACCACCTCCTCCTGGCAGCCTAAAGCTCCTTCACCACAGGTGTAAACACTTCTCCAGGTCTGAGCAGAGTTAGCTAGCTGATACTGCTGCTAGCTGTAGCAGCTACATGCACGGCTAACTGAGTAAATTAGCTAAGTTATCCACCAGAAAACTCTCTAAATCAAAAGTTATTTTCTCTGTGAAACATGATCCTGTTTCGCCAAAATCAGATGAGTAAATTATGAAGTTTTGAGATGGGTATGGTGCAAATCAGCTCTTTTGGACTCACAGGATAAAAGTATAGAGCTTGAAATATGTACATATTTATATTATAGGTCTCTTTAGACTTTATTTAGCTTTAAGCCATGAAACTTTTCATTTAGAAAGGTGTGTGTGTGCGCTGAGGGTAGAATAAGAACAAGAACAACCTTTCAGCTTTAATCAGTTTTAAAATCTACATGTTCAAAGTTTTTTTGTTTTTAACTTGAAATGAGTCTCACTCCTCTTTTTCCATGTTACCAGGAGAGCGAGGAGCCAGTGGTGGACTGCCAGGTGTTGGACAGCGACATCTCTCCGTGCCGCACAGGCAGCAGCTCCGTGACCTCTGGTGACCTGGCTGACATCAGCTCTCTGTCCTCCAAGGCGTCCAGCCTGCAGCACAGTTCTGGAGGAACCAGCGGCAGCACGAGCCTCAGCAGGCCAGACTTCATCATGCCGCCCAGCCGAGGAGCCAAATCCATCAGGTACTGCCTCCAGCTCAGCGCAGCCAATCGAAATCTCTCTTTGTCCTCAGTCCTGTCAGTGAAGTCTCTCCGCTTTATCTGTCTGTACTAGCCGCATGCTGTTTCCTGTGTCACTCCTTCACCTTCTTTGACTTTCTAACATCCTAATTTCTCAGTGATTCACTGATCCCTGCCTGCTCCAGGTTCAGGTTGCTCACAGGCATGAGTCTGGGGTCACCAGTCACCACTCATCCAGTGGCGTGTCTTTGGTTTTGAGCGTGGCCTCAGACCAGTGCCTGTGCAACCTGACCGGCTCCGTTCGTCCCCTCTGTGTGTCTGCAGTCCCAGGAGGGGAGGCGGGCATCAACAGAGGGGTCACAGGGGTCACAGGGCAGGGTCAGTGTTCGCAATGGACAGAGGCTTCGGCACCCCGGGGTCCCGGGCCTTCGTCCCACTGAGCCCCAGAGGACGGGCCAGAAGGGGCCGGCCTCCGTCCCGCTCCCCCATGTCCAGGTGAGTCCTCTCTGAGGCTTGCCCCGCAGTCACAGAAACCCCGGACCAGGAGTCAGTAACAACAGGCCGACTGCACGAACCAACACTGCCTACACTGTCTCAGATAACACTGAACTTTTACTCTTTTCACTGATCTTCTGCTGCCTAACCTTCACTCAGAGCTGCAACTAACCACTAATGTCAGGAGTCGTGTGTTTTTCTCACTTAATCCATAAAATGTTCTACTTTTGGTTTTGTTTGTCTGAACAACAGTCCAGATAATCAGTTTATAATCATGTGTAACATTCAGGAGGCAAGGAGAATATTTACATCCTGAAAAATTACCTGAAAAATGATCAGTAATCAAACGAAACAGCGTATTTAATATACTTTGTGCTTAAGTTATTTTATCACGGTCGAGTTAGCATTCAAAGATAACTCGGGTACTTCTTGTTACTTTGTTGACATCACCTGTCTGCAGATTCTTACCTGTTAGAGCTTTTCATCTGCATTTTTGGCCACTGCGAGTCAAACTGTGCTGCGCCCGTTTGATTCCCCATGATCAGTATCACCTCTCAGAGTGGATCTGTGCCCTGGACGGACTCTCCCCAGAGTGGGACCAAAGTTCTCCTGCCCCGGTTCACAATCATGACGGACCCAGGACGAACCCCCCCAACTCCCCACAAGAGCTTTTCTCTCTTAAACTTACTTAACAAAGCAGTACAGCGTGTTACAGCAGTGTGTATGACTATTACACAAGACAAGCGCTCCAGCAGTTAAAGACTCAGCTTCAGGCCGGCAGCTGTTGTTGTAGGAACCTTTAATTCCTCGTCCGATGTTTCTTCTGACGGACTCTTTGTTTGTCCCTCTAAGGAGAGGTGGAGGTGGTGGTGGCTCACTGCAGAGGCTTGACGGTCCGTCACATTACTCCTCGGAGGACGAGCCCTTCACCCGCATGCTGCCTCCACGCCTCCCCACCAGCCCCACAGACGCCGAGCTGCCCAGCCACTCCGACTCCCTCAGGTCATCGTCGGAGGAGGCGAGCTCGGCCGGGAGCAGCTTCGTCGGCCTGCGGGTGGTGGCCAAGTGGTCGTCCAACGGCTACTTCTACTCGGGCCGCATCATCAAAGACGCCGGCGAGGGGAGATTCCGACTGAGGTTCGATGATGGTTACGAGTGTGAGGTGGCGGGGAAGGATATCCTGCTGTGTGATCCCATTCCCCTGGAGACGGAGGTCACCGCTCTGCTGGAGGACGAGTATTTCAGCATAGGTGAGGAGAGGAGGTGCAGGTGTGACCGTCTTTCTCGTCAGTAAAAAGAATATTCAGGATGTTCATGTGAGGAGATGAGGAGTCTCTGTCAGGTGATCGGCCCCATGTTTTATATTTCAAAGAATATTTTTCTGATGTTCATTTTGAGTCTCAAAACGAACAAATCGCTGATCGTCTGTCTCTTGTGTGCGTCTGTGCAGGTGTCGTCCGGGGCCATAAGACTGAGGGGCAGGACTTGTTCTACAATGTGGAAAAGGACGGTCAGAAGCAGTGGTACAACCGGACCGCGGTCATCCTGTCTCTGGAGCAGGGCAACAAGCTGAGGGAGCAGCACAGCCTCGGGCCCTACGAGCCCTCCACTCCCCTGGCAAAGGCCTCCGACATCAGCCTGGGTAAGACCGCCACAGCTGGACACAGACGGATGTGTCGCGATCATAGACTCACAGGTAATTAATAAATGTTGATTCTTCTTAGATAACCTGGTGGAGGGGAAGAGGAGGCGCAGAGGAGGCCCCGCGGGTGAGAACACTCCCAACCGCGGCTCCTCCAGCAGCCCCCGGACCCCCGGCACCTCCAGCAAGAGGAAACTGATGAGCTCCGAGGACGACAGGACGCCGGCCAAGAGAGGCCGCAGGGGCGCCAGAGCCGGTACAGAGCGCCGCTCGCCGAAACCATGACTGCATCTCAACCGACGGGGGGGGGGGGGCTGTGTTATATCAGGATTTTAACTGGAGGACTTTTTTATTTTTTTTTATCATGAAATTATTTAATTTTTTCATTTTCTTTACCTGGAAAACTCCAAAATACACCTTTTTTCCATATTTATTCTAGATTTTTATTTTTAGATTTTAAACATAATATATTATTCTAGTGTGAATGTACTTTTATAAAACTTATTTAAGGTTTTGGTATACACTTATTATTCGATATGTTTGGCTGATATCAGGGGAGTAAAAAAAACAAAACTCTATCATTATATCAGCTGATATTCTTTTAGAAAACCACATTTGTTCGCAATAATTTGTCAAATGTAGTTTTACATTATTTTAATAATACTTATTTTGATTTTAATGCTGACACTTTTCAGATGAAATTGTATATTAATGGTTTTTAGAACCTGCTGTTGTAACTCATTCACATTACTTCTACTATTCATGCTTTTTAAATCTTCTTATGTCTTGATGAAGTGATAGATGTCAGTATCATGTGGTTTTTGTACTGAACGTAACTGAGACAGTTGGACCTGCATGTGGTCTGTGTCCGTCCATCCTGCTGCTGCTGAGGCTGACCTGGTAATTAACAACATGCACCAGTTTTACCGTGGTGTTGGTCCACAGGTGGAGGGAAGAGAGAGTGTGTGTTTCTTTAGAGTCACGGGTGTATTTGTGTATTTGGAATCAGTTTAACTGAGCCAGAATCGATATTTGATGCTAAAAAGGTCAATTGAGCCAAATGACAGATAAAAGAATCTCATTTCATTCGGACATGCAGGTTAAATCTTTACAGATTCTTGTAGCAACAACAGTTGGACATGTTTCCAGAAACAGTGTCCCTGTTTCTCTGCGTCATGTCACAGAACAGTCAGCAGCTGAAAAGCTCATCCTCAACAATCTGCAGTCATTTGGTTGAACGGACCTTTTAAGCCCATCTGTGATTTTATCTGACAGTTTGTGACACGTGGTTCTGTCCTCAGCTCAGCGGGTCGGTGTGTGTAACACCTCCGGCAGCGGCACAGATCTCCCCGGTCGGTCTTGTGACGTGGCAGAGACTCACGGCCCGCTGCCCCAGAACACGTCTCTCTTCATGGGCTTTGCCTTCATGCTGACCGTCTCGTCCGAGTGCGACCGGCTGACCAACAAGCTCAGCAGCGACGAGGAGGATGAAGGCGAGGGTGAGTCGGAGAATGACAAGATGAGGATAATTATTCAAACCAAACCGTCTCCTGTAATTGTCGATTGATAATCATTTCACATGTTTTCTTTCAACAGATTACGTGCAGACAGGTCCGTATAACAAAACATACACAGAGTCTCAACTGCAGGCAGGTGGAGGCTTCATCCTGCCGGACTTCAACGAAGAACAGGTGAGAAACAAAACAACTGTGAAACTGAGTACTGAGTGTGAAATTGAGTTTTTGTCCTGAGATTTTTTTTTCCCCCGAGTGGAAAAAAAAAAATCTGAAGAACCAGATTTTTTTCATGTGTAAACAAAAACATTGAAGATTTTTTTATTCTTCTTTTTTTTTTCAATAAAAACGACTTTTTCAGGTGTGAAACTGAGTTAAAAAAAAGAAAAAACAAAGAAAAAAAATCAATCTGTGAAACAATGATTTTTTTTTTATTTAGTTTTTTGTCCCATTCCGTATCACACTGGATTTTTTTTTGGGGGGGGGACTAAAAAAAAAAAGTAAAAATCCCTTAAAAAAACTGTCGTCCATTTCCCCACGTTGGCTCCTGTAAACGAATCAATACCTCCAATGCTGATATTGTGTAGAAATATTGTTGAAGTCAGTTTTCTCTGCTGTCCAGTCACTTTTATTCTGTGTTCAACATCTCAAACGTCGAGCTCCAGTATATTCATAAAGCTCTCCATGTGTCTTTCTGCCCTGTTTGTTCCTTCTGCAGTGTAAGGCTGCTTACCAGAGTCTGCTGATCGCAGACCAGCACTGTCGCACAAGAAAGTATCTGCTGTGTTTGGCCAGCGGGGTGCCGTGTGTGTCGCACATGTGGGTGAGAGACTGCTGCAAAGACAACAAGCTGCTCAACTACAGGAACTACCTGCTGCCGGCTGGTGTGGGGCCGGACGACTCCATCGTAGAATGGTAAGATCAAGCTGCACCTCCACGTGCTTTACATGTTTATAGTTTAGCTGTAATCAGGGTTTTATTGGCATTTAAGTCAAAGAGCTAAATATTTGTTCTTCTGTCAGCAAGACCCAGAAAGCCTGTGTTGGAAGCCAAGCAATGAGATGCTGTCGACGGAAAATGGACTCACTTTTTTAATATTTTCTCCTATCATCTCCAATCAGGCATCCCCGCTGCAGCCCGTTCAAGGCTCTGCGGGTCCTGCTGGTGTTTGAGAAGCCGGTGGAGCTGTGGGCGCAGCTGATCACACTGGGCGGAGGCTCGTCTGTCCGACAGTTCCAGACCGACAAGGACAGTTCAGGTACAGACTGCACCGCGTGACGTCCACGTCGTTCCTGCTGGGACTTTGTTAATGACAGTTTGTTCTTCCCTCCGTCTGCAGACATTCCTGCCGGAAAGTATGACGTCGTGGTGACAGACCGTGCCTGTCCACCATTGGTAGAGAAAAATGTGACATCACAGGAAGTCCCGCTGGTGTCTCCTGAGTGGCTCATCCAGAGCGTCATCCGCGGAGAGTGCCTGGGTTTCCACAGCAAGCCTCAGTATCGCCATGACTACTCGTCATAATCCGACTCTACACGTGCAAAATGCCTTCGACCATGTTAAATGTTCATTACGGCGCCCCCTCAGGGTCACGGTGCAGATTTTTTTAGGACTTGTTCTGTGTTCCAACGTAATCATGTTCTCCTTCAGTTCCTCCTGAGCAGCGTTATTATGGATCAAACACATCGACCTCTCCTGCGATCAGTGTGTTTGATTAATTACGACGCAGCTCAGAAAGAACTGACAGAAAAAAAACATTGTGGGGAAACGCAAAAATGATCATGACGTAACACAAAAGTAGTCCGAGAAAAATTCCCCCCATGACCCTCAGAGGTCTCCGTAGTTCAGCATTAGTTCTGTTGCATGCCTCTGCTGTATATACCTTTATCCTGTCTGTTTTTATGGGATAATAAACTGTGACCCTTGTTTCATTTTAAATGATTTATTTTCTCTACAGAAGAAAATGGTACATAACAAGGTTTTAATATTTACACTTTATACAAAAACAGTGATGCAGAAAACATTTCCTCAGTTGTCTCTCAGCTGCAGACAGTGTCAGAGTGTGTAAAGTTTCTGAGAAGAGCTTCCAGCCAAACACACTGAAGTGAAAAGACTTTGTTATAATCTCAGCACTGTTCGAATTTAACAGCAATTAAATGTTTCATGTGCAGACTTTCTTATTTGCTGGTGATCCATTTTCTCTACTGTTTGATGAATATACTTTTACTTTTATGATCTGGTCGACACAAAAGGATTTTACCAGGATAATCTAAGCTCCCTGGTGAAAATGCAGTTTTTCTGTTTATTTCTGTGTGCAACTGAGTGGGGGAAAAAAAGTTTGGTATTGTGGTCAAAATGAACCTTACAACAAAAACCCAACACTTTTTTTTCCTCCACTTGGTTTCACACTTTGGGAAAAGAAAGTTTTGGTGAGGACCAAAAAAAGTTTTTTTTTTTTTCCTGAAGTTTATTTGAATGTTTCACACAAGAAAAAAAAATCTGAAAATGGGGGAAAAAAATTCACTTGGTTTGAAACATGGGAAAACAAAAATCCCTCCTGACTTTTTTAAAAATCTGTTTCACATAAGAAAAAAAATAAGCAATTCAGGGACATCTTGGCAAAACTTGTCCTGTAATCACAGGAGATAAAATAACTCAGGTCAGACTTAGAAAATGGATCACCAGAAAGAAAAACCTTCAGTTAACCCTCAGGGCTACAAAGCAAACTTATATAAGTTTGGCCCACTGTGAGTTACTGTTGAAACCAATAATTGAAAACTAAGTACTTTAGAGAAATAGGTCGACATTTTAGGAGATGAGACTCAGATGAGAAGATTCATACCACTTTTGTCTGCAAGCTGGATATGAAGTCAGTTAGCATAAAAAGTTGGAACAGCAGGTGATGTCCAATGGCATTAATGCTAAGCTAAGTGCCTCAGGAGGTCCACCAGCTGAAACGTGTTTGTAGAACTAAAGAGAACGACAGCTTGAGTCACTAAAGTCAAATCCATCCACCAGAAACTGTCGGCATTGCTGGATAACACCGGAGCTGAGGTCGGAAAATGACTGAACAACGTTGGTGAACTGACTCTTTCAAGATAATTGCAGCAGGCATGTGACATGTGTTCTGTCCGGTGTGACAGTTTAGCAGAGATCGACTCAAATCTGAATCCCCGGCGCTCTTAAACACTGAAAAGAAAGAAAAAATAAATACATGGATGAACGCTGAGCCTGTTTGATAGGAGCAGTCTAAAACAAAAAAGGTGCTGGATACTGTAAACAATCTGCATCTGGACGTTTCATCCCACCACACATAACATTCAAAGTCTGTCCTACCTGCCCAGCGTGCCTCCAGCCTGGGTGTAGTATTTGTTGTAGTCCAGTCGCAGTAACAGCTGAGCCAGATCCGAGTTTATCTGATGGTTCCTGACGCTCGAGAGGATTTTAAACAGTAAGGAGGACTGGCGTCTAAAGCCCTGGAATTGAAACGTGGTGGTTTTATAAAACATACCGTTCAATTTTTACATCATTAGAGAGATGAGGAGAGACATTAACAGTGTCTCACCTTGACCAGGATGTCCAGCTGAGCAGTTCCTCTCTCGTCCAGCGACGCCACCGTCTGGCTGACCAGAGAGCAGAAGTTGTGACACAGCTCGAGGATCTCGTTCAGACAGTGAAACACCTGAGGACAGAAGTGAACAAACGGTCTTCGTTAGAAACAACAGATTCATTTCAACAGTTGATGAAGTTCCAACATAATTAGACCAGTGTGACTGATACCGGCTTCAGCAGGATGAAGGACTGGGCGAGCAGGTTACTGAGGAAGTGGTCGTGGGCCAGACGGATGCTCTCGAAGTCTCTGGTGGAGTTGATCTGCTGGAGCAGCTGAGAGAACTGAGACTCGAGCACGTCCACCTGAGACACACAGCAGGAAAACAACTCAGCTGATGCAGTGTGATTGAAGATACAGGCCTTTTCTGAGAAGAGATGTGTTCTCTTATATAAGACAACAGAGTCAAACGTAGGACTGTCAGTGAGCCAGGTAACGTTGCCTCGAACAGTTTCACCGAATTGTATTTGTTGATGTCGCGTCCAATGAGACTTTTCAGTGAATCTTGATGTGACAAATTACTGCTGTGACGTGAGACTTTGGCCGCTCTAAGCACTGGTTCCATAACAGCATGAAGAACTGATCATGGTGGCTTTTCCAGGGCGAGATGTTTGTTGATGAGAGGGCTGTGACTCTGCTGTGACTAAATCATAAGAAAATAATCCCATAGACACACTTGCCTGAGCTAAAACCAGACTGTCTGGCCTGCTGGCAATCCTAGTTTCTCTCTCTCACCTTCAAAGCAGCAGATATGAAAAGCAAACTGAAGCATGATTGCTCTTAAAAACCTCCTGTGCTCTCCATCTGTTCTGTCTTTGGGAAATGTGCATTCATACATATTGTGTACACATGTGGTGCCTCCTTCACTTTCATTACCTGTAAGTAATACTGCAGGTTGTCGATCAGGAAGGCCATATGGTTGCGTAACCTCCACTTGACAGCATCAGTCTGGCTGGACTTGAGGTGTTTCCTCTGCATCTGTAGAGCCCAGCAGTGCTGCAGCTGCGACTGCACCCGCCGAACACTCAGGAGGTACCTGAACACAACGTTGTACCTGAACACACAGGAGAGGAGGCTCAACAGCTGCACTCAGCAAACCACTGAGTAAATCCTAGAAATGTGAAACTGCATGAGAACGCACTTCTCCAGGACAGCAGGAGTGAAGAGGATGTGCAGCGGCCACTGAACCTTGTAGGTGAGACCGAGAGCCGCCCAGCCTGTAGGAGGGACCTCGCGAGGGGAAGTGTCCTGGGGAGGAGTGGCTCCGTCTCTGGGGCCCGTCGACTCTGAAAAATACACAAATATAATAATGATAATTACTAAATCGGACAAAATTACAGAGATCAAGAGAATGAGCACCGAACAGGACGAAGTCAGTCTAACATTAATTTGATTATTGTAAACATTCAGCACCAACTATTTAAATTAATGAATGTTTCCAAGTTTCTTTACTGTCTCTTGGATGCTCAGAACAAATTTCAATGCAATCCAGTGAAAAATAAGTAATAGGTGAGGTGTAGAATAACATACAATGAATCAGGAAAATGGTAAAAAAAGTATTAAGAATATAACAGTTGGATTTACAAAGTCCCATGAATTTAACAGAACTTCCTACAAGATTTCTTTTCAAGAAAGAGATGAACGGGGAAACGCTGTGAATGTTGGGTGAGTTGGCATGAAATGAACCAGCTGCTCTGTTAGTGGTGAAACCATTTATAAATACATCTTACAACCACTGGGTGGCGCCAAACATCAAGGTAAGTAAGGTTTTATATAGTGAACGTGAAGTGAGCTGTGTGTGTGTGTGTGTGTGTGTGTGTGTGTGTGTGTGTGTGTGTGTGTGTGTGTCAGCAGCACACCTTTGCTGTCTTTGCCCTGGTAGTCCACAGTGAGGTGCAGCAGAGGCAGGAGGTTGTCGTCGTCCAGGAGAACTTTATGAGCCGCCTGCTGAAAGGCCACGTTCACATCTGAGGAACAGAGAACATGTTGGAACACAGACGGTTCCTTCTTATAACAGCTAACAGCTAACAGCTAACAGCTAACAGCTACTGTCACCATCAATCAATCTGCTGATTACTTTAACAAATAATCATTTTGTTTATAAAATGTTGTAAATGCATGTCACACTTTCCCAGAAGACAAAGTGATGTCCTCAAATTGCTTCTTTTGTTCATCTAACAGTCCAAAATCCAAAGACTCTTTATTCACTGTCATAAATGATGAAGAAAAGCAGAAAATCCTCATTTATGAGAAGCTGGAACCAGAAAATGTTCTGACATTTTTGCTTAAAATCACCAGGTAACAGAGAAAACATCTAAAGTTTAAGATTATACTTTTAGCTACACATTATCAACACTGTTCTACAACAAAAATAAACATCACTTTGTCTCTGTTTATGTGTTTGACTTTTACTCATATATGCAAACATCAATTTAAAAACAAAGAGCATGTCATTTATTTTACAGCACATGCTGGGTTTTGCGGATGTTATAGAAGAACAGTTTAACATAAGATCATTTGATTTAATAAAAGTAAATGATTTAAGGAAATATGTTTGTTTGGCAATTGATTGTAATAGTTTTTCCAGTGAAAATTCAAATTGTGATGCCAAAATGATCATTTCCACTAATCACAAATCCTACTGCAACCACATCATCTGACATAACATTACAACCTATCTATTTTTTTTTTACTTTATCATGCAGTCCTAACTCTGATACTATGTTGCTTCTTTCAGTAATATACATTTTAAAAACACAAGTGTACCCAGAAAACAACTTTTTCCCTTTAATAAAGAAACCTTTCAAAAGCTAAAACCTGTGAGATCGTGACTCAGTGGCTGATATGAAGCCACCACTGTTCTCTCAGTAGTTTGAGCCTATTGCTCTGTTATAAAACAGGAGCAGCAACAGCTACAGAATGATTCTGTACCTATTAAACATTAAAGTCTGAGACGAACTTCACAGATCTGATTTAGGTCTAAGTATTAAAATCTACCGTGCTCAGTGACGGCTGTCGGAGGCGTCTTCAGCATGTGCTGCGCAAGGTCAATGAAAACCTGGTAGAGCTCGCCACGACCCAGCAGGTAGAAGTCCTTAATAATCTGCAAGCAAATACAAACATTAGTACTGTTTCTTCCTCACGTCATGATTTGGGATCCAGAGCCAGGAGTGATTCATATGTACCTTGAGCTGTTCCAGCAGATCCGACTCCTCCACCATCAAAGTCCACAGATGCTGGAAGTTAGACAGATTGTGACATTTTCATTTAGTCACACTGAGCGTTGAAGCTTAACTATCTATTACACAGCAGTATCTGAGCTCACCTCTGCCACTGTGCTCCTGATGCGATCGATCATATTTTCAAAATCCACCAGGCTGAAAAGAGGCTGCTGTTTGAGTCTGTGCAGCTCGGCAGCGAACAGGTCCTCCTGGTGCTTCAGTATGGAGCCTAAACACAACAAAACCATCATGTGTCGTATTCTCTTGGTGAAATAAAGACTAAATCTAGACTTTGCAGAGATCATAGCACTGTGGACTACCAGCTCTCGAGGGGCTGTGGTTGTGGTTTTCAAACATCTGGACTGATTCTCCAACAAACAGGATCTTCTCTGCCACTCTGATGGGAATGTAAGAAGGCAGCATCTCTGTCCGCAGGGAGAACTGCTGGAGAGACGGAGCCAACATGTTCTCCTCCTCGATCAGCCTCTGCACCACAACAAACACAGATGATCATGAAGACTCCTAAACACAAACTGAGCGGCTGTTCAGTGTTGGGGTGTCGGCTCTCACCAGGTCCTGCAGTTCTCTGAGCTGTTTCCCGCTCAGGCCTCCCAGCCCCAGGTCCTCCTCCTCTTCCTCCTGGTTGGCAGCGGCTCCTCCTGCACTGGGCCCCTGCTTCACAAAAAACTCCTCGCTTTGGTCCAGCAGCAATCCATGCAGCATCCAGGCTGCTAGCTGCTTGTACATCACACCGTGGCACACAGCGAGAATCCTGCAGGAAGTGTGGAAAAAAAACAAGATAATGAATGAAATTATGAAATGCATTGTAGTGTAAAAAAATGGTTCAAAGTAAAAAGCTGGAATCAATCCTTTATTTTTATTATACAATACATTACAACTTGTTTTCTACTTGTTACTCATTTCTTTACAGACAAATTATTTTTTAACTCGTACTTTTAAGCTTCAAGTTTTAATCATTTCACTTCTGAGGGGGCGGGGTTCATAACTTATACTGCATCCAGCCACCAGGGGGCGATCAAGATGTTCTGGCTTCACTTTTGGGGAGCTGTCGTGTCATCAATCTTTACACAACAGTCGACAGCCTACCCCAACGATGTAAACACAACTTTAAAACTTGGAATCAAGTCTTTCCCAAAGTGAGCTGACTTACTTTTCTAAGGCCATGCGTACGGGAGGAAGCCCCCCACAGCTGTGCTTGTACACCGTCTCCAGGATCTGACAGCCGTGGATCTGAAGTTACACACACGACACAAAATGTACACAACTGTCAGTTCTGGTACCCAGATGTTTGTACAGATCAGACTTCTTGTCATTTTCTTAATTAAGGAGGTTCCCACAGTGCTACCTCTGCGAATACCGATGCTTCCCCTCAAAGAAAATTTTTTTTGCTCTCAATTTTTGACAAACAACTTCTCTCGTTGTGTTTCTAACAGCTTCTGTGGTGATAAAGTGGGTAAAATGTGCAACAAGAGCTCTGGTTTTCACTTCAGTGTTGCAGTTACATACAACCCTGTTGGAATCACTGTACATATTATCACTCGCTTATTGAATGTTTTGCAAAGAGTAACTGTTGCTGAGTCAGCTTCTTGTCTGCATAGAGAAATCACACACTTGCTACTATAGCGAGTCCACGAACTCCCTGTGCAGCTGCTTCATAACCAGATAAGAGAAACCTTGACTATGTCCTACTTTGAAAGAGGAAGACAATATTAGCAGATGCATGTGCTGAGAAAAATAAAGTTGTGCAAGAGTTAACCACAATGACCTTTCTGTAACCACCCTAAGGAAATAAAAGATAGGAGAACAGGGAGTGCGGCAGAGCAGTTTGGAGCGTGAGACAGTACGCACACTCTGTTCTCCTTGCAAGTAAAACTAATCGCCTGATTGTCTTTCTTTCTCTGTTTTCTTTATCTTCTGGGTCTCTGTGGTGAAGCCTAATGTAATCAGTCAGTCGAGTCTTTCCCTCTCATGTTCAACTAGCAGCACTGTGCTCCAAACTGAATTTACATTTCCTGGTGAATTACCTCATAAACAGTTCTTACCTTCTGTGATTTTATAGTTTCTACCACCACCATCACTGAAGGAAACAGCAACTGAAACTTTACAAATAGAAAAATTCAGTGTTAGACAGACAGATGTGTACACTGTGGAAAGACTTCCCAATGTGAGAGTGTCTTCAACGTATTTCAAATGGTAAAATCTTAAATTGTCTCTTCAGAAATGTACCTGATCAAGCTTGTAATTGACATGAGATATTGTCAGATGTGGATCTCCAAGAAACTGAAACATACACACAAGTTAAATGAGCATTCCATCACATGCTTCAACATTTAGTCTTTTTGGCTGCAACATGGTTTTACCTCTTGCTCAAGGTCCAGCAGGGCCTGTCTGTACGGCTGCAGCATGGAGTCCAGCCCTGTGCAGAAAGCCCGCAAGTAAATTCCATGAAGTCCCGTCTGGTTGGGCTGATTCGTGTGATGTTCCTAAAGAACAAATTGAAGAAAAAAGTAAAAACCCTGTAGTAGATAGAAAAGGCAAAGTACAACTTTATATCTTCATAGAACAACAATACTACAAATGTAGCCAAACATTAAAAAACTACTTTGAATGAACAGTCAGGATTCCTAAAAAGATGCATGTTTAAATTTTCATTTTAGAATTAAAATGTTTCCAAGCCAAATAACTTTCACTCACTTGTGGATGCACATGGCCCGTGTGTTGTTCTATGAACTCTGTAAAGCGAATGTAATCTGAGCCCAGTTTAGAGAGCCGGTTGAGGACACTGGTCTCACTGGGGTGGAGGAAGGGAAGGTCCTGTGACACCTGCGGGTCAAACAAAGTGGTTATGTTTGAAAAAAACAACAACAACAACAACAACACAATGCTTTCTCTCCTCTGCCTCTGGACTAGTCAGGTTTAAACTAGGAGTCAACTAATATGGGTTTTTTCACTATATTAATCTGATAAATTTGGTTACTAGTTACTTTGCAGATTCAGTTCGTTTACAGGCTATTACTTGTGCCATATAACCTCATTAATATTGTGAATATTAAGATAATTCATTTCAATTTCTTCTTCAAAACTATACAGTGGCCTTTAAAGTTTGCAACTGGCGTCTTTTTAATGCTAACTGTATATGCCTGACACATTTAGAATAATATAATTCATTATAGCTTCTCTTCTGTCTTCTCCAGGTAGTTCTAATAAAACCTAATTCAGGTGTTTCCTTATTTCCAATTTGCCCTCATTGTTCTGAATAATTTGAGGCAGGTAAATAATCCAGTGCAGTCTGTAGCCTGCTACTGCATAATTCACTTGTAACTGCTGAATTTCACGTTAGTAAATCTAGCTAGAACATTATTGTCATTAGGCACATTGATATAATTTCAATATGTTTGGCCTGTATAACAGAAACAGCAGGGTTTGACAGGTCTAAAACATATTAGCTAACATGCAACTTAACGTTAGCGTCTCTTCGTCAGAGAGCTGCAGTCTTTCATTCTTACCTGCAGTCCTGTTCGTTTGTTCCATGTGAAAATCGTCCCCGGGTAGCCGCTCAACGCGAGTAACAGCTCGTGAATCATTATGATTCAACTTTAAATCACTGAAATCGACGATCGTGCAGCGGCGAGACTCAATTCAATGACCAAAACAAACTGCCGCCCGAAGCTGTCGCAGGTTGGTGACGTCGCGACGCAAAGCATCACGGGGCGCGGGCTGTTTGCTTTTGCCTGTCGTGTACTTTAATTTTAAAATGTCGCGGACATTAGTCGGCTTTGTTATGCTAGAGACGACATGAAGGCGAGGCCTTTGTCGATTCGGGGCTTAAATCAACTATGTGGGGGAACAAATGAAGCGAAAGCTGGCACTGCGCTTCTGGGAAATGTAGTCCATTCCTGTGCAAACGTAGCGCCTTCAATCTTGCGTCATCACTCGGCCATGTAGCTAGCTAGCAACACCTCGCAACGGAGAGAGCTTGGTATGTCGTAGTTACCAGTCAAAATGATCACTCTACACATTATTAGTACACTATATGCATAGTTAACGCAACTCGCATTATTTTAATCATGTTATCTCGAGGGTGAAACTATCAGTGTGATTTTAAGTGGAGCTGTTAAGAGTCGGCTAGCCGCTTAGCGTAACTTAACGTTAGTTGCTAAAGTCAGTTTGTCAGTGGCACTCCTGAAAACAGTGAACGGCTAGCTTAACTGGGCTACTATCAGGCGAGTTAGCAACAAAACACCAGATCTAAAAATGCTAATTAGTAGGTTTACAGCTATAGCAAGTCATCTGTAGAGTTACGTGGTTTAATTAGATCAGTTAGTCCGATTCAAGCTAGCTAAACTAACTTGCCATTTAAAGGAATGAAGTGTGCGCTTCTTGTTTGACGTTGTATTGTTGTTGCAGGGATGGCGGGGGAGAGGAGCGGAGAGGACATAGTTTCAGACTACCTGGGCCAGAATCCGCAGCTGGCCCAATGGGTCGAGACTTTAAGGGGCTACTGTGAGACCAGGAAACAGTGGCTGGCTCGGAGAGAGTTCATCCTGAGGAACATGGAGGCTTTCCCCACTGTGGAGCCGGGAGTCCCCAGCAGCAGTCTGGACAGGCTGCTGTCCCTGTCCATGGTGTGGGCCAATCACGTTTTCCTGGGCTGCAGGTAAGAAACACATGGTGACAAACTACAGAAAGCAAAGATCGAGGTGTGCAGATGATGATTCCACTTGTCTCTGTTCTCTTCACCCCCCAGCTATCCTCAGGCTGTGATGGACAAGATCAAGGAGATGAGTGAGGGGATAGTTGTCACAGATGCCCCAACTCACAGAACGACAATAGATGGAGTCAGAGGAAAGAGGAACGCCACAACTGGTGAGACACCGCACAGTTTTAATAAAGCAGACTGTATTTACTTTCAGTGCTTGTGTGAAACGTGTAGAATTTAGCCTGAAGTACGTATTGTGGTTAATAGTGATGTTGTATTGTTTTATGTAAAGAGTGATTAGGCTCCAACGACCAGGAAACAAACCATTAGATGTTAAGGTTATTAACTCATTTGTGTTACGGGTTTGTTATATTTTGTAACGGAGGTCTTACATTGGCATTTGGTAGGGCATCTAACTGCGTAGGTGGTACAGTACCTGGACACTCTATGCGAGGCCGGTTGGTCCAGAGGATTGCCTTAGCACCAACATATTTTTTACACGTGGGTTGAAAGAATATTAAAAGCACATTCTCAGCATGGTGCAATCCAGCAGCACCATCAAACACTCTGTTATGTCCAGGTTTACGCAACAAAACCATATTTTTAATGTGGTCTCAGGCTTCTGAACTCCACTGTACTGAATGTGTTTTTGCCATGAAGTGGTCACCTTGAATAGCCTTTATAAATGATGTGATTTAATAGAAAGCTATGAATAAGTTCAGCGGTGGAAGGTACTAAGTGTGTATACAAACAAACAGCCTGTAGCTTGTTATGGTTCACCATGTGTCAGTGTTATTTTCCATTGCAGCAGGGTCCCAGTGTAATTACCTACATGCAGCTTTTTTTTCCTTTACACACCCACACCTGAGGCTGGAGTCTGTTTCCTCATTAAAGCTGTTTCTCTGTGCAGTCATCACTGTCCTTCCTGTTGTGTCGTTTGCAGAGGCCGATGCTGACAGCTGTGTGAAGAAAGCCAAATGTGGGCCTAATGAGCTCGACAGTCGACCTGCTGGGAGGACAGCTACTCGGCCCGTGGGTCAGAAATCAGGACCTCCTCCCCAGGCCCCAGCAGAGCACCAGCCCTTCTTCAACCGCCTCTACAAGGCAGTGGCTTGGAAGCTGGTGTCGGCTGGGGGCTTCGGCCCCAACTTGGACCATTTTGAAATTCTCCGGAGCTGCGTGGAGTCGTGTAAACAGACCTTGTCCTGTGTGTTTGTGCCACTGAAGGACATTGCAGGTCTCCCCACAGCACGCACACAGAAGGAAGGCCACGTGTGTGAGATTCGCTGTCAGACTGTTTACATGGGGACAGGATACGGACGTGATGAGTCAGCTGCCAAAGCCATGGCTTCTAAAGAGGCCCTCAAAGCTTTTCAGGGGCGAAAAGTGACTGTAAAGATCTGCAGACGGAGGTACAAAGGGAGAGATGTGGAGGATTTGATGTTGTTGGATGAACAGCCTCGGAGTCAGGGCTTTCCTCCTGCACTCAGCTACCCTTTTCAGGACGAGCAGCTGGAAGACGGCTCCTCATAGAGCAGACACTTTGTGACGTTTGCCCTGCTGTGATGCTTGTTTGAAGCCTGGAGAAGTGACAATTAATGGAGCTACTGAAATTCATGATGGTGTCGGGACCAGTCTGTAATGCAGCTGACCATCATTGCTGACTGATCACTGAGTAAATTCAACCATCACAGTCTACTTTGGCATTAGTCATAGTAGTGATGACACACAAATATCTGGGATACATCTGCAAAACAACAAAAAAAGATTATTTTACTGTATCGACTGCATTTCAACCGCTTTTAGTTTTACAGAGTTTTATAGGCGGTGAACAGTGTATTGAAGTGCTTTGGATTGTGTGCCATCATTAAAAGTCAAACTGCCTCGAACAGGCAAATCACCCAGAAGTCAAAACAGTTTGAAGTTGATGTCAGAATGGAGGAATGTCAGAATGCCACCTTTGATACTGTAGGAGAATGTATCGCACTATATTGCTGTGGTTATTTGTCGTGTATGTATTTTTCCCCTTTGTTCATTCCTGTCGTGACGGGTTTAATTCTGCTGTGTGTTCACGAGTGTGACTTGTGCAGTCACGCCGACAGCTTCCTCTCCAGCCTCACGTTGTTGCTCTTTTGTTAGTGTAGATTCTCATTTGCAAGGGAAACGACAGTCACATGGAAGAACCAATGACTTGTCTCTTTTTTTTTTTTTTTTTTTTAGTTTCCTCACTGTGAGTTTTCTAAACATGATGACATCGACTTTAGTGTTCATACAGGTTGAAATTGACGTATTGTGTAAATTAAGGCATTAATTTGATATTTGAATTTTTTTTTAAACCATAAGTGACTTTTAAATGTCATGTCAGGTATCAACATTTGTTTGTATGTAACAGTGTCATTAACCCTGGTGTTTTATGGCTGTTTCTGTAACGGGTTGCATTTGTATTTCAACACACACGACAGACTTGAGCTGAACAGGACTGGACCTCACTGAAGTGATCTGGGGACACCCATGTTTTTGAGAAAAATTCACCTTAAAGCAGAAACAGAAGACCTTTCAACTTTAGTCCTCCTCGTGGTTTTACTGTTGGAGCCGCTGTCACAAACAGCGTTAGCAACATTGGTACTGCTAGCAGCATGCCAAGGTAGAAGACAGCTGATGTTGTTTTGTTTTTTGACACAATCCGGAGGGAGTGCTCTTCACCGACTGAATGCCCGTCTGTTAATTCTTGTTTTACTTTGGTTTTTATCGCTCTCCCTCTTTACCTCCCACAGTTATTAAAAGTGTTCCAAGTTGATAACGCGGATGGTGTCATTTTCCTAAAGCCTTTAAACTGTGCGAGCCGTATTTACTCCAGAGTGATTAAAGTTATGGCAAAGAAGAAGTTGTCTCTTGCTAGTTTAAGTAGTACATTTTCCTGAGTTCACATTAACTGCTCCACATGCTGTTGGTGTAACGGTGACCAGAGAGCTCCAGTCGGTCCAGTTCTGAGTTCAGCTGTGATTTATAAAAGTATTTTCTTGCACTTGAAGAAAAGCGTCAAAGAATCGACTGTACTTTACAGTTTTTGTGTTCTTCTTGCCAACCACAGTACCTGTTAGACTTTACACAGAAGTACTAAAGGAGACCTATTTTTTTTTTTGTTTCATTATTTAATCTCACTGATTTAAAAACACTGACCCACTGGCTTTGTTGAAAATATTGGGGTGTCATAATTAATAAAGTTCCTTTGAACACAGTTGGATACAGCGTGTGCGGTTCTGATGTGTTCGAGGGTGAAGTGCTGCTGTGATTTTTGATTTTTTTTCTCCAGTTTTGGTTGAAGGTGAACAGAGTTGCATTGACGTGTGAGTGACCACGCAGTTCTGTGTAACTGTACGTTTACAGTGGTCCTGTTTCTTTATATTTTTTTTAAAATAAAAACGATTTAACCGAGTAAAAAGGTAATTTGGTTTCTATCTGCAGAAGAAAAGAACTCAGCATTTTCCTAACAGCGTGGAGATGTTGTGTACAGCAGCCCTCTGAAAACAGACTGTAAAACTTTTCTGTCAGAACTTAATGATCTCATCTCACTCGGGGGGAAAAATGACACTAAACGAAAAAAATAATTCTTGGAATCAATATGTCGGATTGTGTCACATTCTGCCTCTCATTAGTGATAATTGGCTAGTTGAGACGCTGAACTGGATGACCCAGTTCCTCATTAGAGACGGTTAAAGAGAAGCCAGAAGTGCTGATCAAATAATTATAAACTCTCAGCGATTTGAGTGACATTGAGTCTTGACCTCCCCGCACAGTTGAAACCTGTTTACATCAGCAGGACGCCCTCGGCCTCATCAACACAGCTGACCGGACCACGTTCACATGAGCGCACCGAGATATTTTGCACTTCATTAGACAATCTGAACTCGAGCGCTGATATGATCTGTGTGCTTAAAATAAACTGCTTCACATACGGTGACGGCAGGATGACGCGTCAGATTTATTCAAGAGCAGCTCGGGTTGATTTGGGTCGATTTGAATGTCCTGTGACGGGAAATTTGCAACTTGAACAAAGCATGCTCCAAATAAAAGTTGATACACAGTTCTGCAGTGTTTGAGGAAGTCCTCAGATGTTTAGTCCAACTGAAGTAGCAGTTCTGCAGGGTAAATGAATACTGTCACTCTGCCTCTGCAGTCAAATAACCAAAAGTATTATTATTATTATCATTATGCACATTTCACAGAATTGTGTTTTCATCATGTCCCTTTTGATGCATTATTGTTTTCATCACTTTTTTCTCTTTTTACTGAACTTTTCATAATATATCATAAAGTATTAGTTTGTGTCTAAATCTGCACAATAACAAGTATCACATTAATGTAGAGGCCATGAAGTCTAATAGAACGATGGTAGCTTAAAATGACAATATTTAAGAAAAGAGCAAGTACCTCAAAATTGTATTTAAATACAGTATTCCAGTACGTTCCACCACTGCTGCTGTGTCATCTGTGTTTTCATAATGTGACAATCTGTTTGTCTTTTATAGTTGGTCTCAGGTGTCACCACTAGAGGGCAGCACTGCTTATAGGTGATTTTCACCTGAAAGATTAAACTGCTTAGAGGGAGAGAGAGTAATATATCCTCTATGCTGATGACCGTGTCCTGCTACCCTGAACAGACGTGTTACAGAGTCACTTATCACAGCTAGAAAAATACTGTCAGACCTGTTCAAACCAGCCGACACAAAGTCGACGTGCAAACTGCAGAGAAAAGATCACAGCTGCACAACCGGTCAAAACTCTGTTGAAGAAACAAATCCTCGACATCTACAGAGGTGACGAAAGTACCGACTCTCTTTACTCGAGTAGAAGTAAAAAGATACTTTCAAACCACGATCACTGGATTTGTCACGTACATCGTTCCCATATTTATTCTCCCGTGTCAGGAGCGGTGATGATAACGGTCACAGACGTCACGCTACACGAGATCTGCATTTGTACGAGTTTGTTTGCATTGACACACACACACACACACACACACACCACGAGCAAACACAGGCAGAGCTCCACACATTAATCTGAATGTGTTATAAATCAACTTCACTGCCTCCAGCTTTGTCTGCAGCTCGTGTATTGAGCGGTTTACACCCAACAATGTCATTCCGAGAGAGCAATCTCTATTTCAGACTGTATCATTTGTCTCCTGCTCCGTCTCTCCATCCATCACGCTCTCAATCACCCTCCGCCTCTGTCGCTCTGTCTGTTTTCGCGGTTTTTCCGTCAACATCTCTATCAGTCATTCTTCGCCTCTCTGTCAAATTATCACACACAAACAAATGTTCCTCCCGACGGGCGATCGCTGCGGGTTCGAACTGTCTGAACGTGTGAAAAAAAGGCCCTCACAGACACATGCAATCTCTCTATCGGAATTGGAGGTAATTCCCGGAGGAATCAATAGCGAATCCCTCGCTGTCTGGACAAGGTATTGCTGTTCAGGTGTTAGATAAACAGCCTGTTTGTCGGCACGACCACCGCAAATGTTCCTGTTTGTCCAGTGGTTTTACAATATGTGACTGAATGGTTTTCTCTAACTATATTTTTTTCATTCAGTCCCCCCAGTTGAATTTAAAAGCATGTAAAAATGGCCGAGATGTGAGTTTTTACATTTCATAAAGGTTTAATTACTTCTTCTTCTCTTATTGCAGACGACACATGACGATGAATGAAAATGCGATCGTCAAATTACAATCCATGATGTGAGAGTGTTTGATGAAACACACGGGCAGTTTTATTATTATTGATTATCAACAGGATGTGGAGGATCAACAGTTCTGATGTTATAACGTCTGTGTATTGTGTTGCAATGGTTAGCATAGCATAACCAGCTAGCCTCAGATTTAAAGGTTTAAAGATCCTGTTCGTGCAAACACTTCCACAGTGCTCCAGGCTCTCAGCCCAAACCGCTAGCTGCACGGCTAACTGAGCTAACTTTGTGATGTTGGCTACAGTTAGCAGGAGTTAGCTGTTACTCTGGTGATATGCTGCCCCCCTATCTGTCATGAGTATGAGTTCAACAAGTGGACAGTTCTTACATATTGCACCTTTAAAAGTCTCAAAGAAGATTATTAATCTGTTGCAGCAAGTCGAAAAATGAGCACAAGTTTCGGACGTCTTGCTGGAAGTTTATAAGTTTCTATTAAACATAAACATGTAACATCTGCCAGCAG
Organism: Acanthopagrus latus; assembly: GCF_904848185.1. Classification (NCBI taxonomy): domain Eukaryota; kingdom Metazoa; phylum Chordata; class Actinopteri; order Spariformes; family Sparidae; genus Acanthopagrus; species Acanthopagrus latus. Next base: position 33,067,913 of record NC_051042.1, on the reverse strand, counting down.
GGGGCTCTCTGTGAAAACAGACAGGAGATGTTTACAGAGTGTTGAGTAGAGGGCCGGTCACAGAGTCGGTATTAGAGCCACGACCTCCTGGAGGAATAAACACCTGGAGTCTCATCAGATCCTGCTCTGATCCGGAGCTGTGTACTGACGGGACGAGAGCTCACAGGTAACTTTATCTTCACTCGACTTTATCAACCAGACTGCAGCTGGGATCCGTCTCTGCCGGCTGCTGCACTTTACTTCATGAGCGTTGTGTTGCAGCGAGGAGAGAGGAACAGAAGAGAGAGAACCAGAGTCTCTGGTGAGTGCTGAGTTCAGTGATCGACCTGAAGTCAAACACAGACACACACATCCTGTGCTGCTCATTGCTGGTTTGCAGCTGATGTACAGCAAAAATAATCCTGCTGTTGATCCTGCAGACAAACTCACTCACTGGTGACTGAGTGACGACCACACAGTCAAACAAACAGCACTGCTGATGAAAATCCTCCCGATGCCTCAGACAGAAATGTTCCCAGACGATGTAATGTTTTATTCATAGTTACTTTATTCTTGCTCTCTGACTTTAATCATCGTGACGGGCGACCTCATGAAACACACCATGACTTTGAAAAAAACTTGTTCATTTCTCTGGTTTGAACATTGTTGGAAACGTCTGGGATAATGAAAGTGCACAACTCGACAAAATATATATAACAAAAATCTAGCTGATTGTAGTTGTTAACTTTTTAATGAAGAAATCTTGATTGATTTCCACCAAATCCTTTTGCATTTTAAATGTGTGCACAAATAAAACACATCTCTTCTAAGATAAAACAATATTTAAAGATATAAGAGGTCAAAAGTAGATATTTCTTTCTGGTCATTTCATAACTTTCTTTTCTTTTCTTTATTGTTTTCCCTTTTACACGAACTTGGTATTTTGTGTTTCATTGTCAGCGTTGCACCTGAAACTCTTTACATTGCATATTGGTTGTGATGTCACCATATGATGCTCGTACTGAGGCGTCTGACACTCAGATGTGCACCGTGAAACTTCCCTTCTTCAGCTAATGAATGTGAAAACTGAAGAACTGTAAATATGTTTAAAGGAACAGTTCGTCCACAAATGAAACCTCAGTGATTATCTACGCCCTCGTGAAGATGAGTCGGCTGTTCTTGTCCACAAAACATTTCTGGAGCGATAATTCTCACAAACAACTGTAAAATTACAGCTTGTCCGGTATCATCCGAGTCTCTGAAAGCCTCCAGATCCCAAATTGATTTTAAAAAGATGTTATTTACAACCTGGATGTGCGTTTGAGCTCATGCAGCCACTTCAGACTTCAGCGTGCGAACACTTTAAATGAAGCAGCTGCAGTGAAGATTTGAGCTTAAACAAGGGTTTAAATAACGTCTTTTCAAATCGATGTGGGATGTCGGGGGCTTCCGGAAGACTTGGATTACTCCGGATAAGCTGCATGGAGCCATTTTATGTTTTGTTTATGTTGTGTTTACAGAACACTGCATCGCTCAGACTTCACCTGATTTTCAGCTTGAGTGACGGAGATGATGAAGTTTGTTACCGACGTGTGATTTGCCCTGCAAAAAAAATAGCTGCATATTGTTTGTTTTTTTTTTAATTTCAAGTTTCAGGTCACACCAAATCTGCATCCATCTGCATGAACGTTACGTCATCAGCTGCTCTCTTGACAGTGAATGGGAGGCTGTTGGCACGGCGACAGATGTGAGAGTCACTCTCTGCTACATAACTACTTCCTCTGCAGCTGGATTAGGTTTCATTTTAAGCACCCTCCACCCCCGGCCTGGCAGGTGTGGCGTCACAGATGGCTGTCACATCCACGTCACTCACTAAATATTGACCGAACATCAACACAAATCAAAACACGAGCGTTATGTAAGAGACTCCAGGCACACTTTTTTTTTTTAAAGAACAAGAGGCGACTCCACTGCTTTACAAAACAAGATGGTCCACAGTTTATTATCTATCGTTATTTATCGTCATGACTCATACACAAACATTCATCTGAAACAAAAATAGTTCAAGTTCATAACACAGGTTTTGGATTTGCCCAGACGAAGAATCACTATAATACTCCCTTTATATGTGTGTATGTGTGTGTGTGTGTGTGTGTGTGTGTGTGTGTGTGTGTGTGTGTGTGTGTGTGTGTGTGTGTGTGTGTGTGTGTGTGTGAGTTTGCTGTGCATTGTGGGTTATTTCTCAGCTCCTATTACATCACAACTATGTTTTTTTTTGTGGTTTCACAGACATAAAGTGGATCTGAATATTTACAGGAACGTCATGGTTCTTTGTGGTGTTCTCATCTCCTGTCTGTCACCATAATATCCTGCAGAGACTTTCACTTTTATGTGATATAATATGTTTTATTACGTATCGTACACAGGGCCGCAGCTACCAGGACACTGAGGTCATCCCACACCTTAAAATATCTGTCATATCATTCAAATAAACAAATGTAAAGCTAATCAAACTTTAGTTTTTGAGTTATTTCACTGTTAACAAGCAATTAAATGCTTTATAATCTATTTATTCACAGTTGTTTGTTGGCAAGTTGCAACTGATGTTCAAAATTACAGTGTAGCTCATTTATAAACATTATTTGGACATTATTAAAGAGTTACAACTGATATTTTTAACATTAACAAATGATTTATTCATCATTTAATTGTCTCTGAACAGTGAAATTACTGAACTTAATCTACTGAACTAAAATAGATGTATTAATGATGTTATTATGACATGTTTATTATCGAGAGTAGCAGATTATTAAGTTTAATACATTTAAGTCAGTTGTTACTTATCTTCTTCTTCTTCTTCTTCTTCTGTTGGAATTTGAGTCCAGTTTCCATCAATGTGCTGCAGTGACATTATTCTCTATAAGTGATTATTGGTCCAGTCAAAATGCAAAGAAATGCATTGAGTTATACAACAGGTGCAGGTGCAGGTGCAGGTGCAGGTGCAGGTGCAGGTGGAGGTGGAGGTGCAGGTGGAGGTGCAGGTGGAGGTGCAGGTGGAGGGGTATGACCTCAGTGTTTCTACTGGCCCTGCTCATATTGAACTACTATAGTATTCGTTTGGGTCGGGCAGTCACCGCGCCTGCTCCTCAGCTGCATCATAAAAAATATAACTAAATAATTACTGTACAAAGGAATCAAGTGACAGTTTTTTTTCTTTCTTCTTCTTCTTCTTCTTCTTCTTCTTCTCCTCTCCGCACCAAGCAGCAGCTACATTCAGATCCGGCGAGGCTCATAAGCACTTCAGCAGGAAAAAGTTGCAGAAAGCTCCCCGGGGACAGTCGCACATCTTCCCGATCCGCGCGCCTTTCCTCACGGCGCACTGCTCCCCGACATCACACTGAGGGAGAAGCGACAGACGGGTCATTTCTCCCCGCAGACACAAGCATCAACCAATACAGCGTCAATCACAATGTATGAGATATAAATGTACCGTCGGGACTTGGCCGAATTTCTTCTCCCACAGAGGAAGTCGTTTAGCCTGCAGCTTTTCAAGAACTTCTTGGAGAGCTCCGAGCTGCGAGGAAACCAAGAAAGAAAGAAGAAAAAAGACGCTCAATGACCGTGATTTAAAAAAAAATTTAAAAAAAACCACTCAAGATATGTTCAAATAAAACAAATACGTTTGCAAAGTTATATAATAATCTATCATATAGTTTTATTTAAATAATAGATTCTGTTTAAAATGACACAAATCGATCAGATTAATGTGAACGAAAAAAATCTTAAATGCGTGAATTTTTGAATGGAGTTTGGTTGATTTTTGGGGGGTCACAAACTGGATTTAATGGCCACATTTTGAATATTTACTCAACACAACACAGCTGAATCTCAGAGTGCAAAATATGTTAGAATACAATCAGAATAATTCACATTTCTCTCTGTAAGTTTTCTGTCTTTTTTTTTTTTTGTGCGTCGCAGATTTGAATCTTACCAGCTGCTTCTCGCTGGTCAGGTTCGGACCTTTGGGGTAAAAGTCCCGCAGCGCTCTGGGGCTCAGCTCCTCTTCCGACTCGGCGTCCACCACCTCGGCCGCGGCGACGCTGGAGAGCAGCAGCAGCAGCGCGCAGAGCAGCGCCCCGCTGAGCAGCCTGGAGCTCTGGATGGTCCCGGTGCGCGGCATCATGTGTCCCCTGTCCCCGTCTCAAATAGCTCGCTCCCCCGCGCCAAACACCTTTTTATCTGACTCCTGCCATCTGCTCGCTCCACCTTATCCTTTGATTTTTTTTTTTCTTTTTTCTTTTTTTTTTTTTTTTGTCATGCGTAACAGCCGCCCTGGGTGAGTCATCCCGTAAAAGTTGCTGGGCAAAATATGCCTCAAAAAGTCAACAATAACAAGCGCAGCGCTGCCAGGGGGGCCGTTACCGGAGAGGTAATGGATTACTCCGCACTCAGACGCTGATTGGAGGGTTTAAAGTGATGAGGTCATCTCTATGCAGTGTGAGGAGCATTCAGACAGTCAGCTGGGTGCAGTTTGATGTCTGGGCGTGTCTCTGTTGTCATTAGGAGATTATAATTTAACTCATAACAAGATCTTTGAGTGGTAATCTCTGCTGGATTACAGCCTCGGGATCCACTTCCACTGTAACCAACAGCAGTGATGAGCGAGCCTGAGAACACTGATTTATTTAGTATTCCATGTGGAGACGCAGTAACTTGCAACACATTACTTTTTTTCCCCATCATCACCTCAGAATGACATTTTACAGCCTCTCCTGCATGTAAACTCTGTGACGCAGTCGGTCCTTTCTGCTGTGACTGATGGAGGAAACCAAACAGCGCCGGCGTTAAACTCCCTCCGTCTTCATTTCTTCTCTCAGTGATTTTACAGGTTCGTCACCTTGAAAGTAGTTTTGACTTTCAGAGTTCACTGATGACCCGGAGGACAAACCGAGCTCTGATTATCTGCCGTAATCAAGCAGCCGTTGAGGGGGGAAGGTGATTCGAAGTCATCTGTGCAGCGGGTGACCTCTAGCAATAAGAGTGGCACTCTGTAGAGCGTATACCTCCGCCTGGGCACGACAGTCTCCACTGTGTTGTGGAAGAATAACAGGTGGATTAAAAGTGACGCGCCGATACGGTTGAGCTGAAATGAAACGGATGATGAACAGATGGCTCTACTTGTTGCTAAAGTAACAGCTAACAGTGGCTAACAGCTAACAGTGGCTAACAGCTAACAGTGGCTAACAGCTAACAGTGGCTAACTGTACCAGCCTCCAAGGGAACAAGGCTGGTGTCGGTGTCAGCTGCCGCCATGTTGATGACAGGGAGTCCAGTACAGAGGCGATTTACAGAGTTTAGCTGCCTGCTCATCTAATCATGCAGCTAGCATTAGCATTCATCTTTTCACTTAAATCACTCATCACATCTCAATCACATCGTCACCTGGTGCTCTGTGGACCAAAAAGAGTTTTCCTCCAAAGCTAACAATGTGAAAGACGCGTCTGTAAAATGGTGGATACATTTGTTTTGAGCAAAATGCAAAATGACTCATTTCACTGTCATAATTTGGATTATTCGCTCTTGCAAGTCTAGAAGAGTTGCATTGTTGAATCATTGTATTTCCATTCAGGTTAGCTGGGAGATAAACTGGAAGTTAGCCGGCTCGGTCGACAGGAGTCTGTAGTACCTGAGTGCACTTCTTCTTTTTGGCTTCAAGCACCACTGAGCAACTTCTGTAGAAAAGATATGGGGCTCCATCTCTGGTGCTGGATTCAGGTCTCATATTCTCCAGTTAAGTTTGGTGTAAATAAGTTCAGTAGTTTTTCTGTAAACCATCTGACAGCAGACACGGTTGAACACACGAGGTAACAAACGCTTGGAACCAGAATCACAAAGTGTTGTGCAGAATGATAAAGTGTTAGTGTGTCTGTGCAATAGATCTCTGATAGCATCATAATTAATAATGATAAGAACATTAATGAAACATTTTCTTTGAGTTTCTTATCAGTGATAAATGATGTCAGGAAACAGAAGCAGCTGCACGAAACGCTCGTCCACCGTCAGACTGAACATGTTCTCCGCCCCGCAGCCACAACATGATATCATTTTACCTCTTACGCAACCGCTGATCCCACTGTGACAATGCAAAGGATGAACGTAAACACGCACACAACATGGACTGCTGCTGTTGTTGCATGTATTGTGAACTTAATCCTGTGCCGGAGTTATCCGGGCTCTCTGCATTGATCGCTCGTTCGGGTCCGTCAGCAGCGACGGAGACGAAGGCGCAGGAAGCTTTGATTGTGCTCCAGGCTGCATGACTCATGTCTCTCTCTCGCTCTCCTCGCTTTATAATGAGTGAGACACCAATTTAACATTTCATTCACAACAACCAGGCCGTTCCATTCACCGCCACTAGTTCATTAGTTTTTTTGTTGCGCCGTACGCCTGACAGCCATCTGCTGGAGGCTCACAGTTCACGGAGACGCTCGCCTCGTCTGATCTGTGTCCCGGGTGGTTTCGGTGGTATTGTCGAGGACGTCAGGGGATTCTGGCTCAAACTGCTCTCAGATTGTGTACTCCCAAGCATGAATAACAACGGTGTGGCAGAACAAATTATATTTAGAGCTAGCTGACTCAACACTTAAATAAATGTGAGGTGTAATAAACCGTACGCCTCGGTCACAGAAACCTCAGTTATAGACCGCTGGGACAAAACAATCAGAGCGTGACCATGAACAGAGTTTGGAAACCTGCGATCAGTGACTGTTTTGGCCACATTGGGGCAGCAGAACAAACAGTAAGTGACACATCATCACTTGAAAATGTTGGGACACATCCAGCAGACACAGAGGAACATTAAAATTCATTGATTCTCGTTTCTGTTCACCTGATTAATGTAAATTCAACATTCAGACTCATTCCAGCTCTGTTTTGGCCTCCTGAGGAAGATATCAGTCAGTATTTGCTCCTTTTTGATCTGTTCTGGATGTCGGCACGTTAACACCTTTTCATCTGTCTTTCCATCACTCAGTTAAAAAATCATCTCCAAATCCTGAAGCCCAAATGTCACAGAGAGATTAAAACTTCCAGCGGTGTGATTGATGGTCGCTAAAACAAATATTGATTTCATAACCTCTGATCGCTGAATTCAGATTTGTTAAGTTTGCCCGTTTTTATGTCTCTGTTTCAGTTGGCTGAAAGTTTAAAAGTGACTACACGACTTCCCCTCTGGTGTCAGTTCTGCATGTGAAGAGCTTCATAATGATGAATATGCAACATCCAGTTAGAATAAAAAACACATCACATATTTGGACCTAGTAGGACTTGTTGATGGTCATAGCATTGTTGGGTTCCAGCACAAAACAAAAACTTGTCCAGGTTTAGAAAAGATCAGACTTTTACCCTTCAAAAAAAGAAAAGAAAACTTGTCTGCTACCGGTGATGGGAAAGGAGTCAGTCACCTATTCTTAGCGGGTCTCCCTATGTTTTAAAAACAGACTGATGATGATGTGTTCTCTACTGTTTGGTGCTCGGCAGGTTGACATCAGGTCTATCAGAGCTTCCAGAACAGTGAGAGGGAATCGAAACTGCAACGTTTCTGCCTGTAAAAACACAAAAGAACGAGCTGGAAGATGCTAAAATGCTCCGTAGAGCGAACGGTAACTGTTACAGGTTCATCGCTCTGACGTACATGTTCCTGTTTTGTCATTCTACCTGAAAAGTGCAACGTAAAGAGGAAGAGAAAAACTGTTAGTATATTTGAAACTCGTTCACAAAGTTGCTCCTTTTCTTCTATATTGATTCAAATCATTTTCCCTCAAGAGTCACAAACTTGTTGGAGAGTTTACCGATCAGATGATCCAACTTTAAATCAGTGAGGATAAAAATGGACACCAGACACTTTGAGTCCGACCGGCTTCGCGTCCTGAGGGGAAATATTTCATTCAAATCTTATTAACATTAAGAAAGATGCCGTAGAGGAACACCAGCCCTCGTCTACACCTGTGTGCAGAGTTTACAGCGTTCTAATAAAAATTTATACCTACAGGCAGTTTTAAGAGTTTCAATTTAACTTCCAGCTTTGTGACTGACGGGAAGTCGCTACAACAAATATTAATCTGGTGACCCCTGATGGTTGGATTCAAACGTGTTAAGTTTGCCCACGTTGTGTCTGTGCGAGGAGCTGAGTGATCTCCTGCAGCAGCTCCAGCCCACCTGTTGCTCCGCTGAGAGTTCACTGCCGACAGCAAGCAGCAGGGAACAAAAAGCAGCGACAGCAGATGTGTTGTGACGGAGACGAGCTCTGAGCCGCTGCTGCTTCAAACATCCGTCAGAGAAACTCGCTTCAAGTCTGTTGCTTCATTCTGTATTTACTCTTATTTTTGTCCTCTTTAGTTTAATTTTGCTTCTGATGTGTTTGTGTGAACACGTCGTCTATCACACGTCTGTCCGTCCTGTAAATCTGCCTGAGATTTATTCCTTTTTCCCTCGTCTCACCTGAACAGAGGACCAGACGGAGTGGAAAGACTTCACCAACTTTTTGTTTGATTCCCATGAAAAGAGCTGATATGACATGAATAAAATGTACTTTTACTATTTTTATTTGAGCTGACGTTCGACAAAGCAAGACGTGCTTTGTAGCGAGACGTCAGGACATCCTCTGTCTGTGTTCTGGTGAATAAACCAGAAGATGGACCCAGGTGCAGGAGATTTAACCGGATCCTGGCAGTACCAGAAACAGTCAAACATGGAGGAACATCAGGGAAACAGAGTCCAGCAAACTCAACAATGACTGAACAAAAGACTGGACTTAGAAACGAACTAAGCTGACGAGGGGATGAGGTGCAGCTGGAGAAACACAGGTGAGGGAAATTAATGGAAAAACACTAGAAACGGGAGGAGCTGATCGGCTGGAAAAAACACTGGAAGGAGGGAAAGGTGAAGGTGTGGAAGGAGAGCAGAATGAGGAGGAACTCAGGTAACAGGGCCGGGCTGATGAAACAGACACAAGACAGGTGTGGAGGGAAAATCAGGCTGACGAGGAAAAACAGGAGAAAGAGCAAAAGACACCACGAAACCCAAAAGACACGCGACAGGAACGTGACGCTGATATTTAAAGTCAAAACATGATCGTTTTCAAACTCTAACCAAGTGGAACTCAACCAGAGCACAACACCGTCAACTTAAAATATGAAACTGGACATGAAGTTCAGCCTCATGATTGTACAGAAGCTTCAGAGGTTTTTTTCCCTCCACTCATTACTCCTTTAATCACCGGAAAATTGGACTGGGTGGTTTCCTCTATCAGGTTAATCAGCTCACATGCTGCCCTGTACATTTATTATCCTGAGCGAATTAATTGACACCGATTCTGATGAGTTCTCTGTTTCCAATATTTCCTTTAGTTCAAGAGGCGTCTAATCAATGTGTGTGTGAGTCTGTGTGTGTAAAGCACTCGGATCGTTGTGGTTTTGTGTGTTTCTGGCCTGGTTACTGATGCCATCACACCCATTTCTCTGGAAACCTCATCCTGTGTTCTCATATCCCTGAAATGTTTTACAGTCAGGAGCTATAAATAAACCTGCAGGCTCTCCACCCGCACGTCTAAAAGTCCAAAAAGGAGGACGGTGGTATTTCCTGGGCCGATGTGACAATCGTGACGAGGGAAATAAACATAAAACTGAAGAGTTCTGCAGGTGGTGTCGTTCGATGTTGTAGGTGTTATGTTGCATCCCGGAGGCATAATAACTCTCCCGTCGAGTGAGAGCTTGTTTTGGATAAATTGGGAGTTTTATGTAGAGTGTGAGGCAGCAGATTGACAGATGGGGGAGGTGGGATGTGAAGCCTGGCCTTAAACACACACACACACACACACACACACACAAACACACACACCGATACGACCACCGCTGAGCCGCCTTGTTCGCAAAAAAGCGACTCCTTTTCCGGAAAACACCCTGAGCGGATACTTGGCGAGGAGGGAGGAGAGGAAAGAAGGTGACATAAGAGGATCACGTCAGAGCTATTCTGTATCACACACACACACACACACACACACACACACACACACATAAACCAGCATGTCTTCTCAGCGCTGCTTTTTGATTGGTCATCAGATTGCGTACCAGTCGGGCTCTCGCAGCGAAGAACCGCCAGGGTCGGGTGTTAATTCCAGTGGTGACTCATCACTAATTGCTCCATCTCCAGTTTCACGAGTCATCGGTGTGAAATAAGACTGTGATTAATGAGCATCATTACTGTACTGGTGTCAAGGAACTGTGATATAAAGTTTAAAAACATGAAGCAGCTCTGTGAGTTTGACTCCACCGACGGGCTGTCACGTCTAATTTCACGGCCGAGTGAGTCATCCGTGTTTCTGTCCATCTTCATTCTGAACAACATAAAGTTTAGATGAGTGATTTTTAACTCGGAGGACTTTTCCCAGCAGAGATCTCGAGAGGAGTTTGACATGTCAGGTGAGCAGATGAACTGGAAAAAAAGGGACTCGAGGACTAAATCATGATCACTTCTGCTGCAGATCATTCCAGGTTGCACGCCATCGTTTCAAAGACGTCCGCTGCTGGGATGCTGCGCCTCCCCTGCGTGCCATCAATAAAGTCGATCTGTTATCACTTTCCAATAAGGCGCCCGTAAAGCGTTCATTAGTGCCACTAACAGAGTGCTGCAGGGACGACGTTCTGCAGTTAGCATCGCCCTGGTTCCCTCCACAAGAAGCCTTCGGGAGTTTTCCATTAGAATCTCGATAATTGCAGAAATCAAACGCTGTGGAAACCGCAAGTTTATGATACTGAGACGTTTCATGCAGTGAGATAATCTCCACAGGTGAACGCAGCTTTTGTGATTTTTGGGAAATTAAATAAATGGACAAATGAACAGTTGCATGACGTCACCATCACCACCAGTAAGCTTCCAACTACAACGTACTACAAATGAAAAACAATGAATCTGTAAGTTGTAAAGTTGTAAACATGAGTCTCCTTGTTCGACAAGACAACATTGTTAGCCGTCGTGTTTGTTAGACACATGAATAAATAATAAAAAATGTAAAAATGCTAACGTTTTCCCGAGTTTGAGGACTCTTTCCTCTGGTACGCTGTAAGAAAACGTTTCAGCTTGAAGGTGCAATTTGTGAGAAATGTCCAGATTTTTGAAGGTAGCTCCAAAACTACAGGGGGCAGCATAACATGTACAGCTTCTCAGTGTACTGGACTTCACTCTAATTTGTTGTAGCTTTCTTTGGCTGGAGAAAATAGCTGCTGTTAGCAAGTGGAGCAGTTAGCCGTGAAGCTAAGTGGTAGCTGAGCACAGTGGTCACCAGACTGGGACTAAACACTCCCTCAGAGACTGAACAGATCCCAGTTTAGAGACAGAGGATACAGTACAGAGGCGATTTACAGCAGCTCTGACCAGGACTATGAATCAGGGGATGAGACGAGACAGTAGGCGTGAAATATTTTCACATCTTAGTCTGTGAACTCAGGATTAATTTTGGGGCCAGACCGGAGGTGAGTGTGGAGCCGAACCGACACAGTTCTGGGGAGTTTCACTCAGTTCCTGTTGAGTTGAGTGTTGCGAGGACTAAAACACGAGACATGACGAGGCAGGCAGGCGACAGAACAAAAGGTGAGCTTTAAATTAACAAAGCTGAGGTTAAAATACAAACGGCAGCAAACCAAAGAAGGAGGACTGACGTGGCAAAACAGAACAGACGAACAGACAAAGAAAAAGAGAGGAAGACCTGGACTTATAATACACAAGAAGTGATGACTAACCGAACACAGGTGAGCAGGGAAAACTGTGGAAAACACAAGCACCAAATACACAGGAAGCTCCGTCAGAAGGCAGAGAAATCAAGACAAAAACAGGAAGTACCACAACAAAGTTGTTGTTGTGGTACTTCCTGTGTTTGTCTTGATTGAGTGAGTTTTACGATGGGCTGACGAGGAATTTCAGCTCGTTTTAGTTTGTTAAAAGAGAGAAAATTGAATTGCGAAAGTGTGGAGATGTAGTTTTTCTTTCTTGACATTTAGTTGACTGTTTTTGTTTGTTCATTTATTATGCTAACAGCTAGCATATCCCAACCTCTCTTGTGGTACAGGGTGGACACAGGTTGGGCTGAGGCTAGCTGGTTAGCATGCTAACTCCAGTAGACACAGTACAAAGACATCAGTGCTGTTGTTTCTTCGCACCTTTCCTGGTGATCAGCCGCATCGTGAAGTGTTGTGTCTTGTTTCCGCTGCACCCAGGTGGCCTAGAAAGCAGGAAGTCATTATAGCTTTTACTTTAAAATCTAATTAACAGTCTCATGTTTAGACATCACCAGATCACAGAGCAACACGAGAGGATCGGTGTGAAACAACCGGTTGATCTGAGGAGGTTCCTGTATTGATTAGGGTTACATGTTGCGCTGCCGGTGAGGCTGATGATGATGATGATGATGATGATGATGATTGGAGATAAATCAAAGCATCCTGCAGAGGCCGGCAAGAGTCAATCAGCGGTGCATTCAGGTGTGGCGAGGTGTGTTTAACGCAGCAGGAGGCAGCGGTCATGATTATATGACTGATTTACTGATTGACAGACGATTTTCTGTATCAGTGACCTTGAACATCGACAACAGCCGCCCAATTAGACCCGACTGAAAGAACCCATCAGTCTGGTCCGAGCCGCCTGGGTCATCCCAAAATGAAATATTAAATTTAGATGCTATAAAATGCCCCCAAACAAATGTTCTCACCTCTCTCTTCATTTGCTCTTTACCAGCTCTGGTGAGACGCCTCCGGCACAATTTCTGCGCTCAAGCAGCTGCTGATTTTCCTCCTGTCACAATAAATCCCTTCACTTGATCCATCAGATATTCTTCTTGTTCTCTTTTTTTTGTTTTTCTTTTAATAAACTCTCTTTTTTAAAAAAAATTTTTATCTGACACAATCTGCATCATTATCACGCAGGGAGGAAAGAAAAGCATCTGTTTCCAACCTTGTGTGGGTGGAGGAGATGATTAATGCATAAAAACCTGCCATTAAATCATAATGCTAAGCTCCTTGAAGGCTGCCCGGCACACTGAAGACGCAGGATGTTCGAGGCGTGGGCAGTCCGGTTTTAAACTGTCTGTCATGTCGCAGAGCATTTCAAGCGTATTAACAGGGATGATGGAGCAGCTTTGATCTTCCCTCGCTCCGGATAAATATTTGAACTTTAATGAACTGACAGAAAGGAATACTGAAGAACAGAATAGGAAGAAAAGGAGAGATAATAAAAGACACACGCTGAATAATAAACTATTCATGAGGGAAAGTACCTTGCTCCGCCCTTTCCTTTTGAACCTTCAGGACAAAGCTGCAGCTCACTGGATCGGTAAATAACATACACTTGGACGAGTTCACTCTGTCAGCGCAGCATCCTTCAGGGGCGCCTCTGTGCGTCACTGTGAGGTAATTAAGGGTTGTGGGTTCGGGACCTTTTCTGCTTCTGTCTGCCTACACGGCGCACATTTGTCCTTAAATACTGCGCTCTGTTCTCTGGTCTGTAATTGCAGTGTAGGGAAACAGTCCGGTGACAGTTTTGTTTTGCAGCAATGATAAGAGCTTCCCTCATCTCTGCTGCTTCTCTGCACGTGTGTGTGTGTGTGTGTGTGTGTGTGTGTGTGGTTCACATATGCAAAGACACGTGCAGATTCACACACACATGCATACTGACACAGAAATACACAAAGACACACAACAAGGAAATACGCATACACACACAATCTGCTCCTTTGCACAGAGAACACTGATTTTAACAGATGTGCAGATTTGTGTGGCTGCACCGTAACTGATTAATCAATGAGTCAGTTAACAGAAAATTAATCAACAAGCTTCGAGAACGATGCCTCACTCAGAGGCTGTTTGTGAGAGAAGTTGAGTTCGTAACTTTTTTCCAGGCCAACTCGTCCTCCAACATTACAACATTATTTGACGAGTTGGGAAAAAGAAAATCAGCTTCTCTCACAAACAGCATCTTTAAAGCTGCATCACAATCGCTGAAGGAGCACTTCTGCTCACTTCAGTTGTTTCTCTCTGTTACTCCATTCACATACACATGCTGCCCCATATGAATGCCAGGGGTTCAGTGCCTTGCTCAAAGGCACCTTAGCCACGTCCCTGCAGACTGAGCTAATGACGCTCAGACTCAGAGATCCACGTCCTCCTCTGTACATCACCACACGTTTACACGACTCCATTCTTTTTTTCCAGGCAGTTCTCTTTGTTTCTTTCTATTCTTTGTCCATTTTACACAAAATGGAAGCCATACTTTATTAAATGAGACTTGACACCAGTGGACCTGCTGGAAGTTAACAGACTGACTGTGTCTCAGTTCAGGTCTGCATCCTTCAGAGGAGCATTTGAAGTCTGAAGGCTCCTCCAGGCTCCTTCTTCTCCCTGTTTCTGGAGGACGCACCGCTACGACCCTTCGTGGCCTCACATATCCCAAGATTGTTTGCGTGCCTGAAAAAAAAAGAAAAGAAAGAGAGAAAATGGCGACATCGCGTGGCGTAGATCGTCACTTTTGAGGGCCTGGGCAACAGAAATTGTGACGTAAAGGGTAAAACATCTGGTGACGCATCCAGGAAATGCTCCAAAGACTAGACCGTCACATTTAACAACGGCTGACCAGGCTAACAAGGTCTCTGAAGGACTCGCCTTCAAAGACCACAAAGACCACAAAGACCAGGTCCTTCAGAGGAGGCCGACCCTGAACTGAGACACAGCAACAGACTAGAGTGAAACCTATCTGCTCCACTGGCGTGGTGGAGCTGTAACGCAGCAGACATGTATCTGGTGAAATCTCGGGGTAAAGGTAAAGTCAGGAGGTCGCCTGGTTCATCCTCTTTGGACCATGAATGTCTGTCATGTTTATAAAGATGACCAACGTTTGTTGGTTCAAACCCCTAACATGTGACAAGTTTCATGCTTTTTGGTTTACGAACTGGAAATCTTAAAAATATAAATATATTGACTTCACATCGGGCTCTGTTCATCATCACCACGATCGTTTCGTTCTCTCTCTACAGTCTGAAGCGTTTGCAGATGTTTCACCTGAAGCTGATTCAGGATCAGCGTCTACCTGCACAAACAACTTGTTAGACAACAGGCGCATTAAACGTTGCGTTACATAACAACTAGATGAATGATTAAATCTCTGTTGCATCATCATGTACCTGAGCTCTACTGGGGCCGCAATCAATTCCAGTCTGAAGTTTCTGTCATTGTCAGACGGAGATACAAAGTCACTGCTTGCCACTCAAGATGGGGGGAGAAAAAAAAAAAATCAATAACGTCTGAACTATTCCCGGCTTTTCACAGCCACAACGTGGCAACTCGAAGTGACAAGGGAGGTCACATGGAAAAGAAGAGCCAAACAGGCTGGAAACAGTGGAACAGACTGAGACATCTTTATCATGTTCAACACAGAAGAAGGAGAAAGACTGACGCGGGAAAGAAAACTTTTGTTGTACATTAACAAATAAGAACATTTACTGAATAAAAGGGCAAAGTGGGGTCAGAGACTTCTGTTTGCTGCTTTCTGGTGAGTTTTTAAGAATGAAAAACTGCAAAAACAGAAACAGAAGACCTCAGTTCAACTTCCACCCTTATCATGTAGGTTCATGCTCCGAGGATGGACGACCAAAACATGGGATTTAAAGCTTATCAGTGTGAACCGCATACAGACGACTGAAGTTGAGGCTGAGGGTTCAAATCCATCCCGGAGCTTTTGAATTTGTCCATCATAAAAACTTTAACGTTTGTAACTGAAGCTGAGAAGACGTCTAACATCAAATTGTAAGTAGGACGTCACTTGTACATCAACATGTAGCGTTCAAAAGACGTCTGACAACTACGCCACATAAACTTTCCCCCTGGTTCTGTAAGAAAAGTCTTTTCAGCGTCCTCAGGGATGTTTGAATGAGCTGAATCTCTCAGATATGTTTTTGCTCAGAGGATTTACTCACATCCGCAACCATCCGACCAAAAGGCTGCTGGGAAGGAGCAACAGACGAGTTTGTTACACTGAAGTTGTATCAGCTGAAATCTTTGTTTCCTCTTGTTCTGGTTGTTGACTTTTACCTGCTCAAAGTGATTCAGCAGCGGTAGAAACACACTTGATAATGACAAGAAGACTAATAAGCAGCCCGACGACTTCACTCCCGAATCAATGGAGGCAATCAGTCGATCGCTGGGTGGCGAAGCTACGTTCAAGAGCTGCTTATTTTAATTAATGTAATTCTGTCAAGCGTTTTGTTTCACGTCCAGAGAGCAAAATGAGGATGTTTCACTGACGGTGGAGAAACGTGTTTTTCAAGGACAACAAATGTTGGTATAATTATAAATATTTTCTCCTACACGTGCCTGTCCTTTAACAAATTACTGAAGTTTTTCCCCGTACAGTCATTCCAACAACTTTTCCTCTTTTCCATGTCTAAATGTTAATATCCAAACATGAAAAATATGATAATGTGGCTCCCGGTGTGTGCCATATAATCTCCTGACAACACTCGGAATCTGAATTTCAGATCCTGCGTTCATTTCACAGTTTTTTAACAGACTGTTTGATTTTTTTAGGAAACGTCATCATCGGAGCCGTCACATCAGAGCAGCCATCAGAATAATATGCTGCCATTTTACACTTCTGAAAACCACGAGTACGTTCGTATTTGCACACGTCATGCAAAGAATGATAACATTTCTACCGTATGAGTCGCATTCAAATTACATACGATGGTAGAGAGGCATGAGGAGAGGATGTGTCACAGCTCAGGTCGACAGCTGCTGAGCCAGGGTTTCAACTTTTGTAGAGGTGAAATCAGCGTTTTCCAGCTGTGATTGTGCGACAAAATCAGGTATATTTAAGCCAAAACGTGGTCTTTTTCAGACAGTCTGCCTTTTTTTGTGCGGCTACTCCAAGTGCTTCAAATCTCAATTTCAGAAGGAAGAAATTAGACAGTTCAGAAGGAAAAGATACAAGAGAGCGCAGAGATGGAGCAGATTAAAATCGAGGATTTTGTGTTTTACATACATGAACAGCAATCTGGGACAAAAACAGCAATCATTTCAGCATTTTTTTTTTTTTTAATGACAACGAGCAGCTGTAGACTTGGGTGTTACGACCCCTGTATGTTGTGGACAAAAAGGGAGAAATAGATTGACAAACCTCCTGTGAGTTGAGGAGCACAGGTCGGTTTAATAAACCACAGAAACATTGAACTCTGACTCAGGAGTCCACCGCTCGCTTCCCGTTTCCTCCCGACCGTCCAGCAACAAACACAAACAACACATTCTGGTGTTCAATTTGGAGGACAGATTGGAAAAGAGTTTTTTTCTGACCTCCTCTCAGACTCGGGTTGTCTGAGGGGCGACAAAAGTAAAAAAACAAAACAAAAACAGGGCAGCGGAGTCACCAGAAAGTCAGGAGGCAATCAAGGTGAAACTTTCAAATCCTGGTCAAGATAAAATTATTTTATTGTGTAATTTTCTTGCCCTCTCGTAAAAGAACAACTTTTTCAGCCTGGTGTTAAATTCAGGACAGGTCAGTTTTTTTCATACAGCCTGAAATCAGAAGTCTCATGGCCTCAAGGAGCTTCACAGTCTGCACAGTGTTCCCATTCTGGTCAGGAAAAGCTCTCCGAGTTTTAACTTCTCTGTGGTTTTGAAAACTGTTCTTAGCAAACATTTAATCTGACAGTTTGGTTGAAAAGAACAATATTTCCCCGAACCTAACGAGGTCGTTTTGGAGCTTTAAGCTTAGTGTTGTCATGTGACTGAAGACATTAAATCTGAAACTCTTTCATGAGTTTTAGAGGTCATTAACAAACAACATGTTCTGGATTTCCTCTGAGGTGAAGTTAGAGTTGCAGCTGCGGTTAATAAAGCGAGAACGTTGCTCGATGAATGACAGAACCAGCCACCGCCCCGACCTCCACTTCTCAATCTTTGCTTCCAGTGATGCTTCGTGGTGCGTCACAGATTTCCTCCAGCGACCCGCAGACACATTTTGAAACACCTCGGAGGAGAAAATGTGGAGAGTTTCCTGGAGTGCAGGTCCCCAGGCTCCCCTCCTGACCTCCAGCCCTGCCCGGCGCTTCTCTGAGGCACCGTGATGATGAATCCATGTTAGCAGCTTGTCCTCTCAGGATCATTATGAGCAGAAACACCTTTTAAAAGAGCCATTTAGACCAGACCAACAAGCTAACAGCATAAGTGGAAAAAAAGTTAACTTCTGTCCAAGTCTGTCTGAGTGTTTCCATTATTAGAATTCCGACGTGAGCGTCAGCACATTTTAACATGTTTCCCCGAGCTCAGATCACAGACGGACGAGAGGCACTTTGTCATTTTAGAAAATCCTCAGCTGAAATACAAGTTGAGCTCAGCGCTCAGGAGAGGCAGGACACCTTCTGTCATCAGGTAACAACTGTCAGGAAAACAGCTGACTGCAGGATTCTCATTCTGACACTCAGGTAATTATCCTGAAATATCTGCTGCTCATCCGAGACAGAAAAGATTACATGCAGGTAAACCTGTGGCTGGACTTTATTTCTCCACGTTTATTATTGACGTGATGATCACAAAAGCATTGTTTGTGTAAATGTCAGAGAGAGAGAATCAGTCTGATCACATCCCTCCTCCGGACCACCGGCAGTATTAGACGTGTTACGTATCAGACGTGTGAAGGATGCTGAGGATGCTGGAGTGTTGTGTCGCTGCTTCTTTAGAGTATAAATATCCTCGTAGCATCCGGCCCGGTGTGAATTATGTTCTTAATGGATGATTCTGCAGCTCATGAGTCCAAACACACACTGATCTCGCTTCAGGAGCACCGGCACCAATATTTGGTCTCTGTCTCACATTCCCTCTGATGAAAAGCAGCACAGGTCACTGATTTCTGTCATTCTTCAGAAACTAACACACGATTTGATTCAACTATTGGATGATTTTCGTGTGTTTTTGTGTTTCCTTTTTCTTTGTGGCATCTTTGATTCAATGACTTCCCGCGGCGTGACACACCTGAGCGCGTCGGCCGGCTGTGACCTCATCATTCACATGGTCGTGCTGTTGGTCAAATTCCTCAAAAAAGAAACTTTTGCAAAGACGGGAGACTTTGCAACCAGGTTTGAGCATCTGTCTCCAAACAAAAGAGGCAAACTCCCACATACTGTATGTAAAAAACACAATATGGCTCCAAGTTTACTTTTTAATTATATTTTATTGTCAAAAAATATGTCTAAAGCTTCCAGATCTGAAAAGCGAAGCCAATGCAAAAGTGCTTTAAGCCTGCAGTCTTTCTAACGGCCAGCAGGGGGCAACTCCACCGGTTTCAGTTGTAAGTCTTACTGCATGTAAGCTTATGAGAAAATGGCTCCACTTCTCACGCGATTCATCAATCAAGTGAACAGTTTCCTGATGAGTTTATGGTCTCAGTCACTAGTTTCAGGTCTGCACCTACTTTACCCACAATGCAACCCAGCCACTGAGTGACATCACTGGAGGTATCTGTCAGAATACATGCAGCTTCCTCTGGAGCCACTAAAGGCTTTATGCTTTTATTTCCTGACGAGTAACAATTACATTTTCTTCTCTGCAGCATCTGGTGGAAAGACTGAAATCCACAGCTGTAGATTAAGACCTACAGCATGAGAGAGAAGGTCTCAGCTCACATGACGTGTTGTGTTTGGGTGTCTACATACTTACTAGCTAACTAACGCAGGTCAGCTGTCCTCAGTTTGTCTTCGTAGGAGGATCATAAAACTCTTACAGGAGAACATAAAACTACAGAAACATCCCGACCTGCCGATGTGTTCAGGTGACAAACAAACCGATAAACGTGTCGAGGCTTTAACA
The DNA here is from genome assembly GCF_904848185.1 of Acanthopagrus latus. Classification (NCBI taxonomy): domain Eukaryota; kingdom Metazoa; phylum Chordata; class Actinopteri; order Spariformes; family Sparidae; genus Acanthopagrus; species Acanthopagrus latus. Next base: position 33,048,036 of record NC_051042.1, on the reverse strand, counting down.
TCCAACCATTTGTTCCACCGACGCATAAAAGCAGAAAGAGCCGGCGTCCAACAAGCGTCCAAAACTAATTAACGTTCCTGCATAATTAATGGCGGAGAGCAGCTGTCATTAGAGTTGTTGTAATGACTCACATTAGTCAACTGAGGGTTTTCTCTCTTTCCAACTTAATGTCCTTCTGTTTGACAATCAAACCTGAGTAATGTCTCAGGAAGGGAATTACACCAGGGCCCAAAGGTCAGGAGTGACCAGCTCTAATCTCACTGATAAATCATCGCTCACGTCGGACTGGAACTGACACGAGAGGAAACAGAGGAAAGAAAAAGTGTCCGTCCGTGTTACATTTATAAAACACACCATGGAGCTCCACCAATCCAACGATTAACGCTCACATTCAGTGAAACATGTTAAAACTGACATTTTAATGTTCAGACTGCATGAAGTGATGATCGACGCCGCCTTCATACGCAGAACACTTTTCTAAAATGTCAAGGTGAACACTGCAATTTCTTTAATTTTGGAGGCGCTCGCTTGTCACTTTACTTCATCATTAACACGTCATGTGACATTAAAGAGCAGCTTCACTCTGACAGATACAGGAAGGAGAGGTTTTCATAACGGGCTGTCACATAAATGCCAGACTTCTGAGGGTTCACAGTTTTTGTCTTGACCTTTGAACCAGGAGCTTTCAATCACGTTGAGTGGCCTTCATCTAGATGGATTTCACTCAGCTGTCGTAGAACACAGTAGATGTTCACATGTCTGTCTTTTTAATGGACGATGCGCCAAAGAAATAATGGGAACATCTGCAGTTTTGTGACAACTGGACGAACTCCGTCTGATGAAGGACCTGTGATATGACTGAAAGCTGAATGGACCTTCCTCAAGAACTTAATATCGTCAGAAAGAGAAAAAGAGGCAGTACGACCCTGTACAAGACCTTAAAGTAGTAAAAGAAAAATCATTTTCCGTGTTCTTTCGCTTCTTAAAACCATAATTGTGGTTCATATTGTGGAAGAAGCCGATAAATTCTATCTTAGACTGACTGAAAACATCAATCCAAACCAGTTCTGCAGCACAGAGGTGAGTGTCGACGATCACAGAGCAGATATTTATGAATGATTTATGATTTATGTTCTGCAGCAAAAGGTTTGAGACGTTTGTGCCACGAGCTGGTTGTTGAAGCGTTCTGAGAAGAGTCGCGTCACACGGTGGCTTCAGGCGCTTCACACAGTCCTGCTGATTGTCTGTCCTTTGCCAGGTTGGATTAGATGATTCAACTGGAAACCAGGAGGATCAGAGCCTCCAGTCAACAGGAGCTAACGCAGGCGTCAGTGGGCATTACTGACGAAGCAGCGCCATCTTCTGGAAGCAGCCGCAGCAGCACAGGATGGAGGGGGAGGTGGAGGCATTGTGCAAAATCATCACAGTTAGATTTCATCTAATCTGGTTCCTACTTTCTTTAATTTGTTTAATTTGTTTGCAGATAAGCGAGAGAGAACGGCAGGGAATCAGTCGGCTCAACATCTGTCAGCAGAAACGCTTCGTAAACAGCAAGTAAACTCAGCTTCAGTGACAGAGCAGGGAGAGGACAGACAAGCGTGAGAGCGAGAAGCCAGATCATCTGGAGGGATGATTCAGAACAGAAACAGAAAAAATATTATATTTTCATTTGTTTGTGAAGAAGAATGGAGGCAGTTTATCACGTGTGAAACATCAAACGTCTGGACACACACAGATAAACTGTGACGACATTCAACTTCAGTAAATGTGTCTTGAAATTGTCTTTCAGTGCTTTCTGCTGCATATGAACACTGCACATGCTAACATGCTCGTCATTTATCTGTTTTCTTTTAAGTATATTTTATATTTTTGTGTGAAGGGAAACTTGCAAATAAAGAATTTCATTGCCTTGTGCAGAATATGTGTATATGACGATAAAGCATCTTGTATCTTGAATTGAAAAAGGTCGACTGTCCCTCATGTGATGAACAGAGAACATGTTGTGCCGACTGTCAGAGACAAAGTCTGTAAAGGGTCAAGTTGTTCCAGGCTGCCACAGAAAATTCACAGCTTCTTTCTGTCACACTTCAACCTGAGCACAGGTTCAGTTAGTCAGACCTGGCAGACACACCTGTGTCAGAGTGAAGGAGCTATTAATGACTCATGTGTCATTGTGCGATTTTTAAATGGTTGTGTTCACATTATGATTGTGTGTGTTTGGCTGCTCCAAACTGAAATATTTCCACAGCTGTTGGACAAATTGTCATTTACAGGTTTACAGCAGACTGATCATCTCCATCTGCTTCTTTCTTTCACATGAGATTTTGAATTTAAGATGAACTTTTGACTCCACTCTCCATCTTCAGCGGGTCCAGACAGACATTTAATGTTCTGTTCCTGCGACTTTGTTCTGTAGAAACCCAGTCTGGAGGAATCTCATTAACACCAGTGATGCCGGTGGCCGACACAGATTGGGTTTTTCTTCCCTGCAGGTTTTTTTTTTTTTATCATCCCTCCCAAAAAAATATTAACAATCTGAGCTCTGCACTTGTAATAATTACATATCCAGTCATGTTCACAGCGCTGATGTGTTGTGTGTAGCCATTCATAAACACACACACACACACACACACACAAAATGTGTTCGTAAAGACCTGAAAAATGAGAATGAAGGTTTGCTGCCTTGAGTCACATCTGAATTACATCTCAGTTTTAATGGATTTCACGCCGCTGTGTTTGCTCAATGCTCGAAACATTCATATCGAAAATGCAGAACCCAATTACACGTCTGGCCCAGAGATATGCGTGATGGATCCTTTCATAAGCTTTTACAGCTCGCAGAGTCTGAATGGAGTCGCTGTGAGTTGTCTGCAGCATTAATGGGATTTATAAACGCAGGAGTGTTTCACGAGGTTTCAGCTGATTCTCGCATTCAGCTGAAGAAATGCAGAAGTAGGTGAGATTTTATGGCAAATTAAAAAAATGTAAACAGATTCAGTTTATTATCACATCCAGGCAGAAACACTTCGGAGCGTCTGAAGCAATGATGCGATTTGTTCTCTGGATTAGAAGACACATGATCCAAAAATCCCAAATTTAAAGCAACTACAAGGAGCTTTTATATTTTAAATTCCGGTGCCCCCTGTGGATAAAAGCGGTACTGCGTCCACTGATCTTGATCTGACTGCATTTGTTTTGAAAGCAAGTGAAAGAAAAAGGCAGCATATTTTTAATATTAAGTCCTTTTTTTGAACAAAGCTGTTTGCAGGATGCAAAGTGACGAGGTTACGTTTCTGTTTCCATCTCTGAAAGTTTAATATGAAGACGGTGAATCTCCACATTTCATCCTCAGCACACAAAATAGTTCTTATTTTATGATTTATCCGACTCTGATAAGTCTGAATCTGAACTTGTGACAGGCGTTTAGAAATAAATATAATAAGTAGAAATGGCCAACCTTCTCTCTTCGTCAGTATTAAATTATGATTGTTTCATAAACAGTTGAATGTTTAATTTTACGTGATTTTTGTTTTTACAATTGTTAATTTTTTTTCCTGTAGATGCTGGTTATATTCCACATCACATCTGTGTGAGACTATCAGGAAAACAGGAGAAGAAGGAGAAAAACATGGAGGTGTGTTTGAATGTTGTGAGTTTGGATGATCAGTCACACCCGTCGGACCTGATGAAGATCCAAACGTCGTCTTCATTAAACTTCCAAGTGTTCAGGCAGTAACTTCTTTTCATGATTGAAATGTCCTGTGTTGTGTGAAGCTCTTTGTCACATCAGTTCTCAAATGCTTTAAATATAAAGATCATTCTGATTATTTCCGATTTATCTGCATAAATCATTTGATTTATATTTTCATTCACAGGTGACACAAACATATAAGATGCTGTAATCAAAGAACAGTTTGTAGATGAAACTGTGGTTGGAAAAATACCTATATTTACATGAAATCTCTTCTATTGTGACAATTTAAGCGCGATTTTCTCTTTCTCTTTTCATTTATTTGATTTTTCTCTGTCCGCGAATTTGTAATTTGTCATTTTCTTCTTCATCATCCAGCTGTTGAGCAACAAAAGCCATAAAACTTGATCAAACCCTCAGTGTTGTCGATACGTAACGTACAAACCTTCACGTCCAGTATCGAGCAGCTTCACTCACCAGGGAGAGAAATCAACAGTATGGATGAAAACGTGTTGAGTGAAATAATGAGTCCAGTGTTCTGGTGCGTTACTGATCCATGTATGACATTAACAGAACCTTATCACAGCGTGCAGTAATTACCTTCGTGTAATTAAACAGCACAGTTTATAAACCCTGTAATCACATTTTCACAGTTCAGCTTTGCACAAACGTTTCAGTCACAGTGAAGTTAGATTCATATATCAGGAATTAGAATGAATAAGAATTAGATTCTCTGACCCTGTTTGAGTCAGTTCGCAGCCTCAGATCCAAAGTCGAAGCTCAAAACTGCGACCAGATCGATCAGCCACTTGTTTTAAATCTCTTCTTATAACAAACTTTTGTAAAATTGCTTTTTTTTCAACTGATTTTCCATCTTTCCATCGTTCAGCGTCTATTTTCTGCTTTTAATTCCTCTGCTGTCGTCTTCTGATTGATTTTATTCTTTTATTTATTTCTATTTCTGGATTACTTTTCTTCTCTTTCTTTTGCTCTCATCACTTTTGTTCCTTTTGCTTGTGATGACTCATATCGACTTGTGTTTTTTTGACATGTTCTGTTCTGTCTTCTTGTTTTAACCTCGTGTTCAGCTCGGCTGTTGTTGTTTATATTCTGTGATATCGTCTTCCTGAGTTTTCTGCGTCTGCCTGTTTTATCGAAGCACTTTGCAAACTCTGCTGTCAAATAAAGTGTATTATCATCTATAATGGCGGCCCACACGTGATCACTAGCTTTCTAGAAATAGTTTAAGCATTTAAGCAACTCATCAACATCTTTATATTAACAATCTTCCACAGCTTCCATTTGCCAGGAGATGAGTTTTCTTTTCTCTGCAGAGACGTCGGGCGCAGTCAGTGTCTAGCTGCTGAACGTAGCGGAGCATCAAGCAGCTAAAGATCCAGATATTTCCCCGAGGAGACGATGGAGGCCGACACTGAGTTTACATCCATCAGGCTGACACGACTCCAGATGAATGATCACGCTGCTCTCGTGCTGACTGCCCGAAGTGTGAGTCGCCATTTAATGTTTTTTAAGGTGATAACATGACAGAGAAGGTGGAGCCAGATGTAGTCGAAGGCAGGCGGGAAGATCGATGGAGGAAACAAGGAAGTGCGAATAAACAGGCGACGGCAGGATCAGGGGAACAGAACAGATGACCGACCTGAAGACTGGATTAAAATATAAAGTAAACTAAGATGATGTGTGAGGTGGAGAAACACTGTGAACAGGGATAATGAAGGTGGTGCAGCCCAGGTGACGCCGAGGGAGAAACCACAAAACCAGAACACAAAAACATTTCTATACAACAACATTATTATAACATGTTGAAAGGTTCCCAGTAAAAGAGACACTTACAAAACAACTTGGAAACTGTTTGATATCACAGCTGATACAGAGCAGATCTCTGTTTCCTCCGGACGAACACACAGTCCAGCTCCAGCACATTTCAGACACAAGGAAACTCAAAGTGCTTTACAGCTGCACACAAATTACATTAAGAGACATAAAAATTGCATTCAAAAACAAGTGAAAACATTAAAAAAAAAACAAAACATTAAAACAAGTAAACAAGAAATAAGACTGTAGAATAAAAGTCACAATGCAGTTCAAAGACTTGAAATTGCTTCAGTTAAAAGCAATTAAACAAAGATCTACGTCTTGTTTAGATGAGTTATATTAAACGTAAAGCTCTGTACCATAATGTATCTGATGCCTCGGACATAATCAAACACAGTCTTTGTCTTTGAAGCTCATTTTTATCCCTCATCATCATCTTCATCTTCATCAGGTAAGCAGTTCGTAATCATGCTGTTAACGTGAGCGTGCAGCTCATTTGGGGGTTTTAGCAAATCTCTAATCAATACGTAAAGTAATCCAGTCAGACTGGAGGGCAGCGGCAGAGAGCATCACTCACACAGATCCATTTCATCACAGGGTTAAAGGTTAACAGCTGACTCTTCAAACGTCACCTCTGGGCGCTCGCTGAGCGACTCCGAGCTGCGTGAGGCTGCCGCTCGTCACATTAAACAGCAGGACAAAGTAAAGCGAGCGCTCTTACAGTAATTGCTCTCACATCTCATCTGTCTCCAGGGAAACATTAAAGTTTACTGTCTGTCTGCAGCAAAGGAAACCGTCAGTGATCAATATTCACGCACATCTACTGTTGGCTCCTGATCTGTGACTTTACAGGAATCATGTTAATGGTCTGCAGGGACAAACATGATTTCAGTCGTTTGTGTTCTTCACATGCGACTAGCTGCCTTTCTTTTATTCTCATGATCTAGTTTGGTACACTGTCCTTAACCAGGGCGTATTCAGGAAACAAGATCCCGTCTGAGCCGTCACACGGAGCTCTCTGCTCTGTGTGGCTGTTTGTACAAACACAGGAGCACTTTGTGGCTTCCAGCAGGTCGGGATCAACAAAGGCAGAGAGCTCAGGTGAGCTCAGGTGAGCTCAGGTGAGCTCAGGTGAGTCTGCACGTGGAGTCCAAAGACTGAAATGAAACAGGAACGAGTGGTCAGAAATAAAAACGTATGACTGTGTATGAGATGTTTCTAATAGCGTGCTGAAAGAGGTGCAAAGGTTTTCAGTGCTCATCAAATATTTACACAGTTCCCACATTAAAGTGAAATTATGAACCCTCTGGAAGAAGTGAAATACATTATTCCTCTTGCTAATGAAAAGATGAATTCATAAGAAATAAAGGGACCATTTATCAGCTCAATACCCTCAAGAGTTCTGGCAGAAAAGCAGGATCCTTCTGGCTCATACTACCAGAAATGCAAAGGGAAGATGCTTGAAGAAAAGATGGAGGCAAAGCGTTGTGAGAGTGTGCTGACGTATTATTGAACACACAGCAAAACACGACCCAACTGCAGAGAGTGAAAATAGTGGAACAAAAGGCAATCGTTTAAAAAAGCGGATCAAAAAAACCCAAAACCAAACCAAACAAAGCGCCGGGAACTGAGATGCAGATGAAACACGATGAACAAACAAACAGGAGTCTGACAGGTGACGCTCATCAGGACAATCAACTGAATATAAGACAAACATGAAACATGAGGATGAACCTGACGAAACAAAGAACAGAATCCCAACATCGTGACAGACTCTCACATACTGACTGAGTCAGAGACGTAAAGTGTTCATCATCAGCGTGACGAATATTGTTGTTTATGAAACCTTCTTTTCTGCAACAGGCAAAAAAACAAACAAGCTCCGGTGAAGCAGAACTGAACAATGGAGACACTTTTCATTCACTATTGACTTGTTTTTATTACATCCTAAATTGCTGCAGGCGTCGGACGACAGAAACATTACGCTGCTGTTCGTCTCCTATCTGCTCCTCAAAGCCAAAAGCAGCCAAACGAACTTTAAATGAGCTCTTCAGCCTTTTATGGTTCTGAGGACTCCCGGGAGAAAATGAAAAGCATGTATCAGCTGGCTGCAGGCCACATCCACCGGCACGCTGGACTTGCTCTTTCTTGTTTTTATTATAAAGCGTGGCTTTTGTCACAGCTGGATGCTTTGCTTTCATTTGTCACAGTCAGCGGCGACAAACACTGTGACTGAAACTATATTTAATACAAGAGGTGGGTACATGTGAGCAGCAGCAGGGAGCCTGCAGACTCTGACGGAGGCAGGAGTCAAAACTTAAAGAAAGGTCGGTTTGTAAAAAAAAAAAAAAGGTTTCTGAAACAAAAGATTTTCATCGTCCGGAGATGTTTTGCTCTCCTGCTGACAGAGACTTGTTTGTATGTGTTGTAGGTGAACTCGTCCGTATTATGTTTGGATCTGATAACACACACGACAGCAGCGATTCAGCTGAAGCTTTTCCATCAACTATCAAAAGCAAAATAGAAACTATGACATTAGTTTGGTGCAGCAGCAGATTTCAGAGCATGGATTTAATCACCATCTCTGCAAGACTCTCAGCATCTTTTAGCTTGTTGTTTTTGTGTTTTACAGCACAGTCTCTCTCTGGTTTGGTCTCATGCTGTGACTATAATATCTAATCTTGTGGCTCTTCTAGATTTTCCAGAATAAAAGTCAAACGAGTACTCACTGGTGTTTGTGATGCTCAAAAAATAAACATATGCACCTTTTCAAAGCAGCTAATTTCACAATAGAAGGTTATGGGAAAAGTTTTCTTTTTTGGCCTCAGTACATCACTCGACGATGTAACTCCACAGTTTGGACACTATAAAATTGCCCGGCGCTCTTTCTGGGAGCTTGTGGCGTTCGGTGCATTAAGGGGTTCAGTTAAGACAAACAGCCGAGGGATTCTGACATTCAGCCAAAATAAAAAAGAAAGCGAGTGCCACATGTCTCCTGAATGTTTCTGCAGCTTGTTCTTCTTCTTTTTCTGTTGTATGGTGGTTGGCAGTCAGTGATAAGAGAGCGTTACCACCACCTACTATAACAGAGCGAGAACAAAAAGAAACAGAATCGATTTAAGAGGCGCTGGATTATTAACAAGATATCAATAATTCATTTTTTGATTGTCACAGTTATCAGCCACATGCCTGCTTTCAGTCAGAAATGATTGTTCGTGTCCACAGAAGAACAGAAGAAGAGCAGGCAGGTGAACCTGAACAGTGACTTTGTGTTGAGAGAAAAGATATTATATGAAATTATTACTGATAAGTCTTCAGTCACTGTGAAAAGCTCTCACCTGCAAAGTATTGTCCATCCAGCCGAGTACACTTCATGTATTCAGGCTTCAGCGCTGTACAAACAAATACAACACAAACAACCTTTGCATAACACATCACACATGACGGCGCGTGAAGTCGACACACCCTGTTCACAATGAAAAAACACTCTTCACCGGTGAACTGTGTAGAAAACTGCTTTGTTATTAGTGAGTTATTAGTGTTGAATGGGGGAGTAAAGCAGCTGTCACACGATGTTTGACATCCTTTAACATCCGTTTTTACAGGATGTTAAAGTAATATGGGTATCTACTTAAGCTAGCATGCTAACCAGCTAGCACCAGGCCTGAAAACCTCAGTGAAAAGGTCCAGTGGTAGCGATAGCACCGACTCTCTGGCTAACTGCACGGCTAGCTGTGGCTACAGTCATAAATAGATACAGTTAGCAGCAGTTAGCTACTCTGGTGACATGCTGCTACTATTTGTTTGGTGTATGAGTTAGTATGTCGTACCTTTTAGTGGTTTTATGGATCATTTTATTCGAAGCCATTATTATAAAAGAGGAGACTGACAGACGACAAGAAGGTAAAATAAAATTCCAGCGAACAGATGGAAGTGTGTGTTGACACCAGGATTTATTCGTGTGAATTAACAGCTGCAAAGATCTTGTATCATCCCTGAAACTGAGCAGAAATATCAGCAACATGGATGAAGAAGCTCCTATAAATAAATAATGAACTCTGAGAAAAAACCAAGATAGATATAAGTTGATAAATGTCTTTATTGAACATGAAACATTAACATGCAACAACAGTAAATGGTCAGAAATACAAAAAAACCCCATGCTCATCCTCAGGCAACGATGCATAACAGATATAAATAATGAAATCGGAGGCGTGGCGTCGGTCTGTGACAGTCTGTGGAAGCTGCTGAGCCTTCGTGAAGGATGTCGGCTGTCCTGCAGAAGTGACGCTGTGATTGTGAAAAAGGATAAAAAAGCTCCTCAGATGCACTTCAGCAGGTAGGAGTTGCAGTTGGCTCCTCGGCCGCAGTCGCACAGCTTCCCGATGCGAGGCCCGAACTTCATGGCGCAGCGGTCGCCCATCCCACACTGAGGGCAGATAAACAGTTCATCACAGACGGTCACATACTTTTCTTTTAATGAGGCTGTGAAAAGACTGAAACTTCATCGCTGAGAGGAATCCATTAGAAAAACACAGAAATGCATGAAGAGAACACGACCACGGGCCTTTCCACCGACTCATTAGCTTTGATTGATCGTCCTCGTTGACTTTTAATTCTTCTGATTTAAGTGACACGAGATGAACGAGGGTGAGATTTAATCACTCCAGCATCTCTCAGTGAAATAATTAAATCCTGCTCACAAGCTGATCCTGTGTTATTTTCTCAGTTTCACAGGGAACAGGGGGAATTAAAGGGTTTTTTTTATGTAGCTTTTCAGCTAATTAGCGTTGAGCAGCAATCTTGATTAGTCTGTAATTAAACAGAGTAAAAGACTGTTGTTGGCATTTTCTTGTTATCTTTTAATTACTGGCAGGTTTCTCTGCTAACTGGTTTAATTAATTAGCAGAGGAGTGATGGAGAGAACACACGTGAACGAGTGTTAATCACTCTGTTACACATTTATTTCACTACAGGGCCGTGGTGGAATGTAACTAGGTACATTTAGCTACATGTACTTTACATTTCAGAGCGAAACATTCTATTTATTTGATCGTTTAATTCCCAGTTACTTTACAGATTCACATTATCAAGACAAAATGTTGTAAACAAATAAATCATGATGCAGATTAAGCAGCCCTGCAGCATAAGAGTGATATATTTATATCTGTTGAGTACATCTACTTTATAAATCAGAGAGAATAAAGTCAAATTCACCAGCTGGATGCTTCCTCTCTTCTCGGTGGAGCCGGTCCGACTGTGCATCCTGCCCAGCAGAGCCTCCAACGCCTCCACCTGCTCAGAGAAGAGAAGAGTGTGAATGAGAGGAGGAACACCTGCAGTCAGAACCACCGGATCTTCACAAGCTGTTTGAAAAATAACTGATAAAACATCTGAGATGGCAGATACAAACTGTCCAGGTTAAAATACAATTTGATAATCAATGGAGATTCTCTTAATATTCTCCGTCATATGAATGGAATATGAAGAAAATGTCTCCACTAGAAGTTCAAACTGATGACTGACAGCTTTTCATGGCTGCTGCTGATGAGATAACTCTGATTTTTCATTTTGAAGTTGCTGAGCTGTCGTTTGTTATCAGCTGAGGTTAGGAGAGGCTCACTGAGTAAAGATGATAAGATCTGCTCTGTTTTCTCTCCTCTCTGAAGGTCCACACAGCAGAACCATCTTCTTCTTCTTCTTCTTCTTCTTCTTCTTCTTCTTCTTCTTCTTCCTCTTCTTCTTGTTATCCGCACTTGTTAAGTTAATAAAAGCAATTTGACCGCGGCCCTATTTTGCAGCTAGATTTCCCCGATTCTGATACGTAGCCGATGATAAATGTACCGATATCGGTCCGATAATTCATCACATCGATACGTATCGTGCATCCCTACAGTATGGCGTTCTGCAGGTTGGAGCAGGGATCGGCTGTGCAGCGGTCAGGAGGTTGATTTGTGTTGAAAGTTGGGTGAATAAATTCTGACGCCTCTTTAACACGATGACATTTTCAGGAAAACTTCAGACGTGACGAGATTTTAAAGACCAAACAAACTAAAGTTAGTTTAATGTCAAATCTGTTTCACAAAAATGTTTTTCTTTCCAATTTGTTTGTGTTTCTTTTAGGATAAACTAAATAAAATAAAGATATGAGACATGTGTTTATTAAATAAAATCCATTTGAAAGATGAAAGATGATTCACGTTTATTACTGAAATTCTGTGTATTTTTTTTTTATGACCTCAGACGTTTAAAATCATCTTGCAACAGGAAAAGGATGCACATGTCTCCACACAAACACAAACACAAACACAAACACAAACACAAACACAAACACAAACCAAGAACAAAACAGATGTTACTAAGAATGAAACCTTTATTCATCCTGCAGAACAAAGATGTTCAGTGTTTCCAAAGTTTAAGTGAAGACCCCTGAACACAGATACTGATGGATAACAGACTGACAGGTACTGACCAGGTCTCTGTCTGCAGCTGGTTCCGGTTTGTCCGCTCCAAAGTCCTCCGCGGACACTTCCTGGGACGTCTGTCCGTCACACAGGACGCACAGCAGGCCGACGAGCAGCAGCCCGCGGAGCAGCCCGGAGCTATCCATGGTGCTGGAGGAGGAGGAGGTGGAGGAGGAGGAGGAGGAGGCAGCAGGTCAGGAGTGGAGGAGCAGAGGGTCGCAGCAGGTCCACAGGAGATTCTCCCTCCACCCACCGGACCTCCTCCGCTCTTATATGGACTCATGAAGCCCCGCCCGGGAGGAGACCGGGCCGCTGCGGGAGGGAACATGCGGGAGGGTGACGGCTGTGTGCGGGGACGTCAGGCTGCAGGACTCACTCCCAGTTTCTATAGATGATATAGAATATATGAATAAAAACAACTTATAAAGAGTCAGAACAGGAAAGTGCACACAGAAAGTAAAAGTTACTACAACCAACAAGGTCCCAGTGACTCACCTGGAGACTTTTCCCTCCGTCACTACAGGTGTTTGATCCAGACCAGCACGTTGTTCTGACTCCGACCAGGTGGTCCGTGTGCCTGAACCTGATCAGAGCATCAGAACTTAAACTAACATTATTATTTAATTTGAATTTTGATTCTGAACAAATTATTACGAGCAGGAAACAACTTCAAGTGGAGAAAACAACGAACATAAAGAGAGTAATGTTTATTTTATTTTATTTGTATTCTATTCTATTCTATTCCATCTTTGTTTTATTTTATTTCATTTTATTTCATTTTTATTTGCTTGTCTTTTAAATTCTATTTCATTTCATTTTTATTTTATTTTAATTTGGTCATTTTCCAATTTATAGAAAGACAGTTACTCTTGTAACAGGTTATTAAATGCTTATTAAGATTGTTTTGACTACAGAAGTGTTAATAACAGAATCATGAACATGTTTATTGTTACATTAAAGACATTTATAAGCACTTTGCAGTGGCTCAGGTTCAGTTCAGTCTTCTGTGATTGAACTAAAGGTTAAATCCAATTAAAATAATATCTTATAAAACTATTAATAAGCATATAATATGTTTGTTTTTATAATGTTTGTGTTTATAAAAGTGAAAAACCAATAAAAAGAAAATAAATAAGTGGATAATAAAGTGTTTATCATAAGGATTTCTTCTCTGCTTCTACTGGCTAATAAATACATAATATAAAGTATGAATGAATCTTAATAAAGCGTAGTAAACTATATGTAAGTTAAACTCAATAAATATGTTTGTAATGTTCTTTTAAACAGTTTTAAGAAATTCACCAGGCTGATATTAAAGGAGCAATCTGCAGTTTTGGGGGAGACATTTTAGGAAGATCAAGTTGTTTAAATCTAACCAAATTAAATAATCAAATTCTTTTTGTTTTCATGACTGAATAAACAAACTGACCTGAAAGGACAAAACAGTTTATAATGTTTTACTTTGTTTATATGTGGCGGACCCTGCCACGTAAATACGTCCGTGAGGAGTTTTAAAGGTCTTATTATCTATTAACTCCTGTTTAGTTAAAGGATCCTAATATAAAATGCTGCTGTCAGTTTTCCTGTGAAGTAAAACCACCAATAAAAACATGAACTGCGGTTTGTCTTCAGATTATATTAAAGATATTAAAGTATCGCTGTGTTTAGTCACTGACATATAAATGACCTCACGTGACAGTAAACAAGCTCATAAACTCGCCTCTGTGAAGTGAAATTGATTTTGTTGGCTCACGTCTTTGCCGTCGGGTACAGCGAGAGTTTAAACCGCCGCAGACTTGACTGATCGTCCGAGCCGCCGTGATAATTGCTAACATCTGTCTTTAAATGCAGCACAAAGAAAAGCTCATCGCCGCTGTGAGAGTGACACAAACATACCAGAGTACTTCCTTTTTATTTTGTAGTTCTGACCCGGCTACTGCACACGTGTCTGTTTCCTGCAGGATCATATTTTAAATCCCATATTATGATGATTTAAAGAGTTTAAGAAAAGCAAAGACTGCAGGAAGAAGTCGTCCTCCGTCTGATCTGACATCATGAATCCACATGTAAGATGAGGAAACGTCTCGTGGGTGAATGTTAAAGTTTTCAGAACTGTGGTCGTAGTTCCAGTTTTTGTGGTCTTGCAAAAGAGAAACAACTGTATGAAAGCTGCTGACGAGGCTCACGGGACACCGATCAGAGGCGACAGTGGCTCAAGTCTCAGTGGCTGTTCTGGGGGGCCAACAGGGGCCAACAGGGGCCAACAGGGGCCAGTGGCCTTGTACCACTCAGTCTGGACCCCCTTGTGGACAAAGAGTCTGCATCAATAATAAAATGACAGATTTCTTGCAATGATTTTGTACTGAAAGGCAGAAATAAAGTGTCTCAGCAGTTTACTACCCAATTAAAAATGTTGAAATTGTAAACATTGTTTTAAGTCCCATTTATCGCTTGTCTGAATGAAGGATTTGTCTTATTGCCCCCCCCCCCCAATTAAAACTGGTCTAGATGCGACACTGTCTACTCTGTAACACAGTGTGGCTGGTCCACCTCCAGTTAAAGGTTCAGAACAAGGCAGCAAACCTTTAAACTCGCCTCATACAGCTGCAGGCCGCTCGCTCTGACGTCTCTGCACACATTAATGCATGTGTGAAGGTTCTGTTCATTAACTAGAACAAAGCAAAACCTGTTTCTGAGTCAGTGTGTTCAGCTCGACGTCTCCTGTGATGCTGCTGCTTCATAATGAAAGCTGTTAAATGACTGAATAACAGGGGAGGAGTTTAGTGTGAGGAAGTCACAGGAAAACATGAAACGTGTTTCTATCTGAATTAGCTGGAGCCACTTTGTTAGCGGTGATTCTTCGTGGTTGCAGGAGCGTCGCTGGTCCAGCTGTGGTGGGCGGAGCCAGGCGGGCAGATGTGGTGGAAACACGACATATTTAGTTCTGAAAATCAAACACAGAATTTTATTATTTATTCTATAAATGAGGCGATAATACTAACTCAGACATGTTTATTTCTCTCCATCAGTGAATAAACAAGCTGTTCTCAGATGAAACACTGTGTGGAGGTAGAAAGGTGGCGGGGTCCGCCACATGTAAACAAGGTAAAGCAGTATGAACTGTGTTTGTTTATTCAGTTTTCTCTTCTGATAAAAAATATCTTGCTCCTTAATAAAGTATTTCTTCTTCTTCTTCTAATAAGTTTTTGAACAGGACATTACATCCTGACCACATGAGCGCTCAGCGTCCCTCTGCAGGTCCCCGGGCCTCAGGTTGGCCCCCCCCCGGCCCTCGGTGGGCAGCAGGGGGCGCTGCGGCCGAGCTGTTTCCTCAACATACTTCAGGATTAGGAAGAACACACCCAGTGACATCAGTGAGTTCTGAAGAAGAAGAAAAAGTGTGAGTTCAGACTGCAGAGGAGGAAGAAGAGGGCCGGAAGGTCCTGCCCCGGGTTGCTTCGATTCTGACTGTGGGTTTTTTTTTTTTCACAGCTCCGGAAAGTTCTGGAACCAACCCGTCCGGACCGCGCGTAAAGTTTTCTCCGAGAGACGCGTTTTCTCAGCAGAGGATGTCAACTTCAGACGACACAGACGGGCTCCGGCCGAGATATGGCTGTAAGTTGAGACTTTTCTCTGCTCACCTGGAGCTGCCGGGGGGTTTCCTCTCTGCTCAGAGGCTCCTGGGCAGCTCCGGGACCTCAGCTCGGCTCAGATCCTGCTCCTGCAAGACGCCCCCGAACTTCAGAAAAAAAAGTCTGAGTAGATTTGTAGAAAGCGCTCTCAGCCTGCTGGGGCTCTTATTTGTGACAGCATGCTTACAGCTTAATTATGACTTCCGCGTTGTTCTAGTAGTTTAGCGCAGAGAGCGGAGGGAGGAGGCCTGCGCTCTCTGCGCTCTCTGCGCTTTATTCTCTGCGCTCATGTCAGCTCATCCTGTCCATATGGTGACTTGTGAGACGTGTTAGAACAGGACACACTGTGACGAGTTTGTAAGTTTGAGATCTGAGACCTGAGACCTGAACCACCGCCCCTGGATGACTCACATGGAGCTTCTGCAGTGTTTAGGATCAGAGTTTGAAGTAAATGTCTCCATGGTTCATGTGGACTTTGCACAACACATGTTTAAACTCTTGTAATCCATCAGTTATGGAACCAGAAGGTGGTTTTGCTTTGCTGATATATTTTCATGAATCAGGCAGAAACTGGAGCCTCTCGCGGCTCCTTCAGTCTCAGTTTTTGTTGAGATCAGGCTTTACCTGTTGATGAAGTGGCCTGTGATCAACGGTCCCACCTCAGATCTGACAGGAGCCTGAAATGGGGCCTCTTTGTATCCCGCGCCCTCTGGTCCCCCATCCCCCCCTCGCTCCTCGCTCCATAATTGGGGGAAAGAAAAACCCTCTTCGGGGGGAAACTTTGCTCTGCAGGCAGAATCACGGCTCCACTCTCCCTCCGCTCTCGTGGGAATCGCCCCGTCAACTCCCCTGCATTGTTTTTTGTTTGCAGCGTATGAACAAGTGTGCTGTTGACAGACAAAAGCATGCCCACATCATACAGCCCAGAGCCATAATGAGCTCATGTGTTAACGGGCCACACAGATGACTCATAAATGAGGCAGTTTCCTTTGTAAAACACCTCAGTGTTGGGACGTTTGGAGAGGCCGGGGGAGCGGGATGGAAACTTTCCTCTCCTTGTGCAACCAGGAGGAAGTTAACAAACAGCTGGATGTACAGAATAATTCAGCGTTCATCCGTTCATCTCTCTGCTCTTAGAATAAAAGTCTAATTCTTTGTGTGTGTTTTTTTTGGGCTCCAGCGGTTCTGGATGGCGTCGAGCGGCTCACAGCCGAGGAGATGGATGAGCGGCGGCAGCAGAACATGGCCTACGAGTACCTGTGTCACCTGGAGGAGGCCAAAAGGTAAGAACTGCGAGGCCGGTTCACCTGCGAGCTGACCGAACCTCTGCAGGCCTCTGTGGAGCTCGGCGCTCATTCAGTGAACATCCAGCGGCTGCAGCTGATGATTTCAGTGTCAGTTAATCCGCAGATTATTTTTCTTTGGCCACGAAATGTTAGAAAACAGCTTCTAACAACGACTTCCTGAAAACAAAGGAGAAGTCTTCAAATAGCTTCTTTTCTAAAGATAATCAGTTTTACTACCAGAAGAGAACGAAAAGACGGAAATATTCAAGAACTAAGAAGCTTGAACTGAGAATCATTTCATAATATTTTTGCCTGATTCATGTGTTAATCTGTCGATGGATTATCAGAATTGTTGCTGATTAATTCTCTGTGGCTCAGCTGTCAGATCGACTGATCGCTCATCTCGAGCTGTGGCACAGGTTTTTTAAAAAGATGGTGACAGATCCTCACATTGATAATTGTGCTGTAGAGCTGCAATGATTAATTTGTTGGATCATCAAAATGAATCTCGATCAGTTCTGACGATCGGTTAATCATTGAATCTTCTTAAATGTGAGGATTTGCTGCATTTCTTCGAGAGTAAATGACGAATCTTAAACTCTCGGCTGGACAGAAGGAGCAAGTTGAAGACGTCGCTGGAGATAAATGAAGAGAATCTACGTTAAAGTGGTGTGAAAATAAAAGGCAGATCAGTGGATGATGAGGTGAAGCGACTGAAGCTCTCTCTCTCTGGTCGGGCTTGTTGTCAAACCTCAACTTTTTTTTATGGTATCAACTGTGACAGATAATCCAAATCTGGTCACACACTCGATTCTTACTTTCAGTTTGTGACAGATTGATCCTCCCGTCCTGTCTGTGCACATCTGCAGTCATCATCCGAGAACGTTGGATCGGTTTGCAAATGGATGAAGGTTGATTTTAGAATAATATTCAATAATTCAAACTCAGGTATTCGTGCTGGTGGAAACATTTTTAAAAGACGCCCACGCAGCTGCACGGTTTGACATCTTAGAAACTCTGGAGATCTGCTGTTTTAAAATGGAGTAAACAATAAATGTGAGGCTTAAAAAATAAATGACACACTGAAAGATTGACGAGAGAGAGATTTTTCACCTGGACAAGACGATATAACATCAACATCCTCGCGATGTATAACGACATCTGTGATGATGTAATTAGATTTTCTGAGATCGTTCATGGAGGAAAATAATTCTACAACACGACTTTTATATTTAGAAAATGCTTTCGGCCAAACTTCTGCAGTCATGCGAGTCTGTAAGTGTACGAAGAAGTAGTGGAGGACACACACACACACACACACACACACACACACACACACTCTTCTATCTGTGTGAGATTGCCTTCAGTGACTCTGGCGTCGACCCCCCGTTGCGGGCTCGCAGATTCAAAAGAGGAAGGATTGTGCGAGACAGGAAGTGACTCAGTCCCTGTTGATTTGAGTATCTCCCACTGTTGCCACAGAAACCCACGGTTGTCATAGCAACAGGTTCCGGTGTCGCGTGGTTGTGCGCCCTGATGTAGAAAAAAACAAAAAAAAAAACAGAAACAGAATAGCTGAGTGGTTGTGTGATTGTTGTCCTCCATCTTTCACCTGCTCTGCTGTTTCTTTTTTTTTTTTTTTTTTTTTTTAAATATTTCTTATCGTCCATCTGTGATGTTCAGGAAATTCCTGGAATGATTCGCGTCCGGCCCGTTTATCCTCCGCCTGACCATCCGTACTGTGTGTGTAAATCTTGTGTAACCAACAAAATAAGTACGAAACGTTAACTTCCTCCAGACAAACTGCCCGTGTTGTGGCTGCTGTTTGTGTTCATGCCCTTGTGAGGATTAATATAAAAGTTTGGGTTCTTCGTATACGTGACTTGGCTTTTTCTAAACGCACCACATCACTGGTGTCACGTAGTGTTCAGGGTTTCCCCACCCAAGACATTTGCATGTGAGGAAGAGTTTGTGTGCAGCTTTCGATGAGCTCCATGACCAAAAATGGCCTTTAACTGATCCCAGTGTGACGGGACACGTAGAATATCTTCATCTCTGTCTGAAATTACTATTGTTATATTTACTGGCAAGCTAATGGCTAATGAGTTAGCATCTCTCAGCTCATGAGTGGTGTGTACCTGAGACAGTGTTTCTTCTTGCTGTTATTCGATATGATTATATTTTTGTGATGCTTGCGGTTAATTAAAGCTTCATCTTATCTGCCCGTCAGAGCTGCAAGATATTAAAGGAACAGTTCACCTAATGTTGATGGAAGGTCAGTTGTTTAGGAGAACGCTGCGACTGTGAAGCTCCAGAAGTGTTGTGTGTGTGTGTGTGTGTGTGTGTGTGTGTGTGTGTGTGTGTGTGTGTGTGTGTTGTGTTGACCATGAAACATGATGAGTTAATGATTGTTTGTGGGCGAAATATTCTTTTAAATGAAATCTTCAACATGGCTGCTGCTTTATTATGTTCCCAGTCCGAACTTTGAAAGTGCCGTCGGTTTAATCATGTGAGGTGTTTGAACTCCTGCCGATCTCCGTCTCTTTTTCTTCAGATGCACAAATGAGTAAATGCTGCTAATCCCTGTAATTGATCCTGGATTTGTTTCCAAGGCAGCTGTAGGATCTGAGATGCAAACACCCTCGATTAGTCACCAGACGTGTCAGCGCAGAAATCCACCGTTGCGTTGAACTGTGGAATATTATCACGATCTACATCAGGCGCTCTTGTTAAATATTTGCTGGCATCGCTGCAGCGGTTCCTGTCCTCTCACCTGCTGCACCTCCACACTGTGAGCCTCCTGATTGGCTGATGAGCTCCCACGGCAGGTGTGTGTGTGTGTGTGTGTGTGTGTGTGTGCTGCTCCTCCATCAGGCCAGAGTTTCAGGTCGGCTGAGCTCCATGTGGGGAATACCTGAGCCTGCAGGGAATGCTGGGAGAGTATTTTTCTGATGCAGAGAGGTATGATGGGAATGTGTGTGACAGGTGCACTGCAGGGTGTGAGAGCCGACCTGAGGGCCTCGACACGACGGCTGCAGGAATGCATTGTGTCACTGTTATAACACCTCGGCTGTCATTGCCTCACTGGACTCACTCTCTCAGTCAAGAGATGCAAACTACGTGTTATCACTCTTATTTTCATGTTGAATGCAGAGAAGGAGTCTGAGGCGACCTGCTGTGCTCGTTATCACGCCACATTTGAATGCTCGTCACCTGTTCATCGATACCGACCGCTCAGACCGAAGCTTGTGCTCGACTGCAGAGCTACAACTCTCACTTCTTTACCCATTAATCTGCTCCTTATCTTTTTAGATTACAAGATAATTTGTTTGGCCTGTTAAATTGTTTGAATTGCTGGTTGTTCAAAGACAGAATCAAATTCTCTCATTGAAGAAGCTCAAAGCTGCAAATTTTGGGACATTTTTACCTGACAAGTGTCTTTTTTTTAGATAAGAATAATAATTTTTAACTTGTAGATATCAGCATGAAACTTCTCCGGTTGAATACTCACATTAGGAAAATTACTTTTTGCATCACAAGGTTTCTGAAATTGTTTGTTTAAATATGCAAACGAGCCATTTGTGTATGTAAGTGCTGCTGAAGTGGAGACACTTTGAGTAAATTGTCAATAAAGTTATTTATATTTGCTCAAACAAATAGGAGGCAGATTGACTCACTCTCGGTCTCATATCTGCTGTAAATCACCTCCGTACTGCGTCCCGTCTCTTCAGTCAGTCTCAGACGTGTGTTCAGTCCCAGTCTGCCGTCCACCAGTGTTCACTGGCTGGTAGCTAAGACCAGTTGAGCCCTCTTGCCCGCGGTGACCACAGGTCCACTTAGCTCCACGGCTAATTGAGCTACTTGCTAACGGCAGCTAAGTGTGTTGTGAGCACCAGTTGGTGGTTACCGTGTCCCAGCTTCCTTCAATTTCTGACCATGAAACCTCCCCAATTATTCTGCTTTGTTGCTTTCTAATTGATATGTTCTCATTTGCTTAATTATTCTGAACAGAAATCTGAACTACAGTAAACCTAAATATCTTTTTTTTTTGCCATTTTTTTGGTTCTCGTCTGAAAGAACACACGTTTTTTACTTGCACCTTAAGCTCGTTCTCGGTGTGTCTATAAACTGGACTCTCTCTTTACGCTCAGCTTTCACTCTCATGCTTCAGTCTTTCTGGGAATGTAGTCGGACGTGCTTTCAGTCGTATACTTTATTGATTGGTGCACATTCCCTCCTCATCACATCAGTTTCAGGTGGTTTCGCCGTAGATCCGCTGATGATAAACGACACACAGCAGCGTCTGAAGTCAGGCCGCCGTCGTACGCCGTCCACACTCGTCTCTCGCTCGCTTCCTGTTGCTGCCTCTCTGCGTGCAGTGAAGCGAAGCCGGTTGTAAATCACTTGCTCAGCAGATGTTTTCAGCCGGTGACGTGGTTAGTTTGGGGCGTAGCTGACAGATCTGGATTCTGCAGGTGAACCAGATTCCACACGGATTTGACGGCACGGTGAAGACCGAGTGAAAGTGGAGGAGGAGCGTTTGATTTGTATTTTGGGGGGGGAAGAGAGACAGATTCATATTTCAGGTTGATATTGAACCGTTACATGTTATCAGATATCCATCAGCTTGTGAGGGAGAAGAAAGAAAATAAAGACGAGTGACAGTCGATCACCCCGTCGTCTGTTTCAGAGCCCCGTCTTGGTTGAACTTGCAGGACGGCTCTGATCTGTGGAGGATCGTCACAGTTATGTTGGGTGTGCTCACTTTCACTTTCAAATGCTAATCGGGTTAAAACGAGCGATTTGTTGACAGCCTGTTGGATTGTTGGAGCTCGTGTGTCTCATGTTGCTGCCTTACTGGACCTACTGGTTCCAGTGAGTGTCGTCATATTTTCAGGATCTCAGTGATTCACTTTGTAATTACCTGGTGAAAGAGTTTCATTGATTGGGACGACGACCTCAACTTTAAAAACCTGACCCAGTAGATGATATTTGATTAAAGGAACAGTTCACCCAGCAGTGCATTCTCTTACACACCTGAGGTAACGGACATGTTTTAAAATGTTAAACAAACTTCAACTTTATGTTTGTCTTCTTTGTTTTTCACATTTTAAATCAAGTCTCCAGTTACTTCTGTTGTTTAGCAGAACGCTGCAACACTATTTTGCAGTGAAGCTCCAGAAATGTTCTGTGGACGACGAGACTTCACCTGAGTCTCCATCAGCATGGAGGAAGAAGAAGGTGATGATGATGATGAGTGGATTTACATTTCTGGGTGAACTTTTCCTTTAATTCCTTACAGTTAGTTGCATAAAATTGGTCTGACAAAACATCATGTCAGGTTTTTATACTTACTTTAAAATTGTCTTTAAGTCACCAAAACATAAAAGCAGCATGACAACAACAAGTATTAAACAAATTTAATAAATAGAAATATTGACACACAAAGGAATGTCACAGTTTAGAAACTGATTCCAGTGCAGCTTCTGTGTGCGTACCTCTGCAGCAGTTCTTGTTCAGACAGTGAGAGATAACCAGCGTAATGACGGCTTTACAGCGAGAGCTAAATGTTAAACCAGCAGGACACGAGCATCAGTGTGTCAGCCTGCAGTTTCATCGTCCCTCCACCTGAACTGCTCTTTGAATCCTCCTCGTTCACCATCGCGGCTCCTCGCTGTCGGTCGCTGCTGCTCGTCGTCCCTCCGTCACCGCGGCGAGAGTAAATACAGAGCAGTGTTTA
The DNA here is from genome assembly GCF_904848185.1 of Acanthopagrus latus. NCBI lineage: Eukaryota > Metazoa > Chordata > Actinopteri > Spariformes > Sparidae > Acanthopagrus > Acanthopagrus latus. Next base: position 33,025,387 of record NC_051042.1, on the reverse strand, counting down.
GAGAGCGGCTCCCATCCAGGTCTATTTACAGCACACACACACACACACACACAGCGTTTAGAGTTAAATTGGTGTCTAATTAGTGTTTTGTGTAAATTTGCGAAATGACAGGGTTCCTTTTTAAATGTGAAATGTCACGAGAGTTTGAAGGATTTGAGGATTAAATTATGCACTTCTGAAAACGACCGGTCTCGAAAACGTTTTAGACCAAATAACCAAAATGTGCCGCGACTCTTTCTGAAACTTTATAGCAACAAATAAAAAAAAAAACAAAAAAAAAACAACAAATGGAATCGCGACCTTAAAATCTAAAGGTGACCTGTCAGTGCTGAGCGTAGTGAACAGTTCACCTGTTGGCGGGCAGGTTTCCTCCTCGCTGACTGACGTGCAGTCCATTCATATGAGGTCATAGTAACTGTGTGTGTGTTTGTGTGTGTTTGTGTAAGAGCCCGGTCCAACAGCAACACTTCTGTCATAACTCACAATCAAATACTTCTTGAGAGAAATGACAGATGTTTGAATTAAAAAAACCGTCACAGAGGCATTTTTTTTTTTATTGGGTCACATCGCAGACAGTTTCAGGGAGGAACACATTTGGAATTGCTTTATTCATGGGGTTAAATTTAGCCTTTATTTATTTATTTTTCCACTTGCCTTCAGTGGATTAAATCACCCCAAAATGAAAATCCTTTCTTGGTCTCCTCCTCCTCGTGCTGATGGAAAGTCACGTGAGGTCTCGTCGTCCACAAAACATTTCTGGAGCTTCACAGCAAAGCAGATTTGCAGCTGAACACCTGAAGTATCTGGAAAACAAGTCTGTCTGATTCTCTGGAAGCCCAGAGATCCCCGAATTGATATGTAAAGATGTTATTCACCCTTTTTTAAAGATGAAATCTTCAGCTAAACGTGGGTGAACAAGCTCAACCACGCGTCGAACCTGTAAATAGAATTCCTTTTATGGTTGTTTAAAACAGAAAACACAAGTGGATGAATGAAATCCACTTCAGGCGCTTTAAGCTCAGTGAAGGTTTGGCTTTAAAAAAAGGGTGTAAATAATGTGTCTTCAAACTAATTTGGGCCTCTGGAGAAACAGACCAGACGAGCTGTATGGAGCCATTTCATGTTCGTTTTTTTTGTTTTATTTTCTCCTTCAGTTGTTTAGGGGAAACTCTGTTTTGCTGTGTGAACCACGAAGCTTCACCTGACTTTGAACCAGAATGGAGGGAGGAGACTATGACCTAATTTTCATTTCTGGGTCGGGTTGAATACTGTGGAACTGAGGTGCCAGTATTCAGCAGGAACTCTGCAACATGTGGTCCTTTCACCTTGGAGGAAACACCAGCAGGACCGCAGGATTCTGGAGGGCAGTAATAAGTTGATATGGATCAGTACAGAACAGAGAAGTGTGCAAAGTTTGTCAAGTCATCATGAGCAAACGTATAAAGCTGGGAGTCGGACAAACTGCAGATTTATCACCATTTATGAAGTTGTGACATGACTACTGAAGTTTCAACACACCATGCTGCTTCTTACGTCACCTTTCTTTCTTTCTTTCTTTTTTTTTTTCTTAAGTGTGAGAGCTCTCTGGATTGTGCAGCGTCTCTGTATTTTAATCTTCCCCTCCAAGAGGGGCTGTTTGTTTGAAAAAGGACGAGCGAGATAATCCATCACAGCAAACAGAAAGATAATCTGTGTTTTATCTCTGATCCGCCGTGCAGAGTCGAGTGTTGTCGTATCAGTGTGTGAGATTACACTCCTCCGTCTGCGCCTCCTGTCTGTTTTCTGACGCTCGCTATAATAACGATAATCTCCAGAGAAAAACATCCATCACTTTGGAAACGTTCCCGTCACATCCAGGACTGTGTTTTGTGCACTTTTTCTATCTGGTTGTGAAATATATCATTTTTTAAGAGATTGCAAAATGAGGGAGTTTAATCACAGCAGTGTTCAGAGTGCGATGAGGCTCTTACACCTTTACAGGAGCTCAGTCTTCTCAGTTTCACCCGTCGCTGAGAGTCCTGCCCAGTTCCTCCTCCAGCTTTGGCCTTCTGCCTGTAATTTCCTGTTTTCGAACAGTTTCCAAACACTCTTGTGTATAGCCGCTGCTGCAATGAACATTATGTAATGTCAGACCCCGGCATTGTGTTACTCTGCACAGAACAATGGCACAAGAGTGATGTGTTGGAGCCTTTTCATGGCGTTGATACGATCTGTCCTGAGGCGGCTGATCCTGGGACTGTGCGGACTGAACCAGCACCCTGTAAACAACTTCTTCTACTGTTTGTTCAGTTCAGGAAACCTCCTGCGCCTATTTTCATCTTAGTTTGTTTGATTTCCTCTAGAACTGCACTGATGAGTAATTATTTTGTCTATTAATTAGTTGTTTGGTCTACAACATGTCAGAAAATGGTCTCAGACGTCTCCAGTTTACTGCGACAGAGGAGGAAAGAAAACGTTCACAGTTAAGAAGCTGGAGTCAGACAGTTTGGAGAGAGAAAGATCAATGGATTATACAAATAGTTGTCAATTGTGTGAATAGTTTACAACTTACCTAAACTAAATATTGAAAGATCTTTCTAAGATTGTGAATAAATGTGAAGCTGAGTCATCCTTGTTTACACTCAGCTCAGTTGTAACGTTAGCATATCAGGTTGACGTGTAAATGTTGGTTTATTTGCATGCTAATGTTTGTCATGCTAACAGATTTAGCTCGATCGCATAGAGGACAACAGGAGCCTGGTTGTTAGTTATCAGATCATGAAGTGTAACACGATGTGTTCACAGGATGCCTCCTATTCATCGTCCGTGTTCGCAGCCTTCTGGTGCGTGGCGTTCCCAGAGGTATGGCGTTGCGTTGCATGCTCCTCTTTTGCATAAAGTGGCGGTCTAGGCTGCATTATACAAAGTAGGGAGGGACATCTGGCGGGACTTAACGCATCATGTAACTCCAGGAAAACTATGTATACAAACCTTTGTCTAGTTAAAATGAAGACAGAATGAGGAAATGCATTTCTGAGCCTTATCCTCGACAAAAATGTCCGAGTGAATCATCTTCACGATGTAAGAAAGTTGTGGCGTTGGTCCAATCAGGTGCAGCCATGGAGCGTCTGCGAGGCGACAGTGAAACAGTGGGAAGTTAATCGTGACTGTTAAATACATTTAATGAGAACTTGCTCAGTGTTTGTCGGGATCGTCGGACAGATGTCGTCCTCAGAGCCGCAGCACCAGAATGAATATAAAGAGTTGATTCTTGTCCATAAACACTCTCTCACAGAGAAACTGTAATCTCGTGGACCGCCTGTTTAAATCAGCGTCATCTGAGGTCCACGTCTCCGCTCTGAGCGCCGAGTTTCAGCTGCTGTGTAAATGTTACCTGCTGAGAGCCGAGGGGGAGATTAGGAAATAGGCCTGAGTCACAGGCGGGAAGTCAGCAGCGGGGAATGTGGGAATGAAAGAGAGAGGGATCAGTGGTGCTGAGGGCCCTGCAGGAGCGCCGCCCCTCCTCCTCCTCCTCCTCCGCTGCCTCTCACCTGGCCGTCTGTGAAACTCGACACTACGAGTTACTGCTCAGGTTTGGATATCCGTCACAGTCAGGGAACGGTCTGTGAATCCTGCATGGTGATGAAATCTCTCAGTCGTAGAGAGCCGAGCTGACACAGCAGTTTCATCTGACTCACTGTCACCTCCATCACCTCCATCACCTCCATCACCTCCATCACCTGACGGCTGCAGGGTTTTCTGTAGGTACGTCAGCCCTCAGCTGGTATTTGCACTCAGATTACCTGGACTGTGGTCGGTGGCGTCTCTGAGGCCACGGGTCAGACGTGACGGATGAAGGAGGGTCAAAGGTCACAGCCACTAACAGCAGAGCTGCAGTGATTGATCGGTTAATCAACTGATGCAGACTAATCAAATAATTGTTAAGAACCTATTAATCATTTCTGACATTTTGAAGATTTTGAAGAAAGTACAGTTTCGAGGTACTTCTACTTTTACTCGAGTGTTTCCATCAATATTTTTTTGACTTCTTAAAAGTGACGGAAACACGACATTGTGTGTGTGTTTGTGTGCGTCTTGTCATCATCATCACAACCCCGCAGATTTATCTCGTCTGCCCACAAGACTGACTTAAACGTTTTAATTGATCGGCAGACGTGTTTCTCTCAGTCCTCTGATCGATAATCAGCCACTTGTTTCAGCTTTAACTCAGCGATGCAGCGAGCGCTCAGTTTGCGGTCCAGACGTGAGATGATATCGTAGTTTTTCTCTCGTTAGCGCACACAAAGCGCTCAGTGTTACGAGCTGTGAAGTTCGCTGCGGCTGAGAAGAGAATCGCTCTCACACGCTGAGTCTGGATTTCACACAGTGACACAGTGTCAGTCCAGCTGCTGTCGGGTCGTTTGAGTGCTGAGAGGACGAGGTCAGTTGGTGCACAGATTCCAGTGTTGCAGCAAAGCATGTAATGGACAACTTGGCACCCACTCATCTTTTTGTGTGTGTGTGTGTTTCCCTCTTGTCATTATACTCCCATGTTTTCTCCCAGCCTGTCCTCAACAGTGCAACAGTTCATGAAACACCTGCTGTACGCCGAGGAGTGATTTATTGATTCCCACGATTAGAGATCATCTTCACCCCACCGACACTTTCCTTAAAAATACGTCTTTAATCAGAAAACTGTGTGTGTGTGTGTGTGTGTGTGTGTGCTGCAGTGGAGCGTCCACATGTTATCTGCCTCTCCAGCTGTTCTGTAAACACGCTGCACTTCCCCCTCTTTCCTTTTCCAGGCGCAGATGTATTTATAACGTCAGGGACAACTGAGAACGGGACATTGTTGGAAGTCGCAGGCTAATTGTTTCTACTGTTTGTCGTCACTGAACCTTTTTTCCCCCCGACAGTCCATCACACTTCAGTCAATCTGTGGTCTAAAATTAGCATAATGTTTGTCCTTGTAAGGTCTGTTTCATGTGTATTTGGGCAGAGGTTCATTATTAAGAACGTTACATCAGGGGGTTTTCCTCAGCTCGCGGTCGTGAGTTGTGGTTGTGAAGCTGCTTACCTGACAGTTCTGACTGATCTGACAGAGAGGCAGTGAAATAAAGACAAACGTGGACGAGACAAACTTCCAGCAGTGTTTAAAACCCAGCTAACGAGCTAACGAGACTCATCACAGTCTCCCAAAGCTCAATGAATGAGCTGACATACTATCATAGTCTTTTCTAACATATCGAAGCATCGAGGCAACGTGCTTGTTATGAATTGATGCGACTCATATCTCATGTCCAAATAATGGCACTGATCAGCACGTCATTTAACGTTTGTTCAGATCTCTGCCGTCGTACTAAAGAGACAAGCAGCAGCTGATTGGTATCTTTTTCTGGAGGTTTTTATTGTGAGACGACAGGAAGTGTTTGGTGATCAGCTGCTCTTTGTGTCTGACAGAGAACACGCTGCTCCTGAAACGCCTCGTCAGTTGTCCCGCCTTTAATTCTGTGACTTCTTTGACACATTTGCATAATTTATGCTCATATTCACGCTAGAAGTGAAGCTAACTGAACGCTGAGATCACAACAGAGCTGACAGGAGATGCGGTGAATAGTGCTGGGTCAGGCGTGTGTGAGCTGACCAATCAGAGCAGCCTGCATGTTCAGGAGGCGGAGCCTTAAAGACACAGAGCTGCAGCACTGGACAATAAAAGAAACCTAATTTTTGACCTGAAAGTGAGCAGAATATGTCTCCTTTAAGGTTTTTAAATCTCAAACACTTCAGTAATTAAAGCGTGTATGTTTTTCTCTGTAAACTCAGCGACCCAGTCAGATAAGTTGACACTGAAACGCCTCCGTCTGGTTTCTGTGAAGTTCTCTGACGGAACAATCAGGGAACAGAATGAAATCAGACCGAGTGTTGACGCCTGAATTAAAAGTTGCTTGACTGAGCAGAAATCTGGGTGTGTAATCCCAGTTATGCACTTAATGTGGTGAAGAACATGCTGACGTGACAGTTTCTGCATTCAGGACATTGTTTCCAGTTGATCATGTTCATGTCAAAAGACACGCAGACTAAAATCTGGCCACATTTAATCGAAAAGTGAAAGTTTTTTAACACTTATGTGACCGTTCCTTTAACATTTTCATGATCATATTGTACCAGTACATTTAATTATGTAGGACATATTGAAAGCTTTTGATCTGCAATGATCTGATGATATTAAAATGATCTGTAGTTCTCTTTCTGTCATATCACAGACACAGATCTTTGACACATCACACTCTAGACACAAACGATCATTGTCTTCTTACAAACAATGCAGCAATGAAACCCATCAGGCCGCTCCCAGAGAGGGGCGAGATAACAAAACCTCCCAGCGTGTCAGTAACGAGGCTTGTGGTCAGTCGGGGTAATCCTGATGTTATTGCCCAGAAGTTATTAAACATTAACTGCAGTGGAAGGCTCAGAGTGGTTCCTGGGAAAGAGGAAGTTTGTAACTGAAGTCCAAAGTTTCTTCATTGCCACACGCTGAGCGTTATTAACAGACCCCCTGCAGAGAAACAATCTCCGCCGTCCTCTCAGTGAAGCCGGAGCAGAAGCTGCAGCAGCCGCGGCGGCGCTGTGGAGGAGGAGGATGTACCTCGAGAGCGTCCGGAGACGGTCCTGCCGGCGAGGTGTCCGTGTCTTCCTGGACAGACGGTGGTCAGTAGCAGAGCTCTTCCTATGAGACTGACCTCCGAACTCGGCACTGACTGCAGCTTCCTGTCCACTCACAGGATCTCAGGAGGGAGGAGATAACCATCCTCTGTGTTTCCACAACATGGAAACACACAGCAGACGATTTCACCTCAGTCCAAGTGTTTTCTGACCAGACTGATAATAAAAACTTCCTCATCAGGATTATGGGCTGAATGGGGGAAAATGCCTCATTGTCACAACTTCATAACAAGAATGTTAAACCCCCATTAGCACCGTTTGCTAATTAGATCAGCTGCATCTCTGTGTCACATATTTGTAGCAGCTCATTAACAAATTCAAGCAGATACAAACAAACTGTGTGACACAAGCAGTTCCTTTATTATTGGTTTCATTGATTCTATTATAATTAATATTTTATCACCCAAAACGATCACTGCGATAATAAAAGTCTGCTGTCAGTATTCTGATGCAAACATTTTTAGCGTGTAGCTAGCTAGTTATGCTAAATAACTATCTCTTTTAAAACCAGATTTTGTAAATTGAAAATACACAAATTCCAACAGTGTATGCCTACAGCCTAGTTTGATTATTTTAAAGATGATATTAGATTTAATTTGGATGTTTGCAGACATTTGACTTCTCCCTGTAGTTGTGCTGCTCTTTATGTTGATCTGCCTGGTATGACATGAATGTAGCATTAGCCTTCAGGTAGCTCAGCTCCTCTGACGTGTTGTTTGATTAGCTTGTCTAACTCTAAAAATTCCAGACAATGTTTTCATATTTGTGGCTCATATTTTTTAATTTGTCGACACGTCTGCTGGTGTCACAGTCACAGCTTGACGTTTATTTTGGCCGTTGTTGAAATTCAGCTTGACATTTTAAAATCTCATTCATAGCTGATGTTCTCACTGGTTAAGTGGAGGGTGTGTCTGTGTTTGTGCTGGCCTGGAAAGGGTGTGTAGCTCTGATAAAGGAGCCATTAGTTAGGAGTCTTTATGGAGCCTTTCACTGCTCCAGTGTGGAGTGAAAGGAGGGGCTTGTTCCTGCCTGGCAGGCCCAGGCCCCGGGGCCACGGGTCGGCCACCTCGGCCTCAATAGCGGGCCTGTCTGGAGACCCCATGTCACGACTTCCTGGGAGGGGAGTTGTTTCAGCTGGCTGTGAGTTGGCCCGTCCACTGCAAAGTGTGGGTCTGAGTGTATTTTGTACGAGGACGAAATGTCTGAGCAAGAATCCCTGAGAATGAGGCTCGGTCAGGACGCGGGTGTAGATGTGAGATTAGTTTGGATTTGATTGAATTCAGTTAGTGAAGGTTGTGTGTGTGTGTGTGTGTGTGTGTGTGTGTGTGTGTGTGTCTGTGGGAGGAAAGGAATCTTTTAATCTTGCCCAGGATACTGTTCACCTTGTTGTTGCCTGACAAAGACCGTAGTTAGAGGAGAGTGGGAGTGTTTTCTCAGCAGATGAAAAGAGGGAGGCTGTTTGTGTTTGACCTCCCTCCTCTCGCTCTCACTCTGTGAAATTCCTCACAGCCAGCGATAAACTCAAGGTTTTCATAATCAGAGCTGATATTTGGAGGCCGTAATAAAACCGGGCGGACGCTGCAGAGAGAGGAGAAACTGTGACGCTGTTTATTCACAGGAAAGTTCAGTCAATTCAGGCACAAAACATCAGGCTTCAGTAGAATAAAATACATTTTTTGATCTTTCCCCAGTAATGAAATGGAACGAGAAAAGTGCCACATGTGATATTAGTAAAGCTGAAGAGGGAAGAAAAGGAAGTTAAAGTAGATTTCCTGAACTTTTCCTCCAAAGTTGCCCTCTGATCCATCTGTTAAAATCTGTGCAGCTTAATTAAAAGTAAAGTGAAAGTCTTAAAGTATCTGATATTAAATGTTAGATGTAAAAAGTAATCTTCTGACAGTAGATCTACAAAAAAAACCTCACCTGGTCACTAACGGCTCATAAAGAGTGATCAGCTGTTACCTTACCGGCCTCCACACGAGCAAAACACCCGGCACTGTTCTCTGCAACCTGGGATTTGTTCCTGTATGACCTGTGACTGAGAGCTTTACGTTTTTGTCTCTGAAATCAGTTAGTGAAGTGGAAATAAGCGATGCAGATTGGATCAATGAGGGCTCGCTGAGGAGAACGCTGCGACTCCTCCTGCTGATGATAAATGAGATGGATATCTAACGAGTGACAGGAGAAACCAGCGTGATTCGTTTCCTGCTGCGATTAAGTTAAAGGAACCAAACTGGACCGTCCTCGTCCGTGGTTACTGGACGGCGATGACATGAGGAGGTGGAATCCAGTCCAGAGCTCAGCATGTGTCCTCTGTGGCCCGGAGCTGACGCGGGCGCCCTGCAGGAATGTGACTCCACATCATGAGCTAAAAGAAATGAAATGTCACACATGAGGAATGCTGGGAACCTGGTGTTCAGGAGGAGAGGTTACCACAAGCCGCGCTGCTCAAGGTGTTTGTTGTCCCGGAGCTGCAGAGACGGACGAGTTTTGTTGGTGCAGAATAATTCACAAGAAGTCGAGAGGCGCTGCACCGCAATCCACACGTCACGTCTGATCGTGTGTTTATCTTTTACCAGGATGCTGTTGTTGTGAGGTTGGAATGTTCCCTTAAGGCTCCTTATATACTGTAGAATATCTAAACAGGTTCACTTTCCTACATTTCTCATAGTTTTTTTTATTCCTTTTGGTTCTGACTGTCGTGAGTTCAGACATCCTCTCTGAGTCTAATACACAAGATGCTCCTGAATTAACTTTACCTGAGGTCGATGAAAATGTGCAAATTTCAGTGTGCTATGATTCTTTTGATGACCAGTACGCTCATGTCTTTGGAGCCAACTAGCCACGTAGCTCAGGTTACATTCTTAGTGCTGATTTGTGCAAGACAGTCCCAAATTTTGACATATTTCAATGCTGTCTTCCCCTTTGTTGGCATATAATGACTAAAATTGAACTGAAGTCAAGCAGTGAAGTACCACGAGCTGACGTTAGCTTAGAAAGCACCACGAGTGGCCATGTCCAGTCTGAAGAACACGGGGTTCACTTGAAAACGCAGCCATGATAATGTTCGATGGTTTGATGTTTTGTGGTGGGAACAAGCACAGAATGGTTGGGGTTTAGTACTGTGCCAGGTATTCGTATGTCTGTCTTCCTGACGAGGGATTTGGTCGGCGTGATGGCAGTGCGACGCGAGATGCAGTTTTTGAACTTTGTGTTCTCATGTCATCATGTTGTAGTCACTACTGAACAGTCACCCGTCAGTCTGTTTCAGTTTCCTAAAGCCACACTGCTTTAACATTTATATTACTGATGTGGCTACACTCTACACGTGTGTGCACAAGTATTTGTGTGGTAATGTTTTAATGTTAGCACTATAAAAAGGTGCCTGTGTCTTCATCAGCTGTTGAACACAGCTTTCTGTTTTCTGCTGCCATGAATCCTTTTGAATTTCTGTCGTGTGGCTCACAGCGTTTATGTGATCCGATTTGTATACTTCAGTATGGATGCATGCTTCCTCCGTATGCATGCTTTGTGTGGTTTGTGACGTGCATCCGCTCTCCTCTCCTTGCAGATGGATGGAGGCCTGTCTGGACGAGGAGCTGCCTCCCACCACGGAGCTGGAGGAGGGGCTCAGGAACGGCGTCTATCTGGCCAAACTGGGAAACTTCTTCGCCCCGCGCACCGTCTCCCTCAAGAAGATCTACGACCGCGAGCAGACGCGTTACAAGGTGAAAACTTTTTATTCTGCACTCACACATCAGCATCATGCAATCTGCAATGTAACTGGCAACTTATGTGGTCAGTAAATATAGTGCAGAAGACCGAACAGTGGTGGGTGTGATTTATTTTCCTCAGTTGTCTCTACCATCCCCATTTTTATAACGTTTGTAAAGCAGGAAGTGACAAATAAATGAAGTCAAACCGTCATCATCACTGAAGAACTGTGAAGCTAAAGATGGACGTGTCATTTAACCACAAACACATTTTCTGCCGTTAACGGAGCCGCTAAAAAGAAGAACCTGTTCGTCTCATCGTTTCAGCCACACGGTCCTCGTGTGTTTCCCTGCTTTGTGTTGTAGCATGAAGTTGTTGAGTTGAGCTGGGCGTCAGTGTGTCGCTGCTGTCGGTGTGAAAGAGGCAGATTTGAGTCTTTGAGTCGAGACTGAAGCACATGTTTGTTGTTCCTCTGTTTCAGGCCACTGGTCTCCATTTCAGACACACAGACAACGTCATCCAGTGGCTCAACGCCATGTCAGAGAAGGGACTGCCAAAGGTGAGCATGGCCTGTATCTCTCTCACACACACACACACACACACACACACACGCACACACACACACACACACACACACACACACACACACACACACCACTGATATCTGTCTTATACAAATGTACCTATGAACGAAGTTGGAGTGAATTTGGTTGAAAACAAGTCGAGACTTCACCCAGATTTTCCACTGAATGTGGAGGAATAACAGTTTTTATATTGTGTTGCAATGTTTAGCATGCTAACCAGCTAGCCCAGGCCTGTCTGGGTAAACAGCTCCGGGGCTAGTGGCATGTACAACAACACAGAAGCTTGAATTTGATTAAATTATAAGATTTAGTCGTTTATTTTAATGTAAAAATTGCTGTTAAGTTGCTGCTTTTTTTTCCACTTTATTATAGATTTGCTGAAACAAATTTGATTTTCATACTATGATGCAATTAGCTGAAGCCAGGGGCTCACTGGAGAGGAGAGGGGCGTCTGGATCTGTAAACTGTTTTGTAAAACAGGACACCGAAAGGCTCCTTTAAGTGACTACACAGTCTAAAAGAAATAAACAGAGGCCTATTATAGCAAAAGAGCTTTTCTGAGAACTTTCCACCATGTCAGCTCCGGGCAAACTCTGAATATTTGTCGTCGTGATGGCATGAAACTATTGAGTATCGGCCCCAAAATCCCACCAGTTGGCAGCTGCAGCAGAAAATAGAAGTCACTGCCTGCAAAAGTTCCACTTCGGTTGCAGCGCTCAGACAATGCCGGGGCGTGTGAATGCACATGTACATTGTGTAAGCTCTAATATCCTGATTCACTCCTGCACACGTGCTGCTACACGCCGACACGCCGTCACCGACCTGCCGAAAGTGCTCTTGTTGACTCATTGTTCCTGTCTGTGTTTCAGATCTTCTACCCTGAAACCACAGACATATATGACAGAAAGAACATGCCACGCTGCATCTACTGTATACACGCACTCAGGTACTGTGTCTGCTTTTGTTTTCTGTGTCTGTCCGGCTGTACAATCACACCGCTGGTTACATTCCTCTGCTGATTTGTTTAGAGTGTTTAAAACACTTTATCAGGGGCAACAGACAGACATAATGCTTAAAATGAATTCCTCATTTACTGGATCCTGAGTGCTCACGACTCACCTGACTGGCTGCGTGCTCCCTGCAGACTGAGCATGTTTCACATCTGTGACATTTTTATGAGGTGGGTGTTTTTCAGCAGAGAGGCATTCAGTGGTACGAGGTACGAAGCGGTTTGTTTTTGATAGAGCATTCCACCTCGGGTAGTAAAGGTGCAGACACACACATGGTGTTAGTGTGTTTGTGTGTGTGTGCCCACATACATACACACAAGCGAGCTGTGTGACTCGTCCAGACACAAACCAGAAACACCCCGATGCCACAGTAGCACGCTCACTGATTCTTAAAAACCACATGACACAAACAACATGGTGTCTGGTTGTTGCTGTTGTTGTGGTGGTGGGAGGCTACTGTATCTCCACAGGCTGATTCACTGGATTTAATCTCTAAAAACTGGACTTTACTGCAGCAGGTGGTTTCTCTTGGACAGCTGTGGAGCAACATGAGCACAAGAAAAAACATATTTCACATGATTTTTGGGATTCAGACTCTGCTGTTGAGAACCAGACTGGAGCTTCTCCACATATCACATGTATAACATACTGTCAGTTAACTCCACCAATTCTTCACAATAAAGTGTACAAGTCTTGTTGAGCACTGCTGTATTTTCCGGCCCATGTTGATAAACTTCATCCAGTAAGCTCAGCTGCATTGTGGGTAATGTAGTTGCCAGGTTTTGAAAGCAGTCCTATAGCACTACTGGACTCACTGTGGACGGATACACAGCAGAAACAAAGATATCACCTTTTCAATTCCACACATTCTTCTTCTTTTTCAACACCTGACACCTACATTTCCCACAATGCACCTTAGCCACTGAGTGACATCACTGGTGGCTATCCAAGAGCCTGGTTGTTTGGTCTACAACATGTAAAAAAAAAAAAAAAAACACAGTGAAAGATGTGGATCAGTGATTCCCAGCGCTCAGGATGACGTCCTCAGATGTCTTTTCTCCTGCTCCTGTGTCACCTCCTCTCTCATGAGGCTTTTACTTACTGTATCTCTGCCTGCTGTTACAGTCTCTACCTGTTCAAGCTCGGCCTGGCCCCTCAGATCCAGGACCTGTACGGAAAAGTGGATTTCACTGGTAAGAGTGTGAACACGAGTCTGTGCATCTGGTTTCCTCATCTGTCCCTGTCAGCCCAGTCATGTTATCTTAAATCCAGAGTGCTACAAACGTCCCCATGTTGTGAAAGTTAACGTGGAGTTTAGATGTGTTGTATGTGTCTACACCCCGAGAGGAGGAGCTTTGTTTTTTCATGGAGGAGCTGCTGGAAATGTTAAACTCATTAGTAACTGTGAGAGCTTTTCCTGTCAGCTCCCGCTCGGCACTCTGTCCAGCAGCCAGAGTCAGAAATGTGATTAACACACGAGCCAGGAACAGTCTGTCTCCGTAGACTCTCACCTCCCTCACCCAGCCCCCCGTCTGCTCCCCTCTCCCCCTCTCTTTTTGTTTTTACACCTCCGCCTGTTGATCTGTTCCTTCTGCTCTGTCTTCTCCCCCAGAGGAGGAGATCAACAACATGAAGAGTGAGCTGGAGAAGTATGGCATCCAGATGCCCGCCTTCAGCAAGATTGGCGGGATCCTGGCCAATGAGCTGTCCGTGGACGAGGCTGCATGTGAGAGGGGCTCGGATGTCACGGGGAGGGGGCGGGATCTGATCTGAGCTCGTTACGTACTGTAGTTCAGTCGACTCATGCTTTCATAATGAAATGGATCAGAACATACTGGAGTCTCCCCACGTCAGCGCAGATTTTGATTGGTCAGATCATTTATTGACACAGCTCCAGTTCTGATGAGTCGATGTTCTTGTAATATAGACGTCACCTTGTTTCACAAATGTTAATAAAATTAACATCCTGTGTCATAATACCTCAAGACGCGACAGCAGCAAGTTCGCATGAAAGTTTAATAAGTAAACAAGATCAAAATGTTGAGAAAGAAAATGTGTTTTACATCTTCTCTCCTCATTAAACAGGAAAATACATTCGTACGCTCGTCTGAAAGTTTCTCTTCACTGTCTCATTGAGAAACACACTTTGACAGCTAATAGGGGCATTTAGCTTCATGGCTAACTGAGCTAATTGATAACAGCAGCCTGTCGCTACAGTGGAAGAGTAAACAGTAGTTAGCAGCATTAACACTTTGCCCCTTTATTCTGGAGCTGCCATTCAATGCTGCACATTACGCATTTAATTGCATCTAACTGAATCTTATTTCATTCCACGTGATTAGATATTGGTCGATGATCAGTAATGTTCTCATTAAATATAAAGCTATAGCCAGGAGACGGTTAGCTTAGCATTAGGACTACACAAAAGAGGGAAGCAGCTAGCTTAGCTCTGGCTGAAGGTAAATACAACAAGCCTTCCAGCAAGCTAACGGCTCACCTTCCTCTCCTCCGTCCTCAGTACACGCTGCTGTGATCGCCATCAACGACGCCATCGACCACGGCATCCCGGAGGGCACGATGGCCGCCATGCAGAACCCCAACGCCATGCTGGTCAACCTGGATGCAAACAGCGCTCGTCAGTACCACGACACACTTTACCAGGCCAAAGGAGAGAAGGTGGCCAACTCACGCAAACGGGTACGAAGTCTCAGCACCAAGGGTTCACAGACGGATGGGTGGATGGTGTATATGGTGTCCTGGGGCATGTTATCCTTAAGAGACCATAAAAGGCCCATATAATTACAAATTGTCCACTTTTTCATTAGTAAAATAATTGGACATACGGCCTGAAGCAGAAGAACATTTTGGCATCAGACAGTAAAATGCTGAGACCGCTCAAACCACTGAGGCGACAGAAATGACTACAGTAAAGAAAGGTGACAGGAACAAAATCACTCCATCCTCTTCTCACAGATTCAGTGAGGGATCCATGTAGGATGTGTGTTGGGTCACTGGGTGACTTGAAATATGTTTTGCCGAGAGAGAGCGCAAGACAGCAAAAGTACCCTGTAGAGAGATCTGATTTTCTGTGGAGTCCTGTAGGAAGCCTGTGATGATATTCAGGGTTAAAGTTAGTTTTTGTTCACTATATTTTTTGTCGCTCTGCTCCAAAAGCAAATGGAGAATGCCGATGCGGAGAGAGACATCTACGACGAGCTCCTCACGCAGGCAGAAATCCAGGGCAACGTCAACAAGGTCAACGGTGAGTCACATGAACACCGATGTGTTAATTCGTCTCGGTTTCCACGGGACAACAGAAGTTAAATGTCAACCTCCCTCCCACAGTGAGCAACGCCTTGAGTGCAGCGGAGCAGGCGCTGCTGAGCGGCGATGAGGATAAACTGTATGAGGCCCTGAAAGCCATGGGCGTCCAGAACCTGCAGGCCCAGAACAAAGGCTGGTACCTCAAACAGCTGCAGGCCGACCGAGAGAATAAAGAGCAGGTGGGAAACCGAGCCGTACGATGTTGTCAGGAAAAAATTTAAAGTTTTTCTCCCGTGAGTTCATTTCAACTTCTTTCCTCCTTCATCAGCTGTCTCCAGGAGAAGTTCTGACGAAGGATGAGCTGCAGAGCGGCGTCGACGTGGCCAATGAGATCGCGGCAGGCTACCAGAAGAGTACGCACATTTTACATGTCACATACGTTAGAAAGCGAGAGTATATTGATTATAAAGAAAGTTTAAACATACAGAAACTGTTCCTTTGTGTCACAATTTTAAATCAAATTAAAATCACCTTTCAGCAAAGGAAGGAAGAAACCCTGAGCAAGATTAATTCCAAGTTTTATACATCAAATATATAAAGCTTATCATTCAATTTGGATGATTGCTTTCTGCCCTTAAATTAGCAGTTTTCCTTATGGGAGTTCTGTATTGCAGTCAGCGTGACTCTAGCAGGAGCAGCGCTGTGCTAGAGGAGATGTTTAGTGATACAACAAGTTTTAATATTACAAGCTTAACTCTGTTTGGCTCGTCTGAGGAAATAATCAATCAGTTGAGGCTGCTGAGCGTTCAGTATTGTGACTAGCAACACAGCGACCAGTGTGACGACCTCGCTAACTTCTCTTTATATTTTGTAATCAGCCTGGGATTGCCTGGATTGTTGAAGCATGTGACGATGAATGCATGAACCTGAATTTGAGCATAATTTGGGACCTTTTCCAACATTTTTCTTACAATTTCTCAGTTCCTTGTGTTTCACGCGTGACGTTTAATGTCCTGTGTGCAGTGCTGAAGGCAGTGGAGCGCATCAACGCTGCCATCAGGGAGGGCGTTCCAGAGAAGACGGTGGAGGAGCTGATGAACCCCGACGCTCAGCTGCCCGAGGTGTACCCCAGTGCTGCAGACCTGTACCAGAGAGAGCTGGTCAGCCTGCAGCAGCAAAGCCCGGAGGTACACACTCACAACAAGCACACACAAATACACACAGTAACGTGATCATGTGGTTTCTGAGGCCAAACTACAGAAGCAGTTGACCTGAAACACACCAGCGACTGTACAGCTAACTGTACCGCAGGTGTGGTGTGGAAATAGATTCATGACCTGATGAGACACAAGTGATAACGCACATATTAAAAGCACCAAGTTTTTACTCTCCTCGCCTTCGGATTATCAGTGAATTATTCTTTATAGGCACGAGCACCAAACAGAGGACATTTGAGAGAACACGAGGCCTCGGCAACTTTTTGTTTTCTTTGTCTCCTATTTCATGACATCTTCTAGACTAAACTCATGAGTCAGGAGTGGAAATAATTGTTAGCTGCAGCTCTACGGGGACATTTATTTACTCTCGAGGGATGAACAGTCTGATCTCGATGGCAGAGTTGTTGAATCTCCTCATACTTCTGTTTCTGAACTTCACAACCTCATCGATCTGCTGCTAACAAACCAGTAGAGTCGTGTTGCCAACTAGATGGCTGTGCTGATTGGATGGCTGACTTCACCTGGCTCTTCCTCGGGTGCAACAGGAGTTATAATAACTAATGCTGTGGAAGATGAGGAGCTTGTGACTTGAATGCAACACTGTGTTTTAATGGTGGAGAGATTCATGAACTCCTTCAAGTCTGACTGTAGTCTGCAGGGCAGCGGTGGCAGTTTCAGTTCAGATTGAGGATCATGATTGTGATTAAATAGATTAAGTTCACTTGTTATCAGTCAGTTGTTCTTTATTAAGCACAAACACCAAAGCAGCTCTGGTGTACTTTAAAAAGTAATTGAAGAATTGCCAGATTTATATCGCTGTAAATTAAATAATCTTTTGTTGGATCTGACAAAACAAGCAATATGAAGACATTACCTGCTGCACTAGAAGCTGTTGATGGGCTTCTTATAAACAGATGAGTCAGTAATGTGAATAATTTTTAGCTGCTTAGCTTATTGTCAGTCTGCGTGAAAGACATACAGTAACGTTTCCAACCATCTTTAAAAGCCTGCAGCTGTTATCAGGCAAAGCTGCCTTTCATCACAGTTTGATGTCGGGCCATGTTTCATCCGATTTGACTATCGGATCACAAATCAAGACACCGTGAACACAATGTTTGGCAGCTTGACATATGAGGTCAATTTGTGGCGTGTTCACTGCAGGGCTCGCTGTCCCACCCAGAGCTGCTTGTTGCCGTGGAGATGCTGTCGGCCGTGGTGCTGATGAACGAGGCGCTGGACGTCGGAGACCGAGCCGCCCTCTGGAAGCAGCTGTCCAGCTCCGTCACTGGCCTCAGCAATGTGGAGGATGAATATGCACAGAGGTGAGGACGCGACGCCTCGTGATGTGTGAGGTTTTTGGACCGAGGCGGGTTGTTGGTGTGTGTGTAACGTGCCGGTCTGTTTCTCAGGTACATGGATGAACTGATGCGTCTGAAGGCAGCAGCCAGAGAGGAGGGCAGCGACTACCTGACCTGGAACGACATTCAGGCCTGTATCGACCAGGTCAACCTGACTGTGCAGGAGGAGCATGAACGTAAGAGACTGACGCTCGTATCTGTTCACACCCAGATACTTTATCCAACAAAAAGAGTTAAACTATCACAGATATTATTGTACCCATGTCACCCATCTATACATCTGCTTTTGTGCTTGCAGGTATTGCCGCCATCGGCCTGATCAACGAGGCCCTGGATGAAGGCGACCCCACCAAGACCCTGGCCATGCTCCAGAACTCCTCCGCCAAGCTCACAGACGTGGACCCGTCGGTGGCTCAGCACTACCATGACATACTGCTGGAGGCCCGCAGGGAGAAGGCTCATGTAAGAGACACACATAATGCCAGAGCTGCTGCATGGAGCTGCATGTAGAAAATGGATGTCCTGGTCTTTCCCTGGTTTGTGTTTTCATGTATATCTGGTACTCAGGGGAACATTATGCAAACACGGCATGCAAACAGCATCTGGCTTACAGCTACATCCAGACTGCTGAGCTCCACGGCTAACTGAGCTACGTGCTAACAGCAGCTAGTCGCTACAGCGATACATTGAATTGATCAGCGGAAAAGCCTTCATGCTGCCTTTTGATTTCTGGCCATTTCATGCAAATTACACGTTTAATGGTCCTATTGAATGTAGTTTCTCTCACTGTAGTTGTTATAGTAGGTGCAGAATGAGGCCAGTTTCCTGCTTAAACAAACTGTGAGGGGTCAGAAATGTGCAGCTGTTGGGTCAATATTTGATTTTATTCAGGGAGGAAGCTGCTGGATGAGAGTTTTGGTCCATGAGTGGCTCCTGAATTCTGGAACTTGGGAGGATTTTCCCCAATTTAAGCATTTGGTATTGATTCTGAAAATGCATGTGTTAAGTCAGTGTAACGCAGAAATGTTCAGTAGATGTATTACTGTGTGGTTGCAGATGGCTCCATGTGACTCAGACCTCTGAGCACCACATGACAGCACCAGACTGCTGATGTCATGTGTGATCATATCCCCCCACTCACTTCCTGTTGTATCTGTGACCTGTCTGCCCCTCCTGACTCTCTCTGGCTCCTCAGTTTTTACATTTCTCTGTTTTCACACATGCATCCAGCGGTGGGACGCACCTTGAACAGAAGCGCCGTCTTTCTTGAAAGCCGTTCATCAAAACTCTCTGACTCATTTGCCTTTTGTTATCGATGCTTGAGTGAGGCGGGCTGATGAATGCAGCTCTTGTACGTGTGTGTGTCAGTGCAGCACAGTTTGCATGTGATGTGAAAGGAAGACGACCATGTTTGGGCGGTTTTCCAGTTGTGGGAGAAGCGAAGGCCGACGGAGGAGGAGGAGGAGGAGGAGGAGGAGGAGGAGGAGGAGGAGGAGGAGGAGGAGGAGGAGGAGGAGGAGGTGGTGAGGTTCAGACTGCAGGAGCTGGTTGTGTTTTTAGGTCAGAGCACGAAGGTGAAGAGGAGGTGAAATCTCCTAATAAACGTATTTAGTCAAGCGTTCGCTGCTGATTTCATTAGAACAACGTCTGTAAATAGAGCGGCCCCTCAGCGTATCCATTTCAGTCCTGAGCCTGTTTTTATTCTGTGTAAATACAGATAAAGGAAGTCTCTTATCACGGCCGGACAATGCCTGGCCGCTGCCCACACTGTTTCAAATGTCAACAGGCATCAGTTACATGTAAACCCCTTGAATACATCATGTGGGAACCTGTCGCACTTTCACAGCAGGACCCAGAAAAAAATAAAAAAGGAGAGGAGAGGGAAAAAAAAAAAAAAAAGCTAAACTATTTTCCTGTCGATTTCACAGCAAGGGAAATAACAAGCCGGGCCCGAGCCGCTCGCTTCCATAAAAGGGCAGAAAGCTGACCACTGTATTAAATGAGGCAGACCGATGGGCACACACACACACACACGCACACACACACACGGGTCTCTGCTTGTTGATTGGTGGCCGTGATGATGATGATGATGATGATGATGATGATGATGATGATGATGATGATGAGAGCAGTGTGAGCTTCCTGTTGGGTTTTCAGAGGGGTCGGTGCTGATGAGGTGTAGACAGAGCAGCAGGGCTGAGATGCCGTCCGACCGTCACAGGGGTGTTTCCAGGTGATCTCAGGTCAGGGGAGTTCGCAGAAGAGAGGGGACAACAAAGCCTGGGTTTTTTCGCCCGCGGCCCAATTTGCAAGACTTGGCTTCTTGGTGCCGCCTCATTAACTCTGCAGTATTAGAGCAGTTAGTCAGAGAGACAGTCAGGCAGAAGTTGGCTTTGGCTGTGGGCTGAGGGCTGTGGCTAGATAAACAGCAGGAAGTCCTGCCCAGACTCTACTGACTAACAAGCTCAATATAGTCCTCTACAGTTTGCGTCTTCAGATGGTTATCGCTTCACTTTGTAACCCGGACAATCACGACAGGGACTGCGAAAGTCTTGGTCTATTCGTGTGGGCGGCAAATAACGACATTGTTGATTAGGTGATTAATTGTTCGGTTCTGAACAATGTCAGAAAACGCAGCTGTGTGTTTCCCAAAGCAGGACAAGACGTCCTGATTTTACTATGATATCAAATCTACCATCTGGAGCCGGACTTCATGTCCTCCTCTGCCTTCTCTACAAACTTCTCCATAATGAGTTTGTTTTTGCTGCCTGTTGTCCATATTTATATAACACACACCTTTTAACAAGCTTAACTTCAACAAGTACGCTTTGTTTTTTTGCCGTTATCTTTCCTCAATTCATCCTCAGCTCCTGTTTAAATTTAAACACTTGTCTGACCTCGACACGTCATCATCTGACCCTGCAAATAATCATTTTAATTGCACAGAAATAGCTGATTTTTCTCACTGATGGTCTTGTTAAGGTCCAGAGGCATCAGTATCAAACTGAGACCCATAACAAGTTAAACTCTGTGTTGTAGGTGGTCAGTAGTTGACTGATCATTGCAGCTCTACTTTGTTCTGCATGTTTTTTTAAAATGTTCACACACTTTTGTGGCTGAAGATGTGAATGAGCTCATAGTGTCTTTGGTTTAAAAAAAAAATAATACGGGTGTTATGCAGAAGAGAAGTATAGGAGAATTATTGCCCAACCCCCTCAGCTTCCACTTCCTCTGTTTCCATGATGTGCCTGTAGCGTCAACGACTCGGAGCTACACCCTCCTCCAGTCCTGTGCCCACTCTGGCACCACACCCTGTCTAGCGCCTCCTGCCAGCTGCCGTGACTCACCGCCCACAAATAGCAATTAGAGCGCCATGTGCAAACGTACAAACAGTAATCAGCGCTCGCACAGGTACGGCTCTGTTTACTATAAAGATGGAGCTCGTTCGACCGCTGCTGCTGCTGCATGCTGCTGCTGCTGCAGATGTTCGCTGACAGACACCTCCCCTCCCCATGCATAAGCAATCTGCAAGATCAGGTATCAGTGTAACCCGCCCACCTCTTTCACACACACACACACACACACACACACACCTCCTCGCACGACGAGAAGGGGCGGAGCACAGCGAGGAGGAGGAGGAGGAGGAGGAGGAGGAGGAGGTGAAACCAAACAGCCGCCTGTTTTACCGGGCTCTTCAAAGCAGCTGCAGCACGTTTGCTACAGAGGCAGAGTGCGCCATCTGGATGTAGTTGGGTGTAACTACAGTCTGTGATATTACAGGGTTGGATGCAGTATTGAGGTCTGAGTGGTGAACCGGTGGAATCCACACTGCTAGAAACACATCTGTTGGTGACGTTTCTGACGTCTTTAGGTCTTTTTGTGGTATTTTCCTGTTCCAGTGGAGCAGGAGGAGCTGGTGTGACAACATGTCTGTTTGACTGCAGCTTTTCATGGGAATTAAAAAGCAACGCTGCTAATTTGACACAGTGAACTGTGTTTAAAGGTCTTGGGCAGGACGACTGCATGTGCATGTAACCTGATGAACTGCCTCCAGTGATGTCGCTCAGTGGAAGTTACATACAAACAGTGCAGCTTCGACGTGAAGAGGAAACACAGATGCTGTGGACTGATAGTTTCTGAACATGTTTTCTTGTGCTCTTCCAGGAGACCCAGGACCCGTCTGCTGTGCTGTGGCTGGATGAGATCCAGGATGCCATTCTGAGGGCTAACCAGGACACGAAGGAGGCCCTGCAGTGTAAGACCACACACTCATTTCACTTCACATATTTAATCTAAAGACTGCAGAATGTTGTCTACCAGCCCTTCCAGCTGTGATGTTGGAGCGAAGGCTGATTTGTGTTTGTGTCCACAGTCTCACAGTCCATCCAGGCCATCAATGAGGCTGTGGACCAGGGAGATCCGGCTCAGACCCTGGCAGCTCTGCGTAGCCCCGGAGCTGGACTGTACGGTGTCACCTCCGAGTGTGCTCAGACCTACCAGGACGACCTGAGCAAGACCCAAGCGGAGAAGAAGGCAGAAGGTGAGGACAAAAATAGGGATGAATAAAAGGAAGGGTTAATCTTTTTATCACAGTTACTGTCAATAATGTGCATGTCTGATGAAACGTGGAGGACTGATGCCTCTTTCAGTGATTTTAAGTGCGTTTAAAATGTCCCATAGTGAGATTTTCATGATATCTTTCATTATTAATCGGGTTTAGTTGCGACATAAATACAGTGAAACTATCAAAACACTCGATCTGATGAGAAACGCACACAGTCTGTGTTCAGAAACTGTGCCATCAGCGCCCAGCAGGGCCGTGGCTGCAAACATACGCACAGTGCTGATGTTTGCAGTGCCTACTCAGGCTTGTGTGAGCTGACCAATCAGAGCAGACCTGGGCTTTTTGGGGGAGAGGGCCTTAAAGAGACAGGCACTAAGGCATTCAGACAGAAGGTGAATAAAGGTGCTGCAGCAGTGAACAGTGAGAAAATGTGCATGTTTTTTGAACATTACAGCATAATAGACACTCAATAAGTATGCACCTCAAAATGAGCTTCATGTAGGATCTTAAGGTTACTCTCAGGGCTGCACAGTTAATTGAAGTATGATTGAAATATGACAATATTTAAATCACAGTAAAAATGGCATCAAGATGAATACTGTAGTGCTGCTGAGTCACTCTGGTCTTCAGATCTTCAGTCTGTTGTTTTAGCATGCTGTGCAGCTGTAGTCACGCTGCTATCCACATTTAGTTCCTGCAGCTTTTCAAACAACAATGATCAGCTTTCTCAGGAATAAAAAACATAAAATCGTCCGACAATTAAAAATCATATTCCGAGCGATGAAGGGCTCCACCTGATGCTTCTCTCTAGTTACTGGCCCGAGTTGAGCCTCCATCTTGCTCACTTGCTCTCTCTAACGCTGTCTGTCCAGGTGATAATGGCAGTGAGTGGGTGAAACACTGGGTGAAGGGAGGACACAACTACTACTTCAACCTGAATACCAAGGAGGGCACCTGGGTGGAGCCCGAGGGCTTCGTCCAGAACAACACCCAGCTCAACAAGGAGGACATCCAGGTAGGCCTCCGTCCCCGTGCAGCGCCGCGTGAACAGAGCTTTTTTTTTTTTAAAAAAAACACCATGTTTAACTCGTTTTATTCCTCCCATCAGTCGGTGGTCTCCGGGGTAACCACGGCCTACAACCGAGAGCAGCTGTGGCTGGCCAATGAGACGCTAATCGCCAAGCTGCAGGCTCGTTGCCGTGGCTACCTGGTGAGAAAAGGCCAGAAGGAGAGGATGGACTTCCTGACATCCCAAGACCCGGCTGTGACCTGCATACAGGTGAGAGACGGACAAACACCGCCTGAGTTTGAATGTAGAAACTTCAGTCTGCAGCAGAACTTTTAGTATTTTATTGATTCTTAATCAATTTTGTTCTCAGGCTCACTGGAAAGGTTACAAACAGAGGAGGAAGTTCAAAGACCGTAAACAGTATCTGAAGGACCACAGTGACGAGGCTGTCAAGGTAAAACTAGTTCATGCTGATTCCTTTTTTTTTTTTTTTTTTTTTTTACCTCTGCACTGATTTATTTTGAAAAAAGGTCGACGTATCAGAGACTTGTTCTGTGATTTTATTTTACTTGCAGACATATAACACTGCACAAAATCCAGATATTGAAAAGATAAGAGATGTGTGAATATTTTTTATTATATACTGAAATAAGAGGAACAGAGACCTCATGAGAACTTGTCTGTATTTTGTTCTCATCAGATTTGTTTTCTGTCCTTCTCAGATCCAGTCGATGGTTCGGATGCACCAAGCTCGTAAGAAGTACAAGGATCGTCTGAAGTACTTCCAAGACCACGTGAGTGTTCACTCAACGAACCAACATGAGTCATTGTAAATGTTCCGTCAGAGTCATTAGGATTTAAGAGTAAACAGATCACACTGTCATCTAATGAGGCTTTAAATCACTCTGCATAAATTTCCCCTGACGCATCCGCTGACATTTCCTCCTCGTCCTGCGGGGTTTGAGCGAGGCAGATGGCTCATTTAACACTCTGACATGTGTGTAGTCATCTCCACTCTGACTCACAGTGGATTCCTGCGGTCTAATGAAGACTATTGATCACCCAAGTGATTGCTGTTTTTATATTGCAGATCAATGAAGTGGTGAAGATTCAAGCTTTCATCAGAGCCAACAAGGCCAGAGACGACTACAAGACGCTCAGTGAGTACAATCCCAGCTCTGCTCTGAATTCATCTCCAGTTTTTGGTGTTGGCGTAACTCTAAAAACGTCCTTCTTCACGTAGTCAACGCTGACGATCCTCCGATGGCGGTTGTGAGGAAGTTCGTCCACCTGCTGGACCACAGCGACCAGGACTTCCAGGAGGAGCTGGAGCTGATGCGGCTCCGCGAGGAGGTGATCACCAACATCCGCTCCAACCAGCAGCTGGAGAACGACCTGAACCTGATGGACATCAAGATCGGCCTGCTGGTGAAGAACAAGATCACGCTGCAGGAGGTGGTGTCCCACAGCAAGAAGCTGACCAAGAAGAACAAGGGCCAGCTGTCCGACATGATGATGATGAACAAACAGAGGGGAGGCCTGAAGGCCCTCAGCAAGGAGAAGAGGGTCAAACTGGAGGCCTACCAGTATCTCTTTTACCTGCTACAGGTAACAGATCTGTGAGCCTGTTCACAGCTAACATTCACACACAGCTCAACATCTTGAACAGCGACAAATGTTCAGTCTTATAATTGAAGATGCCGGTGTTGTTCCTTTCAGACCAACCCCACGTATCTCGCCAAGCTGATCTTCCAGATGCCCCAGAATAAATCCACCAAGTTCATGGACTCTGTGATCTTCACCCTGTACAACTACGCCTCCAACCAGAGAGAGGAGTACCTGCTGGCCAAGCTCTTCAAAACTGCCCTGCAGGAGGAAATCAAGTGAGAAACAAGACGCTAAAACTCATTTAATAATCGTTTAAATGAGGCCCGGTTCGTGAACTCACAGTAACATGTTGCCTTTAACAATCGTCTGCAGGTCGAAGGTGGACCAGATGAAGGAGATCGTCACCGGGAACCCGACAGTCATCAAGATGGTGGTGAGCTTCCACCGAGGTGCGCGAGGGCAGAACGCACTGCGGCAGATCCTGGCTCCGGTCGTCAAGGAGATCATGGATGACAAATCGCTAAACATCAAGACGGACCCGGTGGACATCTACAAGAGCTGGGTCAACCAGATGGAGACGCAGACCGGAGAGGCCAGGTGAGCTGATGTGATCGTACAGGAGGCACCTTTCACACCTGATCATGACAGAAGACAAAAGATTAACAAGATATACTTTTACAGAAGTCATCGTGTATTAGTCTTATTTCACTATTTTCAGTTGAGTAGAAAGGATCAGCAAATTATCGTGTGATGTAATTTTACACGGTGTCCAAACTTTTTGGGAATCCAGGTTGTAGGTCATGAAACAGACCAGCTGGGCGAATTATTTCACTGGAACAATCTTCAGATTCAGACTCTCTTTACTGTCGAGTATTTACATGCACAAAACCACCTCCAACCTGCATCAGTGCTTTCAACTGTACTAGATACCGATATATAAAAAGTAAAAACTATTATTAGCGTGTTTTCAACTCTTAATATAGATATTTACTACAGTTGTATAAATACTCAAAAGAGAGAGTAAATCTGGAAGTTTTTGTTTTTTTTGTTGAATTGGCCTCAGACAAAATGTTCACTTAAAAACTCTAGCGTATTATCTTATATTGAATTCCTGGAGTTTGTTTTTCATATTTTCAAATCTTTTTTGGACATGAAACTGTTTGACTAACGCTCATATCTTATCAAGATATTATTGCCTTCCGCCTTTGCAGATTGTTGTTGGAGTGACTTCAGTAAAAAGCTCTGAAGTGAACGGAAGCACACAGAGTTAGGCAACAAACTTTAT
Organism: Acanthopagrus latus; assembly: GCF_904848185.1. Classification (NCBI taxonomy): domain Eukaryota; kingdom Metazoa; phylum Chordata; class Actinopteri; order Spariformes; family Sparidae; genus Acanthopagrus; species Acanthopagrus latus. Next base: position 32,999,072 of record NC_051042.1, on the reverse strand, counting down.
TATTAAAGTCTTAAAGTTTGAAGCTCCCAAATATCTTTTATTTCATGCATCTATCTGCTGAGAAATAAAGGTTGTAGGAGGTGTTTTCAAATGATGCCTCAGGTTTTAGCGATCATTATTAATGGGCGCCCAGGTTTTAATAGTTTAAAGGACTCTAATGAATACAACATGTTTGTGCTTACATGAAGTCTAAATCCATTGAAGCGACTGACGCTCCTTCTCTGAGAGCACCTGACTGGCGTTCTGAGGTTGTGATCAGCGTCGGTGTGCCTCATGTTCTTCTTCTCTTTCTGTCGCGTCCTGAACAGTAAGCTGCCGTATGACGTGACTCCGGAGCAGGCTATGGCCCACGAGGAGGTGAGGACGAGACTGGAAGCCTCCATCAAGAACATGAAGACCATCACCGACAAGTTCCTGTCGGCCATCATCGTCTCAGTGGACAAAATCCCGTACGTCGCTCGCTCACAGAGTCGCTGTCTGCGTGGACGAGTCGTTTATTTCCTCTGTCTAAACTCGTCCGTCTCTCTCTGTCTGTCAGATACGGGATGCGTTTCATCTCCAAGGTGCTGAAGGACACCCTGCACGAGAAGTTCCCAGACGCTACCGAGGATGAGTTGCTCAAGGTTTGTATCTTTAATATTTGCTCCACAATTTTTGTGATAGAAAACTGGAAAACGGTTGAAACTGTGTGAACTGATCCTTTAGACGCCCATAGCTCCTCTTCACTGGCCACTTCAATGAAAGCATTTTCTTTCCTCTCGTCTTCCTCCTGACTCTCCTGTCACTGTTTCTCACATGAATCTTTCCACTTTTTTTTCTGCTCTTTCCACCTTGACATCCAGCTGCAGCCTCTCTGTCGGGGTGGAGGTGTCCTCCCTCTCTGTCTGCTGACATTAAGGCGAGTCGTGCATCACTTCTGGCTCTCCTCCTTTTTTTCCTGCTCGAGCTGTGTGTGCTAACACGTTCAACAGCTTTCCTTCATTCTGATGTAGCACCCATGACACCCTTAAACCTAAACTGAAGATGTAGTTTTTTGTATAACAAAAGTAGTCGTAGATCGTTTCAGTTAAATTAAAATAATCTTACATTAATGTCTGTAGTCCTGCATATATCAGGATTTCAGCACCTTTGAATACAACCAAAGTGAGACTTCCAGAATAAAATTATGTCTGATCGTGATAACTGTAACTGAGGTTGTCTTTGTTTCAGATTGTGGGGAACCTCTTGTATTACCGCTACATGAACCCGGCCATCGTGGCCCCCGACGCCTTTGACATCATCGAGGTGTCGGCGGGCGGCCAGCTGACCACCGAACAGCGGCGAAACCTGGGCTCCGTCGCCAAGATGCTGCAGCACGCCGCCTCCAATAAGATGTTTCTGGGAGACAACGCCCACCTCAATCCCATCAATGAATATCTCAGTGCCTCCTATCAGAAGTTCAGGTGAGATTTTAGCTTAGATTTTTAAAAGGAGTGTCAGACATTAAGACATTAAGCAGCACTCAGTTACTGGAGGATGATGTTTCTTTCCTTTTTCCTCTCGTTTGTGTTCGTTGTTTAACTTCATCTTCCTCCATCACAGGCGATTCTTCCTGGCAGCGTGTGACGTTCCCTCACTTGAAGATAAGTTCAACGTGGATCAGTACTCCGACCTGGTCACCGTCACCAAACCCGTCATATACATCTCCATCGGAGAGATAATCAACACTCACACAGTGAGTCCGGACCGCGTTATGCTTGCTGCTTCCATCTTAAATCGTTTCGGCTGCACGCTGGAGTTGTTATGTTATCTGGAGGTTTTCGTCTCACATGACTAACAAACATTACTTTTGTCCTTTTAGCTGCTGCTGGACCATCAGGACGCCATCGCACCGGAGCACAACGACCCGATCCACGAGCTGCTGGAGGACCTGGGCGAGGTTCCCACCGTCGAGTCTCTCATTGGTGAGCGGAGTGGAAGATCTTCTATCACTGTGGTCGCAAGAAATGTCAATACAAGAATATTAACAGAAACCGCACAGCATATTATCCATGTCTGTTCCTTCATCTGATTGGCTCTTGGTCTCATTCAGGTGAAAATCCTCTTCCTCCCGACGACCCCAACAAGGAGCTGATGGGCAAAACCGAAGTTTCTCTCACACTCGCCAACAAATTTGACGTCCCCGGTGAGGCCAATGCAGAGATGGACGCCAGGACTCTCCTGCTCAAGTGAGTTCACACTATAGATTTCAGGCTGATTAAAAAGATATGATTTGTTTTCAGAAGATTCACAGGTTTGTTTGTTTTTTTTTGTCTTTCCAGCACCAAGAGGCTCATCGTGGATGTGATCCGGTTCCAGCCTGGGGAGACTCTCACTGAGATCCTGGACTCCACTGCGAGCACCGAACAGGTCAGAAATAAGACGAAGGGTCAACAAAACTACGTCAGCACACTGCTCACAGGTGCTGCTGTTACGTTTATGCACCTTAACATTTATAATTTAACGCCTTAAGTACGGTAAACAAGCCAGATCGTCACCACACGACCGTCAGCCAGGGACTCGCTGTTTTTTATCAGCTTCAAGGCACAAAACAGGAAGAAGGTGTTCCACTTCCTGTCAGATTAATCAGTTAAGTGCTAACTGAATTTTAAAAAGATGACAACATGCACCCGCCTCCTCTATGACAACATCCTCTTTCCAACAGAAGCAGCTGTGACATGGGGAACATCAGCACATGTTGCACAAATGTCAGGCAGTATAAAGAAATAGCCAAACTATGACTCTTTGTATTATTTGCAGAGATATCTACTGGAGTTAGCATGCTAACATGATAGCCACAGCCCGTACCAGTCCAGCTTCTGTGCTCGTGGCGTAAACACAGACACACTCCCTGTAATCCGAGCGTGTAGTCCTGGCAGCTAGCTGCACGGCTAACTGAGCTAACTAGCTATTGATAGCTACTATTTGCTACCATTGCCCCCGGTTTGTTTTGGGTATGAATTCAGTAGGATGCCAATTTTTACTCACTGAAACTTTAAGTACGAGAGCCAAACCCCCAGATTACATTTTTTTTGAGCAGATACTGATACTGATGATATCGATATATCCGCTGATATACTTCTGGATTTTTTTGTAATGATCCATCAGGTGCAGTTATCAAACATGTGACAGAAATATTCAGGGTTCAAGGTGATTAATTTGTTTTAACACAACACAAACAGAATATGCAGAGATTAAACACTGAAACATGAGCATGAATACACCCAGGAAATGATTCTGTGGTCAACAGCAGCAACAGGATGGTGGTGATGATGATGCGTCGATCAGATAAACTCCGATCATCAAGCTCTTTATATAGAAATGTGGTTAGACTGAGCCTTGTTTCCCTGGATGACAGGAAGCAGAATACCAGCGCGCCATGCAGAGGAGAGCCATCAGAGACGCCAAAACTCCAGAGAAGATGAAGCAGGTCAAACCGGTGGTGGACGACAGCCTGACGCTGCAGGGCAAGAAGGACAAGATCAAGAGCAACCTGCAGAGGCTGGCGGAGCTGGGGAAGGTTGACCCGCAGAACCGCTACCAGGACCTGATCAACGACATCGCCAAGGTAGAGAAACAAACAAACAGATGATTTCTGGATGTGGACAGATGAAACAGCAGCCTCCTCAGTGATTTGTTCTAACATGATATGTGTGTGTGTGTGTGTGTGTGTGTGTGTTACAGGACATCAGAAATCAGCGGCGGTATCGTCAGCGCCGGAAAGCTGAGCTGGTCCGACTTCAGCAGACGAACACTGCGCTGAATTCAAAGACCAATTTTTATAACGTTCAGATTGATTCTTACAATCAGTATATCAAGACGTGCATGGACAACCTGGCCAGCAAGGGCAAGTGAGTGACTCTTAATTTATCACTTTATATTTGATCTTTTCTCTCATAACAGTCACCACCAACACATGTTCTGTTGTGTAGCTCAACTTATATCAGACTTCATTCAGTTTTTGTCAGCAGGTTTATGTCGACTTTTAGAGGAGAGTCGTGTAGGATTCCTGTTTACAGGCGAAACAGCCCACATGTATATATGATTAGACTGCAGACAGAAGCCTTACATACACTGGAGGGTCTGCAGAGTGTTTACATCCCAGGTGTAAATGTCTGGACCGCGGTAGGAACCTGAAGGATCCCTCCCTGTGAAGACACCAGAAAGAGGCAAAGAACTGAAAACTGGTCTTAAATAATCTGTTTGGAGCACGTTTCTAGATTGTGCCACAGGACTGGGTCACCATGTTGATCCTCAAACTCCTGCTGGTTTTGAATTTGGACTTTAATTAGAGCCTGTTTTACTCCTGGAGTGCAGAATGCAATTAAGCACAGCTGCTGCCTGCTTAGATAAAAAAATTAGAACCAGGATCCAAAACCACAACACAGCAGAAGTCCACCTCCCCTTTAGTTGTGAGGCGTTTGTCGGTCAGAGGTGAAATGATTGTTGATTTCACACTAAACCCCACGAACATCTGTCTTTTGTCCTCACCGGTAATGGGAACAATCAGACTTCATTTCCAGGTCAAAGATTCCGATTGTTACGGCTGTGATGGAAACACGACACCGTGGACACGCTCGCCAGGATGTTTTGTCCGTCCGTCTCCGTTCAAAGCAGCACTTGGACGTTGCTCCATCTGCGTTGAGTTTGAAAGACAAACTCAAGTAAAAGATCAAAAAAAGAAAAAGAGTGACCAGCGTAACATTGTGAGTGGCCTCCACGCTGCTTCCTGTTTCCTGTTTCCTGGCGCTTCAATGATATCGAACGTGACAGACCAGGAAAAAACAGAAAGACAAACTCTTCTAATGGCAGCGAGAAGGAGCCGTACAAATGCAATTAGGGTCAAATCTGTCTTGAAAAGCCTCCGACTGTCCTCTGATGATCGTTTCCCAAACGTGTTAATGAATCAGAACGAAGCTTCTTCTCCAAGAGTACGTCTGAAAATCTCACCACAAAGTATTTCTAAGAATGATATGAAAGGGTGAGTGATGCAGCTCAGGTGTGAAATAGTGAGACTGTCGTCTTGTACTGTACACGTGTCATTGTCTCTCCACTCAGGCTGTCAAAGAAACCAGGCGACAACAAGACCAAGAAGAGTAAACAGGTTTCACAGAAGTACACCGCCTCCCGCCTCCACGAGAAGGGCGTGCTGATCGCCATAGAGGACCTGCAGCCAAACCAGTGAGTTTCTGCTTTATGTCGCTCAGAACCACAACAGGAAGGTCAAAAATACTGAGATGTGTGTCGCATAATGTGTGTTGATATTATTGCAATAATCATCCTTAGTAGGAATGTTGTCTTTTACTAAATGTCCACATTAATCTGAGTCTTCCCTCGTTTTCACTCCTCACAGGTTCAAGAATGTTATTTTTGAGATTTCTCCGTCAGAGGCCGTTGGAGTTTTCGACGTGAAGGCCAAGTTAATGGGCGTGCACTTGGAGACATTACAGTTAGAATACCAGGTATTGTTTCCTTTTTATATCTTGTTTGGCACATTTTGAAAAGACTGTACGCTGGGATTAACTCCTCGTGTCTGATCGTCTCTCAGGATCTCCTCCAGCTGCAGTATGAAGGCGTGGCGGTGATGAAGCTGTTCGACAGGGCCACCATCAACGTCAACCTGCTCATTTTCCTGCTCAACAAGAAATTTTACGGAAAATAGAAAAAAAGAGAAAAGGATAAAAGGGCTAAAGACACTGATTTAAACCACAAAACCCTCTCTGAGGGTGGCAGAAGGCCCTGACCTGAACCAGCCTGTCTTACATTCCTTACTGCACTTCTCTTACGTGCCTTATGCAAATTTATGTGCATTATTTTTTATTATGTGGATCACCGTATGTGCTTTACTCTTAATGGATCGCTCCATCGTGCGACTGGAGCCAGCACACCACAGAAGCTCGCCGGAGTCTCTTTCTTACTGTCTGTAACCGAAGCTAGGTCAGAGGTTTAAGATTTGTACGTTTTTGCTTTAAATATTATGAATATCTCGTGCATGGGCTTTGATTTATTATAAAAAAAAAAAATTATGTTTTATGTAAAGAGATCATGTTATGTGTCTTTTCTTAGCTGTAAGTTTAGTTGCTCACCTGACTGATTAAGGCCAAAGTGCTAGCGTAACTTCTCAGCAGGGCTGTAGTACATGAGACGACGCTTCGGATGATTTGGAAAGAAAAACTTAAAGTACACTCCGCTCTCCTTCCTCACCATGTTTTATTTTGAAAACACTGTAGTTAAAGGATGACTAAAAAAAAAAAAAAAGTAAGATTAAGTCATTGTGTCCCCTCCCCTCTGTGCTGATCGAGTGAAGTCGGGTGAAGTTTTTTTTGTCAACAAAACATTTCTGGAGCTTCTCAGCAAAACAGAGCTGCAGCTGCTAAATAACATAATGGTTCCATACACCTTGTCCGGAGTTAGCCAAGCCTCGAGATCCCAAATTGTTTTTAAGATGTTAGTTACACATTTTAAGCGTGGTCAAGCTTGTGCACCCACTTCAGACAGGGTGCGTGCTAATGCTTTAACTTAACGGCTCTACAATGCATGATGAGTTTGGCTGTAATAAATGTCTTTTTCAGAGACATCTCAGAGCAGCTAGAGACTATAACCACAGACCATTTTATATTTTAGGTTGTTGTGTCTCCAGCTGCTTCAGTTGTTTAGCAGAACGCTGCATCTCTGTTTTACTGTTAAGCTCCAGAAATGTTTTGTCGACTACGACACCTCACATGACTTTATATCAGCATGAGGAGGGAAGAGATGATGACTGAATTTTCATTTTTGTGTGAAATGTTCCTTTAGAATAGTTCTCAGTTGGTTGGATGTGAATGAGCTCTTTGGATCTGACCCACCTCGCCTCATCCTAAACTCACACAAATATTCTTATATCTATGCAAATATCTTTCACACCTGGTATTTAACAGTATTTGGAACAAAAAAAAAACTTGTCATGCTCATATTGAGCTGTTGAACTCAAAACTTGAGGTTTTTAATTTAAAATAATCATTTAGAATTTGTTGCATGATCATGACAAATCACATCAGATCCAGTGTCGACCGGTCAGGGTGTGGGTTTGTCTCGGACTGGACCGAACCGGACCGGGCGGGTCATGACTGCAGCCCTGAACTGACCTGCTGTGCTTTTCTGCTTCTTGGCTCTGAGACACTTTGCACTCCTGCACCGGCGGCTCACACAGCTGTGCAGATGTGCTCATTCGTTGGCTTTCTCAGACGACTTACTGGAAATTACATTTCTTTTTATCTCTCAAGGGAAGTTTATCTAAATGCTGAAACACAGATTTTTGTCACCTTATGAAATCAGTTTAGTTAAACGTGTTTGTTTTAATCTGTAAAACATAGGATGGGATCCGAAAGTGTTGGCTGGATATGGAACACAGAGATTTCTTTTTTTTTTTTTAATGTCTTGTTGAAAAAAAACATAGTTTCCCTTATTTATATTTTCTGTTGTCAGTCGCCGTTGTGCTGTAGTGACGGATCATGTGAGCGAGCCTGAGGTTGTGCAGTATTACAGTAACTATACGTGTGAGTCCAGTAGATGTCACTCTACACCATCCAATCTTTAGTTACGTGTTTATTGTATCAGAGATTTGACTTATTATAAGAAGCCTTTAATTGAGATTGAATGCAGACCGTTATTGAACCAGATGTTGATTTCCTGCCTCGTGTTAAAGTTGCCGTGGAGGAGGCCGAGCTCTCTGTACAGTACTTTCCTTCTCACAGTCCATCAAATGTATTTGACCTGTTTTAGAATAAAGCTCTACAGAGGCAACGTGCACACTGACTCAAGTACTTCTTACAAACTTGTACAATTTCACTCCACTACATTTATTTAAGAGCTATAGATAAGTGACATTTAGCCAGCTTTGAAACTTGTAACGTGTGTGACAATATATGTCATGAAAAAAGTGTATTTAATGCACTTTTGCCCCAGATAGTGAAGAATATACATCATTTTTAGCACATGTCACTTTCACAAATACTAAGCATGGTTATTGATTCAACTACTGAACAGAAGTAAGTTTCTTAAGCATATAAGTAAAAAATACAGTGGTCACAAGAGGTATACTGCTGCATGATTAATACTTTTAAAATGTCTTTGTTGGGTAATACTTGTGTTTTTTAGTATAATAGCAATACAATGCACAAATATTCACAAAACACAAGATAAAAATTCAGATATGTTAGAGAATAAACAATAAAATGAGACACAAAAATATCCCTAATAATGTTGAGTAGTTTATGATGTTTCTCAATTTAAAAGATCATTTTCTAAGTCAATTAAGTCTCAGTTTGTTGTGATTAAAGTAAAACATCATGTAGTTTTGTGTTAAAGCGCTCAGTGAACTACATCGTTCTGTGACATGAGAGCTGGTTCTGGTTCAGTTCTGTGAGCTGCTGATATCCAGGATGGGCTCTGCAGGGTCTCAGTTTGGGGTCTTTGGTGGACGTTCACTCTTCATTCACTTCCATACAAAGGGTTTTTTCCCCCAGTAAGGTCCCATGATGGAAACTGGAAGGGGCGTGGCTTCAGCCCTCTTTGAAATTGTATCTTCATTTAAGATCTGTTTGTTTGTTCAGTCGTGGACACAAAGAGAGTTTGTCTGTAAGATAAGATGAGATAACGTGATTCTTTTATTGGTCCCACGATGGGAACATTTGCATTATTGCAGGAGTCGAGCAGAGAGCAAAAATAGAGTCAATCAGTTAAATACTTCAATAATAAATAAGTAGAGAACATAAAATAATAAGTAGGAAAAGCAGTCAGAACAATATAAACAGTAGGAATAGGCTATTAAAACTGCTACAACTACACAATTGCACAGTCATGAAAATATTTACGCCACTGCTGATGACAGATCCTGAACCTGCCCGTCGGCATATTGAGCGAACAGTTATCTACTTTGTTCAGACATAATAAATGTGTCAGTAAATTCTTCCTCTTCTGATTAAAATTCCTTCCCCAGAACTACACAGTGCTCCAAAAGCTGGAGCTACAATACAGGACACTGAAGTATGTCCTAAAATAAACTATTATATACCATAAAACATTCTATTTTATAGGTCATTTAACTTAGTAAGTGTTATTTCACTGTGAACAACCAATGACACGTTTCTACAAACCATTTTTTAGCAACTGTTTATTGGAAAGTTGCTGTTAATGTTTATAATACTTTGTAAGTGGTTAATTAATAGTGGCTAGTTCATTTAAAAACATTATTTTGATGCCATTAGAGAGTTACAACTGGTGCTTTTAACCTTTACAACTGCTTCATTTTTCTCTCAACCTCTCACTGTTTATTAAAGGTGTCAGGTTCATGCTTGTATTTAGGGGTTCTAGTACAATATATCTACATACTTTATTTTTCATAAAAACACATTGTTTTTCTCATATGGTGCATCGCTGCAGCTTCTCTTTACACGCTGTGTTTTGAATTCTCCATTTTAGCTACAGAGTGAGACATCTCACCTCTGTTCAGTCTTGGATGAGAGTTGCAGATGTGCCTTTACTGAACAGACAGGATGTAGCCAATCAGAGGCAGAGTAGAGCAGGTCACACTGAGCAAAGTAGTGTGATCTAAAATAACACCAGGAGGAGCAACTGTATGTCTGCTGACTGACTGGAGTTTATATATTCTATAACAAATACATGAAAATATATATTTATATAACGTCTGTTACATAGTGATGCACGTAAGTGACGGAAGTAAGGTTCAGGTCCAAACCAGGTGTTTTCTGTGGGAGAGAGTGGCTCCCTTTAGCATGGACTTATTTTACATGCACAAAGAAATGCTTTATAACAAAATAACGGAAAGGCAAAACCCCCCGAAACCCAATCTGACCTCTTTAACAGTGAAATTACACAACTAATCAGAATCGAATCAGAATACTTTATTAATCCATGGGGTAAAATTGTTTTTGTTCCAGATGCTCCGTGCAAAGTAGAAATAGAAATACAGCATGAATGGAAACAAGAGATAAAGATAAGGATATAAATAAAAAAAGTAAAGTAGACAATAAAATGAATGAAAACAGTGGAAAAAGCTGAAAACAAAGTTAAAGTAAGTAGGAGCGACTGGAACGCATGCGCACATCATAACATTTTTCCATTTATTATTGATGGTCATTATAAAGTTATACCCATATGAATAAGTTATTTTTTTTTAGCAAAGAAATAAGTTTAATACATTTAAGTCAAATTTGGACATATGTGTTCCTTATCTTCTTCTTCTTCTGTCTTCTATCCATCCTGATGTCATTTCCTGACAACTGCTTCTGTGAAAATGAAACCAAATGCATACATATTATATTATATTATATTATATTATATTATATTATATTATATTATATTATATTATATTATATTATATTATATTATATTAAATCATCACTCGGCAGGCTGCTGTGTGCAGGCTGTCGCCGCCCTGTGGACGCCGGCGGTACTGACGCTGTTTAACGAGGTAATGTTTTTCTCGCAGCAGTGTGAGGATAACAAGCCAGCGGATCTGAGTTGCGGTTACAAGCCCTGTCAGCCGACGGCTAATGAGCTGAAAAACATTTGCAAAGCAGGCAGTCAGTGAGAAGAATCGTGGCTGAGCGGAGGCGAGGGAAGGAAGCTTTTCTGTCGCCGCGGTTTTTGTTTATCTTCATGGAGCCGTCGGGTTGGAGTTTGTCTGAAATCTCTCAGCTGTCCGTGGATTAACACAAGACTCGACTCCGGAGCGCTGTCAGATCATTTTAAGTGATAAATTTGTGGATTTTACGCTCCCTGCATCACTTTGTGAATATTGAGGCTTGCTTGTTGCCCCCTTTTTTTTTCTTTTGGAGGAGGAGGAAGAGGGGACAACATAAAGTCGAAATTCATTGAAGTCCGGACAAGACCCAGCGGACACTTGTTGAAATACAATTTACCGAGCAAACCTTTGCCCAACTGCTCGGGAGCTTTGCTAACGTTCCTAGCGAGACTGAGCTAACGAGGCTAACAACTTTCTCTTAGCACCGGCGCTCAGTATTTTGGGCTCGGGGTTGCTTTAAAACGTGTGTGTGTTAAGTTGTTGTTCGAGTGTCCACAGGTTGGCAAAGTGCGTTTGTCAGAATCGTCGGGATGGCACTGACAGCAGCTTAGCTAACTCGGCTAGCTGCAGCTGTTGCTCGGCTCTCCGTTCACCTCGTTAGCAATGACAGCTAACGTTATGTTAACGTTAGATTCAAACAAGTGGTTCGCTGGAAATGTGTCAATATGAAGTTATATTTTGGCATTAACTCCTTGTAATCAACACAGCATACTTTTTGAAAGTCATCTGAGTTGACTTACAGACAGATAAAGTACACACACACGCTGTGATTAATCTGCTCTCCAGGCACAAGAAGTCAACTTTTATTCACGGGCAGCTTTAAAACGTTAGCTTAGCTCACGTTAGCTGCTAGCTAAGCACGGAGTTGTACTTCTCTTGAACTGACTTCGGCTAACCCAATAATGTGTGCTGTGGTTTTTGAAACGCTGACGGGTTCACGGCAACGCTCACTGGGAGACTTTGAAAAGTAGAGCCCCCCTCCTCCTCCTCCTCCTCCAGCACCGTCTTCTACTTTTTCCAAGTCGCTGAAGTTGTGAATACTGCGGCCCGCACGATGTCCGGCTCCCCGGGCACAGGTGGCTCAAACCCCAGGAAGTTCAGCGAGAAGATCGCGCTGCACAACCAGAAGCAAGCAGAGGAGACGCGGGCCTTCGAACAGCTGATGACAGACCTGACTGTCTCAAGGGTAAATACACAACATTTCGTAAGCTAATCTTCTTCTTTTTATGTACATAATTATCAGTGGTTATTACGTGACAAAGCGCCTCTGTAGCGAGCTGCCTGCTGGGTGTCTGAGCTGCTTCATCTGCTGACTGAGATTTCTGGTATTCAACCAGAACTTCTTGTTTCTCCTCTTGTTGCATTCACTGAACAGTGGCCAGCCCACGTCTGTCAGCGTGAAGACGAAACGAAAACAGTTTGGTGGGGTTGCAATGACACACACACACACACACACACACTCCAGAGACCTGTCGTCTGTTTTCGTTTCAATCAGCAGTGCAACAGGAAATGGGAAAGTGGCTCCTCTGCAGTTCAGCCACCCGCCAAAAAAAGAAAGAAAGAAAGAAAGAAAGCTCCCTGGCGCTGCTCAGACTGGGGCAGTGTTGCAGCATGCATGTCTGCAGACCTGCTGTTTACATCCTCGTCTTCCTCTCATGTTGGATCAGTTCCCATGGGTTCACACCTGAGGTGCACCCAGGACACTACAAGCATCTACTCTCATTATTGTGCCGGGTCAGTGCTCATAATCATTCGCAGAACTGATGCTCAGACGTCCCCCCAGAGCAAAATGAATCCACACGTGCTTTATGTTTCTGTTTCAGGTGGATCATAACATACACCTGAATGAATCTGTGTTTAGGCGTGAAAGAGTTCTGCCCCAGTTATTATTTCAGTTTGTCAGCTAGAAACTAAACAAAAACAGCTGACAATCTTCTAATCAGTATGAATCAATCTGGGGATGTTTTTCTGATGAACCGATGACTTGTTTAGACTTTAGAATATAAGAAAACAGTGAAATCTGGCCATCAGATTCCAACATGACAAGATTTTATCGTTCTACTTATAGGACCGAGTACCAAAGCTGTGCTGTAAGGCCGTACAAACAAGCAAAATGTCACAATATTTACATTTATATTGTAATACACAATATATGTCTTCTATATTTTGGCATTTTAACAGCAAAACAAAATCAGATATCGGCATATTATTGACCAAATACCTCGACTGATACTGTAGAAAAATTGTGGGGATGACAGTGAGATTATTTGTTAAAAATAATCATCAGTTACATGGACATGATGGCTGAATGCGTAAAGGAATAGTTTAGACCAAGTAGAGCAGTCTGGGAAGTCCAGATAATGACATCACTCCACTGTAATGCTGACTTTTTTCAATATGTAGTCTAATAATACGATAATGATGCAACATCGATGTATTGTCCAGCGTTACCAAATCCTCCCATTGAAGAGGCTGCGACCAGAAAACGTTTGAATTATTCTTCTTGATAAATGACTCAAATGAATAATCATTTAACCAAACAGCTGGTGATTAATGTTGTGTTAACTCCTCCATTAACAGTCATTTTGTTAGTTGAACTTTACATGCTAACAGAAAAAGGACAAGTCGTACTGCTTTTCTTTTTTTTTTGTTTTTTGTTTTCTTTTATGGAAAAATAACCTGCTGTTATTTTGATGGTGTTTTTGTTTTTTGTTTTTTTCCAGGCCATAGGGGCTAAAAATGAATTCTGTGGTGTTTGCTGCTCATGAGCAATGTGATCATGTGATGGTCAGATCAGATTAATTGATAATAATAAAAAAAATAGAGCGCATTAATATCAGCTGAGGGTTCAGCCATCAAATACTTGTGACGCAGAGAACAGAGGCAGGATGTTAAACTGGAACAGTAAACTTCTCTGTGAATTTAATAATTATGAATTACCCCAATTACCCTCATTTTCTATTTTCTGTATTTCAAAAATAAGAGTTTTCATAACATTTCATATCATGCGAGACGTCCACCAGTATCAATATATCTGTGATCAGCCAATATCAGCTTACAGTTCAGCCATTCAGTGTATCAACAGGGCTCTAAATATTAGTACCAAATATCTAGTTTGTTATTAATAACTCCTCACTGGGCTGATCCTAGGTCAGACTTGTATTTACAATGTCCAGTGTAACCAGTTTATTTCTTAAAAACATTTGAGCATCTCTAATTCCAGATGCCTCCTCAGGTGTCAGTTAATGCTGTAGGTAGGTTGATAGTTTCACAATAGACAATCAGCTGAACGATGTGCAGAATGTCCTTTTTTTTTTTTTTTTTTTTAAATCATATAAATATTCTCACAGATGAGTCATGATTTTAGTGGGTATGGTAATTTGTGCTTTTCATTTTCACCTGGAAAAAATAATCTAAAAGTGGTTGTGATGTGATTTTTATTTTTTTTATTTTTTTTGGCTGCTATCCGAACAAAACAACATGTTCTCTATGTCTGGGAAATATGATTGGTAGGTTGAGGCGTCTCTGCTGCACCACAGTTAAACCTTTTGTTACAGTATGTTGTGACCAGAGTTTTAAAACTGTACCAATAACACATAGTGAGTGAAAGTAAAGGTATCGTGTAAAAAATATTGTTATAGTCTTTCATAATCTCATATTAAATGTACTTAAATGTCACAAGTACTAGTATTTAGAGACATGTTTACATGTACTGTATGTATATATAAGCTGTATAATATGGGTCGGCTGATTATCTAATTTATTAATAAATTATATTCAAATGTGCTCTTAAAAGTAGAAATAGCTTGAATGCAGCAGGTATTCTGCAAAGTAACCAGTAACCAAAGTTATCAAATGAATGTAATGGAATAAGCGATGCCATTTTTATTACATATTTTTTCATCCATGTCTTGAAAATGTTAGGGATATATGGTACAATCCACATAATCCACATTGTGAGTGATAAATATAGTGACCCTTTAGAGGATATAAAGGCTCTTTTCACATTATTCTCATACCATTGGTTTACAATGTGCTCTTTCTATGAGCGGGAGAGTCCTGAATGGCTGGTCAAAGAGGATGTGGTTTGAGGCGACACTGAATAAAGTTTGCCATAAGGTATGAACTGTTGCTGACCTCCTGTGAGACAGAAAAGCCCAGTCAGCCGGCCCGACACCGGCTGGATGCAGGAACAGCTGGAATTAGAAGTAGCTGCTTCTAGATTTTGACCAAAGGACTTAATACAAACCCCCCCGAGGGGCTCTGAGCAAGTGTACATGGTGCCACAGTGCACAGACAGACTGCAGCCGTCTCTCAGCTGAATGAATCATATATGTGTACAGTCTGCTGGACGTTATGTAACACCTAACGCCAACACTGGAGTAAGAGGTTTAAATGAGGATTTATTTTCTGGATATTTAAATGTTTTTTTGTTTTTTTTTATTCGTCCTGGATGGAAAATGAAATGTTCCTGGTGGGACGTCCGAGTTAATCACAGTAATGTCAGTAATATGTTTGTCATTATGTCCCTCTGCTTCGGACAGCTGGCACAGTTGTAATCTGACGTTCGCTGGCCGCAGTTCACACAGAATTAAACTGACATTTTGGGTGCTGGATATGAAACTGTAATGTGTTTCTCCTTTCAAAGCAGTTTGGGTGCAGACTTCAAATTTTTATTACTCGGGCTGCAACTAATGTTTCATTTTATTGTCCATTAATCCCTCGATTCATTTCTCAACAACTTGATGAGTTTCTTGGACTATAAAATGGAAAGATGACATCCTGAAACACCTTATACAAACATTTGTTGCTGGTTGATAGCATCATATCTGCTACATACATCTGACAAATATTGCACCAGAGGATTTGATCATTTCGATTTACAATTTCCAGCCCAGTCCTGATTTCTTGTCACAGTCACAATCTCTCCGTTCTCTGTAAATCCACTGATAAAATCTAACAAGGTCAGTCTTTGAGATTCAAATTTTGCCCTTTCGGCAGTCTAAGGAAGAATTGCCCCATTGATTTGCCTATTCCTGATCACAGTTGACGATTGGATCTGTTTTCCTCACCTTGGCAGAACAAGCTGCCTTCTGTTTTCTGCGAACTAATCGTTGTGGCATCTCGTCTGGTAGGGTGCCTCTTTTGGATGCCAGGCTGCCTATTTCCTAGAATGTGTCTCCTTAAGTTGTATCTAGGTCTGCTGCATTTTTATCCTGCATCCTGTGCTCCATTAGATGATAAGAGTATTTGATTCATTGGGTTGTTTGGCACACAGGCCTAAAAATGTATTCTGTCAGTAGTGGTAATGTGTGACGGTTGCTGTTTCGACACTGGAGTAGCTGCTTGTGCAACGAAACGACTTTACAACATGTGAAATCGACATCCATGGTTTGCAGCACATGCTTTTGAAAAAAAGGCATGGGATTAAAAATTCAAATTGGATCTTTAAGAGCACTGAAAGTGGAAAAACAAACAGTATGATGAAACAGTAAATCTGTGTCTCTGATCTCTGCATTTATTTCTAATGACAGCAGCGGGAAAGAAGATTGTAATTGTCATCTTGAGGCTACATTTCCTCCACATGTGCAGAATTTATTATTTCTGACAGTTGTGTATTTGTTTTTGTCCCCTCTTTCAACTGACAGGTGCAGTTTCAGAAGATCCAGCAGCTTCGTTTGTCTCAGACACGGGCGCCGTACTACGGAGGCTCTCTGCCTAACGTCAATCAGATCGGCAACACCAGCACTGAATTTCAGGTGGGATTCAACTTTTCCATTAAATTCAGAATTTGCTGTGATCTTTGTCTGGAAAAAAACCCCCCAGCTTTTAAGGTTAATCAGGATTGCTTATTCCAGGGTTTTTGCAATGAACAGTACTGTACATTGAATACTGTTTGTCATGTCACTCGTCCACTCAGTGTCAATGGTTTCTTTTGATGTGTCGGACAGAAGGTGTAAAAATATTTTGCATCTGCATATTTTCATCTGACATAGACGCAGTGAGTTCACTGCACCACGTTGGTTATCAGGAATAAATATATAGATTACTTTATTAGTCCCAAGAAGAGATGAAGGGGACACACAGTATCCAGACCATAATGAGTGATGTTGACTGAAAATCTTGTCATGCATGGCCTCTACGACAAGAGAGTGTGGTACCAAGCATGTGTGGATTCTCTTGTTTTCCTTGACTTGGCCTCATCGTTTTGTCATGTTCATAAAGCTTAACATGAGCGTATCCTTCCATCATGTACTGTAGTACTCGCTGTCGACTCTATTGAAGCTGTATTGCCTCGGTCCCAGAAACTGTCTATTAAACACTGCTGCAGCTGGCTAAACTGGACCAGCGTCGCCATGTTTTTCAGTGTCAAGATTGTGCGACCTAGCAACAGTATCTAAGGGGCGTCCGGTTGTCTTGACTTTATCGAGGCATGCAGTAAAAGTAAAGCCAGGATGAGCTACTTTTGCCAGCATTTCTTCCACACAGTGCTGCTAGTGTGGGTCTGATCTCAGCCTTGCAGACGTACTGGTGCTGGAAATCAGTGCAGTTTATTTTGTGTGACTGGACTCAAATGCTCCCCTTAAGCGAATGAACGGTCCATGTCAAACTAAACATGAATGTTTTCTTCCGAACCCTGCCCCCTGGGACTAGTATCTACAAAACTCAAGGTCCTGTTCTCATTCTGAGGTTTTCAAGGCCTGACCACAGTAACCCGCAGGTCTAATGTTGTCTACTTCAGTGGCTTCCACAATATTTTAGACCACAACACCTTCTCTAAGGAGATGTTTTGTTATGGCTAGACCCTCCCAGGCCCCAATACAACATGCTTATATGTACATATATTATATTATATATTAATTTATCCGTCTTATTTGCTAAGCTTAAAAAATTGTATGGAAAACATTATACAAATGTCACGGATTATGATAAACGTGGTCAAAGATTTTCCAAAATGTAGGAAAATTAACAATAATGATTTTTCGATCAGACAATGTCAGACAATGTTAAAAAAAAAAAAAAAAAAGTCGATCAGTGTTTCCTAAAGTCTAAAATGTCATCCTCAAGTTCAGTTTCTTGTCGTAAAGGAGGAAAGAAGCCAGAAAATGTCAGAATAAAGAAGTTAAAATCGAGGAATTTGGTCTTTTTTTTCCCTTCTAAAAAATGACCCCAAATCTATTAATTGATCAAAATAGTTGCCAGTTAATTTACTCGTTGAAAACCATTCAAATGGTCGATGCAGCTTTCCTCCAGTTTGTGAACTACTGGTAGTATGACTGCAAAATGATCAAAACACTGAAGTGGACGTTCTGAAGTGCAAACAAGCTTCTGCCGGGTGTGTTAAATAATTCAGCTGCTGACTGAAAAAAAAAATAAAGGAATAAAAGATCAGTGCCGTAGTTCTCGGTACTCCTTCAAGCAATGCAGTATTTTATCTAGGAGTGCTTCTCTGCGGCACCGGGCCGGTATCTGTGTCAGCTCTCCAAGGACCGGGCAGTGCTGGGACACAGAGGGTCCAGGTGAAAGTACCCTTGTTATTTGGAAGAATGGCCCTTTGAGGTGGAGCAGTAATTGCGATTTCAACACTGTGGCCAGGTCCAGAAATCAATCCCCACACGGAGAGGATCCATTCACCTTCTCTCCAGGGAACAAAACTCAACAAACTAAATCGCGTCTAGATTCCACCAAATGATAACCTGTTTTTTAACCCTAATTAAATTGAATGAATATGGAGATCCAGCAAGCTCTGAGCTTACCAAACCTCACTGAAACTCACAGAAACTGTTTTGATAATTTGAAGAAGAAACACTGAAATCATGTGTCTGATGTCTCTTTCTCAGGGCGGCTTTCCATCAGGTTTGGACTCTGTCAGAGGAACCCGCCACCACGGGCTGGTCGAGAGGGTCCACAGGGATCGAAACCGCATCAACTCCCCCCATCGCCGACCCATCGACAAGCACGGACGGCAGATATCCTTCCAAGCCTAAATCACTGACAGTAGGAGATCTGAAAGGGTAATCAGTGACGTGGAAACGTTATGGCTTCCAGGTGGTCGGTCTTCTTTGTTGTCGTTGTTGTTTTTTTTATGGCAGTTTGTGTTTATGGTGTGGTTTGAAGCGTGACGACACTTACCAGTGTAGGCAGCTGTTTTGTAGCCTCAGGAACAGAATTAGTCATTATGCTAATTTGAAATGTGACGCAGAGACACTGCGCTTTACTTACGCCCAATGGACATTGACAGTAGGAGATTCTCGGCATACTCTGAATGCACACACACAGGCATCCGTGTGTCCACAGCAGAAGGTGTGATTTTCATGGCGAAGCTGCAGAAGAGTCTTAATTCTTTTAATGGTGGCAGTCCACAGGCTGAGGAACAGAGGAGTCGGTGTTTGCACTTCAACTTTTAGCTGCATTCTTCAAAGTCTTTTGTCCCCACAGTTTCCTCAGTGATGGAGCGAGAACAAGCAGAAAAATCAAATTTATATTTCTGCTTGATTCTGCTGCTGTTTTGGTTACAAATTCCATGGTCACATAATTTATTCGTTCAATTTCATAAGCCGTGTG
The DNA here is from genome assembly GCF_904848185.1 of Acanthopagrus latus. NCBI lineage: Eukaryota > Metazoa > Chordata > Actinopteri > Spariformes > Sparidae > Acanthopagrus > Acanthopagrus latus. The sequence continues at coordinate 32,979,904 of NC_051042.1, read as the reverse complement.
TGTGTGTTATATAAACTGTCCCCATTTACACTGCGCAGCCAATCACCATGAATGTTATTACCAGTCAGCTATCACATGTGCAAGTGTGTGTCGGAATTCATTACTGCTGTGTTGGTATCTTATGTGGTTCTGAAGAGAGACAACAGTGGTTGAATTTAGACCAGAATTATTAACAGCTGGATCGTTGTGTGTAATCTTGAAATGCTGTTCTGAAAATGAACCATAATTACAGCACTTCAGCCCCTTGGGAATCATTACGTGTTTGATGTGGAGAGCAGAAAGACCAGCTCTACAAAACTTGAATAAGACCACTGTGTTTAGTCCCTGTTAGGGCTGCAGTGATATGAGATTTTCATGGTGCTGTAACCATCTCAGGCAATGTTACGGCATCGCAGGGTTTTTAGGTTGAACAAACGCTGTTATTATGATTTAAAAAGGATTATGTCGTGGAAGACCTGAAGTTTGTTATAAACTTCTACAGAAAAAATGTATACAGCAGATAAGCAGTTGCCAAATTTCATATCATTGTATTAATAATCACTGCAGCCCCCGGTCCCTATTAGAGCCTGAGCCATGCTGGAGTTTTGGGGGTGAAGCTGATAACGACATGGAGGAGTAAAAAAAAAAAAAATTCCAGTGTTGATTTATCATTTGATGATATATCGGGATATTTTACATCTCAACCCTAATCTTTATTGTTTGAAATTAAATTAGAGCACTGATATCAATATCATCGGCCAGTATTCACAGATATATCAGTTACAATTATTAAGATTTCATTTTATTATTATTATTATTTATAGTTCAATTGACTGTCTTCTTACTACAGTGCAGTGCCTCTTCTCCATTCTAACCAGTTGGTCTTTTGTTTTAAAATGATTTTTGTAAATGATATCTAGTTGGTGAGCTCCTTTGTAGTAAGGAGGACAGGGATTACATTTCCTTATCTGTCTTCACACCAAATATGTTTCATTTACATGAAACACCACTTAGCCGTCTGATCCATCAGTACGCCCCCACCTCATAGCATTTTAGTAAGCGGATATGTTTATTTCCTACCTCGGGATGGAGATGATTCAGTGACCTGTCACTGTGGTGTGTGATAGCTGGAAGGGAATTTGTCCTGTGTCCCAGCGTGTGATGTCATACCAGTGTATATTTCCACGGATAACTATCGGAACAGATGCATAATGTTAACGGTTAGGCTCAGTATGTGTGATGTATGTTGCGGAAAACATTCCACAAACCCACGTGTATTTTTTTCCTTTCATTGTCAGTAAACTGTGACATCTTTGATGAACTTGGTTGTTTCTACAGTTTGTGTACAGTCTGGTGGGGACAACAGATGGTTGAGACATACATTTCGTGGGTTGTTTGAATTGAAAAAACTTCAACCAGTATAGCAGAACTCTAAATATACTTTGAGAGGGGTTGGGTAATGTATACATACAGGCAGGGTGGAGGCACTGTAAAAGTCTGCTTGTTAGTATAAAAAAAAGAAGCAGCTGGACCTTTTGTGTGAGGTGGGTGGTGTTGGTTCCACACTTATACATACTGTGCATATATGTGCCCTGTATACATAGAGATTGTTTGGTCAAAATGATATAAAGGTCACTGGTGAAAGAGATCGTTGGTGTTGTTTTGGCCAAAATAGACTAAACTATCCATCTCCAAGTGTTCTTGGCTGTTATAAAACCCCAGCAGAGGGAACGATGAGCAGTGAAGACAGACGTTTATTCTGCTGACATCTTTTTGTTCTTTGAGAAAACTGCATTTGTCTGAGCAGGCTTTGTGTTAAAGAAAGAGGTCAGAAGTCATCGTAGCAAAATCTGACACAGAAAAAACAAGGTCCTAAACAAGACCTGACGAGGTCTAAATTCTAGGTCATGTGGGATATCATGTGGTCTTCAACTTTTTCTATTGCCAGATGCACTGGTTCCATGCTATAAACTGAGTAATTACTTGAACAACTAAAAATCCTGGTTTGGCAGATATACCCCACACGGAATAAGTTCAAATTTGAAAAGTTTGGATTGAAATAATTACGTGTTGTTTGGTGAATGTTCATAGGTGTTATTGATAACATTCAGCCAGTAAATGTTGCATTTCATCTCCCGCTTCTTCCGTTCATGAATTGAGGAAGCCTCTTGGATGAGAGGTGATGTCTGTGGCTTATCCACTCATGGTTGAAATGGAAAAGTGGTTTGTGGCTCTAATTGGTTAAAGATGTTGAGGCCGATTTTGGACATGTGACCCAATGTCACAGTCATTGTTTTAACTTAACCTGTAAAAAGCCACCAGGCTGAAGCAAAGCCATAGTAGTAAAATAGTCCTATCTTTAGATGTCGTTGCTTAGAGAAAAAAAACGTTTAACATGAGTATCTACTAAAATTTTCTATGTGGAGAATTGTGGCACCGCTTCTAGACACTCGACTGAAGCACGCTTCTGTTTTGAGTTGAGCCCACCATTACAGTGTGTATGTACGAGTGCATGAACCAGTCAAGTAACCAGGTTGGCAAGTTTGTTTGTTTGCTTCCTTCCTCTGTATCCAAAGAAGCCGAAATAGTGTCTTTTCCACTTAGTTGTATTGTGTGTGTATATATGAAAATGGGTTTATCCCATGTTGTGTGTCAGGGGTAATGAGTGCTAGCAGGACTCCAGTCTCTGTAAATCTGTCTCACTCCTGATAATAATTCGTCCAAGGCCTGAATGCAGTGTAGAGCAGTGGTTGGCCTTGTGGGGCACCAGATCTGGGCTTTATTTTGGTGATTGGTCAACATATTTAACAGTCTGTCAGACAGGAGAGTCGAGCACAAGAGCTTGACTTTAAAACACTAAAAGATAAAACGCCACCCTCCTGAAGTCCTGCCCCCCGTTAGAGACAATGCCAGAAACTCTGCCTTAGCTCCCAGTTGTAAATGAAATAATGCTGTCTTTGTTTCATTAAGTGTTTGAAAGAGGCAGCTCTGTTGTTCACACTTGTCTTCAACCGCAGTTAGACTCGATGAGAATGTGCCCGCAATGTGAATACTTTCTTTTCTCCTTGAGCATGTTCATGTGTCATCCAGTCATACCTAAGGCTGCATGGTATTGGAAAAAAAACTGAAATTGCGATATTTTGGTTTTCTGCATTATGAATACTGGAATTTTTACCAGATAACTTAAGTGGTTCAATTTGGAAAGAATTAATCATTCTAGAATGACTGGAGTGAATTTATGGAGGAGTGCATCTTATCAAATGATAAGCCCTGCTTTGTTTGATAAGTTGATTAAGAATAAGTGTGATTGGTGGCATGTATGTCACTCACAGGCAACAAACTTCCTCTGTGTCCAATAACTCTTGAGTAGGATTCAATTATGTAATATCAGAAAGACCTCTCTCGTAGATTAGTCATGGAAAATGGGAACGGAGTTTCCCATTTGTATCAAGCATAAAAAAAATGTGCAAGATGACACGTTCATTTGCCTTAGATGACACTGCATGTGATGTGACTATTGCACATGCTCTCATTGCGATGTCAGTGTGGAAATGAGATACTGTACAGCCGTAGTTATAACTCTTTCACTCTTCTGCCATTTTCATGTATAATGTCAGGCTGAAGAAGGCTCCTTCATACTTTGGAGTTTAAGTCCAATTGGAAATTCATTGTGTTCTATTTATCGTCCTTCATGAGTGGTTCAATCTAAGAACATGGGAATGTACACATGTAATCTTTAAAATGAACTTGCTGTCAGTGATGTTTCTGTGTTTACAACAATAATTTCCTTAACTAAAATCCTACATAGAGAGCTCTCCGTATGGAGCTGTGTACCTGTCCCCACCTCTGGACAACAACTGGAGAAGGTGAGTAGCACATCTGTTGAGCTGCTGACAGAATAGTTATTGTCTTCTCTTCTTCCTCTAACTAGATTATTTTACAACAGGAACTGTTTCCTCTTGCCAGGCTGTTTCCTGTATCAGGCCTCTCTGTGCCAACTCGTATTGCCTTTCTGTATCTAGCCTCCAGCCATCTCTATCAAACGCAAATCAGAAATGTATATAATCTGTGGGTGAGGGGTTGAGTTGTAGACCTGCACGAATGCTTCAAGTTTCAGGATGCTGTTGCTGTGTTAGCCCTGGGAAGGCTGCGTCTCCCTAAAGGTGTTTGACAGATAGCCTTTTGCTTTAAAGGTCATGCCCGACAGCACTTGTCCTACTGTTTAAAGATTTTATGTTGTCACAGCACCTCTGCCCTGTGGCGCAGAATCTCCAACTTAGCAGAAAGTCAATAGCAGTACCTGCTGGAAAACGTTGCTACACCAGCTGGCCTTGATGTGAGCTACAAGATCCCTTTTTTCCAGCTCTGGTTGTGCCCACGTAGAACAGTAAGTGTATCGGCCAGCAGCTTTTCCTCAGTGTTTACAAGGGAGTGAATTATGGCCTTGTGATAAAAAGCTCAGCCAAGCTCCTCCCCACTCACTCTCTTTCACTCTTGCTCTGTCTCCATACTTGTGTTTTGTATGCTAGCTTGGCCCACCGCCAACCACCCTGCCTCGTCTTCGTGTACAGCGCCGGCACAGACATTGGCCAGGCTCCGTGTTGAGCCTACTATAACAGCTTGTACTGTAGAAGTGAATAAGGCCCACGCCCTCTTGTCATTGTTGACAGCACAAAACAGGTTGGCTGACAAACGTCTTCACGGAGCAACCAGACATCAGTGTTCTCACAGTGGGTGTGTTTGTGGGAGAGCCATGTGGCACAAACCGCTGAATGCAGACACACACGTTTGATTTACGCAGTGCTACTTTGTTTCTCAGTATCTGTGGTTACAAGGACAACATTTCTTTAATCCAATCGTTCTGATAAGATTAAATATGGTCATGTGTTAAGATGTTGGTTTAAATGCCGCAAAGCATTTAATCACGATAGAACTTTAGATAGAACTGCCTGCTGTAAAGCCTCTAATCTGCCAGTTTTTGACAGAACAAGTTTTTCCCAGGTTGATTGAGAAAAATGTCATTCATTCATTCATTCATTCATTCATTCATTCATTCATTCATTCATTCATCTGAGCCGTGTGTTTATACAATGTACGAAATGGACTTGCGTCATGTCCTGGAAGCAGTATTTGTATTTCTGGTTCTGTGGTTTCCGGCTTCATTCATCTCATCAAACACTCCTTTAAACAAGTCATTCTGGGCTTTTCCAACCCTCAATATGTCCAACAATCCTTACAACCTCTTTTTGTGTTGGGTATCTTAAAAACTTATCAGACAAAAACCAGTTCTGTTATTTTAACAAAACGTTTCTGTCCCTCGAAGAATCAAAGAAGCAATGTCACCTAATTTTAGGCCCACATGAGGTGAACATGTACCAATTAATATATCAGTTCCAATCCAACTGATTAAACGTTAACATGTTTACTTGGTGCTAGTATTTTTCTATTAAACAGATTAACAAAGGTTTATACCACCCGACTTGATCTGATCTTATAGATTTATGTTAGGGTCCATGTAAATGAAGTAAATGGACGGCTGAACATCGTCTGAAATTAAGCTGAAGTATGAAAAAAATGGGTCTTATCTAGATGGTAATCTCAGATCCACAAAGGATCGAGCAAATGTGATCATATTAACCCAAAAGCATCATCATTTCCTAAAATTATCCAAGTGCTTTTGTCCCTAAACCAAACTAGTGTTGTTCACTTCATGAAAACGTTAAAAGAAACAATGTGCACAAAACTTGAGTTTTGCAGACCTACAGCTAGGATCCACACTGACCAGAAAGTGTGACAGCCATTTTTATTTATTAATATAATTACTTTTTTGAACATTAAGTTGCCTTCAAAAAGGAAGGCATATTACAAAATAAAAGACCCAGAAACAGCCAACAATCAATCAGATGACCAAAACAAAACAAGGCAACAGAACAGAAATATAAATCAACATCATATATTATAACTATGATAACAATGAGATGTTAATGAACATATGGACTTTCTGCTTCGGGGATCACTTCAATCTCAAAGTTGCAAAACCTCTTAACATTTTTTCAGCAAAGTCATCTCCAATTAAATCTCTAACAGGACGCCAGACAGAGAAAAAACCCATACAGGTCTCTTCTGGGAACATGTGTGAGCCTTTCCAGTGGGAGAAGTTGCCAAACATTATCAGGCCAACTTGAAACAGATGGTTTGTCATCATCTAGCCAGAGCTGTAAGATTGGTAAACAGGCACAGTATCATAGAAAAATGGCGTAAACCTGTTTGTTTGTGGACCAGAACTCTTTTGTGACTACATTTTCATTGATTGCCATCAGTCTGTTTTTGATTGTTGCACGATCTCCCTCTTCAGTTGAACTAAACTATTTTCATGCCACCTTGTGATACTCTATTCATCTCCACTTCATGCTCATCTCTCCCTGCTCTGCTGTTTTAAATCCTGTCTGCGACTGGCATCAGGTTTGTCAAGTCTCTGCAGGCCAAGCCGAGCCTCCTGCTCCAACCTGCAGCAGATTGTTGTCACAGTGTGTAACAGGGATAAACTTCCCCCTCTGCCTGTATCGCTGAAATGGGCCAAAATCCACTGCTGAGATCTAGAAGTTTCCCCTTAATTTACTGGCCTTAACTGACCGTGTCCAAAAACCAGCAGAACACCAAAATCCATCTGCTTTAAATACACACATCCACTGAACCCTAACACAAGTTTTACATTTATGTCTTTTAAGTTGCTTTTTAGTGTTGCTGTATTGGCCATAGTTTAGTTTGGGGTGTGCCCAGCTCACTTTTAAAACAATGTTCTGATTTGATTTCGATCTTTCATGCCAAGACAAACAATGGTGCTCCTGGCTACTCGCTCTTATTTCTAGTAGCTCTCTGTACTCCTGCTATAAAAAATCTGGCAAGTAAACCCTCCGGAAACTTTGCCTATCGAGATCTGGCAGGATGTCACGAGTGAATTAGACTTTTATGGTTCCTGGTTGATTTACAGACTCTGGTTTTCACAGACCATGTGAAGGTGTAGAATGACAAAAGAGGATGGAGATGAATATTACATAGAAGAAATAGGTTAGAAAATGCCTTCATTGAGGTGTAACTATATAAACCTGCAGCAGATACTCTCCTCATCCGCTGAAAATCAGACTGGAGAGCTCTTACAGACAAAACAAGACTACTAGTAGCAACTAGTCATCATTTAAAGAGGAAGGTCACGTAGAAAAACAATCCAGGATTCCACTAAAGAACTGGACAGTGACTCACCATCATACTCTGTGATAGCACACCAGCTCTCTACTTTCAAAACAGGATGTTGGTGCATATTCTCGTACAAACGATTCATCTGCTGTTTATTTTCACAATTGAAATGAGAAGCTGTTTTAAATTTGTTGGAAACCAAACTGACGTCTTCAGATAGCATCTTTTGTCCAACCAACAGTCCAAAACCCAAAGACTCTTCAATTACCGTCATAAAAGACAAAAAAGTGCAGCAGATCTTTACATTTAAACAGCTTGAACCAGCAGACATGTGACATTATTTCTTGGAAGAAAAAAAAAATTGGGTGGCAACTCATTTGCTTTAGAGTGATCAGCTAATTGTTGCAGCTCTGAAAAGTTAATGATGTATTTTGTCTGTTAAAATTTAAAGTATGATAGCTGCATAATTCCCAATCCCTGAGTGGACCGCTGGAGTAATCTGCAGAATCCCTCAATTCAACTGTCTTGTTTGTGCTAATTGTAATTGTTAAGTTGCCATCTAACATTTTACTGGCATCTTGGACCCAGGAACAAAACTGCACCACTTGTCAGGGTCATATTCAAGACAGATGTTTCCAGTGCTCCAGTTTCATATGTGGCTAAATGAGTTAACAGCGCATAAGGTTGCTTTTACACAATCAATTTTAAGTAGAGACATAACACACTGTTGGAAGGGAAATGTGAAATCAAAGCCTGAACTGAAGTCTAGCCAGGCTCTTCATCCAGTTGGGAAATCCCTTTGGAGGAAATTTTCTTTTGTCACACTCTTTACAAGAGACTGTCCAAAATACACTGCGATTAAAGAAACACTGAAACCGTTTTCATCTTGTTTGAGAACAAATCAGCGCCTCATCTTAATATCCATCCATGTTAATGGTCTTAGGCTCTTGTTTTGTTGTTGTGAGAGGCAGATCCTCTGCTTGTCCGTCTCAGGGGAGAGTGGGGCGGTAAGTGTTTATAACGCCAACCACATCTGCACTGCATTACCGCCAGTCAGCGAGGGAGATGAGCCGCAGAGCTCTTTAACTGTTTCAGTGCTTTAACTACCACAGCAGTGAGCAGCTATCTGCTGTACACCCAGCCTCTCGAGCACCGACGACTCAGAACAAGCGCTGCTTTTCTCCCGATTCGATATCATCAGTGTGATGCTAATTTCTGTTAGCATGTTGATGTTAATGCCTATTATGCATTAGCACCAAGCTTAAGAACTTGTTCTCTAAAATCAGTTCAGTGGTCAACAAATCAATTTAGGGATTCGTAAAGAGAAGAATTATGATACTCAAGTTAATTGTATTTATTTTTTTCCCTATACCACTTAATGTAAGGGGAGAGAGAGATGTGCTGCATGCATATTTTGGAAGACATTATACTTTTACTGCAGCATGTTTATATTAAGATGATTCATGCCAAGCTTCCCAGCCTCTTTTAGATCGAGACTTGGAAGCAGTGGCCAGTGCTAAGGGATTGTCCGGCATGACAGAAATGCTGGGGAACAGAGCCGTTCACACAGCCTCCATCTGATCTATGACCAGCAGTCTGTCCAGCAGATTTTATCATCTCTTTGGATTTCGTGAGGCCATTTTTTTTTTTTTTCCAAGTAGTGATTTCTCAACGTTGACCATCTGTAGTGAGTTGGGGTCAAGATTTTATTTCCTTTTTTTTATTCACCATCTGTTCTGTTAAGTTTATTCAAAGTATAGTGGCTGTCCAGAAATGTGCCAAAGAATATTACTGTACGCTGGTGTCCGAGAAGAGGATTTCTTGGTCGAGGGTTTCCTGGGTCCTGAGGCATCAGACCTGAGTACAGCCCTGGATGCGTCCCTTCGGAGACCATCTGTTTCAGGGTCAGATCCAGTCCCACGCCCTCCTCCTCTTGCATTCACCCATCTTTGGCCTGCTATTCCTGTACCAGCCTCTCTCGGGATGAAATCCCAGTCCAAGCTCCCTGGAGATTTTTCTGTTGAAGACAGAGAGGAGAGATCTTAAAATGTCCACTTTGGCAGATGTGGGGTGATGATTCTCAGGGGGTGTGTACTCCATCTAGGTGGTCTAATTGCTGCACCCCTTTTAAAAGAGGCCAGTGTTTCTGCTTGTCAACATCGATTTTCTTTTTTTCCCTCACTCTAAAATTGCGTCTGGCTGTTTCATACTGATCAAAAGCATCGGTCAGCATTAGATGTACTAAGCTGCACATAAACGACCATCCTTGCATAATATTCGGCTGGTTTACCCCAGTTGACCATCAGCCTGTCTGTGATTCATCCTTAATGCTGCACTGCTGTGGAATGATTAAAGTAGCAGAGCCTTGTTTCTCAACATGAGAGAATCCAGCAGGAAAACTCAGTAACAGGCAGTAACAAACAAAATGAAGATGTTACTTTGTCAGTCTCGATATTTGTTGTTGGCTTGGTGGAGCGCCGGAGCTCATCTGCATTCCACAGCCTACATCATATCTCTAAAGATAAATTTTATATAAACTATTACACCCAGTGATGAGCATGCTGGCTAAACCAGGTGTTGTGGTTTGTAGCTTTTGTTTTTACACTCCTCTGCTAGTGGCAGTGCATGAAGGGACGCTGGCATGTCAGAGATGCTCACCTGCTGTATGACTAGTGTCCAGCTAGTTACAGCAGCTGATGTTATACTTACCTGGGTCGTTACTGTCTAAGCATATTTATAATGATCCACAGACTAACTGACAAGTCTGACCTGGGCTCAGGTAACATAGGACTACTGATTAGTTTTCTGGGGTGCGAGGAAAGTTACCTTGCAATACATTTGGTTTGGGGTGATCACATGATCTCGCAAATTCATCTTGACATTCTTCAAGTTTGTGCTTGTGTCTGAACCTCAGATGTTCTGACCAATGAGCGTCTTTTAAGGAACTTCTGGCAGCTACATGTGTTTTTAGATTTCACAACCAGTAAGTTGTATGTTTGCAAACAACAGCTCCTGAAGAGGTTAGCTTAGCTGCTTTGGGTGAATTTAACCAGTGATAGACGGTGATAGACAGATGGTTTAACCAATCATCTGCCATTATTTGTCCTTTTTTCCAAACAGTTTTAGCAGCTCCCCTCACAGATGGTTCTGTGTGACAAACCATTGGTGCATCAGGTTACAAGGCAAGATACAATTACTGTTCCTGGGCCACAAGGGCAAAAGGAAATGAGAGACAACTGCATGTACCTGTTGGGTAATTAAAGGCAACATGATACGTACTCAAAGGCACAGAGAGTGGGAGGACTAATTTTACCTTGTGCTCAGAAGGTTGATTGCTGAGATCTGAGAAATGAAATATACGGTACAAGAAAAACATGCACTCACTCTCATTTTTACCTCCTTATGGTGGTTTAGAAACCAAAACTATGAAATAAGACTCAAGATTGTAACAAACTGAAATTGAAAAACATATTTATTGGTGATATATTGTTGTCAGCAAGCATACAGAGAACATGACCACCCACATGGCTGAAAAGAAAGATGGTCCAATCCAACAGGACATTTGGGTTCTTTTGTGTACCATTTTGTATTTTCAGAAGACTAGAAGTAGATTAGTTAGAAGAAGTGATTCCTTCTACATACTCTCGAGGAAGAGTCAAGACCTCCTTTTTGCTGAACGCTTCAGAAAAATCCACTCAGTCACTGTTCCCACTCCACCGTTTCAGGCCTCGACAATGACCCTTCACATCAAGTTGTTTATGTCGTTTCCCTCTCTGGCCGGCCATTCTCCAGAGAGCCGGTGGTGTTGCACCATTTTTCTCTCCCAGTTGGATATGAGGGAACAGCTTGTACTGTAACTGCTCTCAGCTGCAGGTTTATAAATCTGCCTTCGAGTCATTTTTCTCGTTAGCACTCCAGTCTTTGTTTGTGTCCAGTTTTTCCATCCTCTGCTTTTGATTTGTTTCTGTCGTTTCATTTTCCTCCAAAGTATTGTGCTGTATCTGAGTTTTTTCCAGGGTCTTTCTTCCTTGAACACACTGACTCATCATATTTTTTTTTTTTTTTACCAAGGTGTCTTCTCTCCTTCCCAACTTTTGAGGCAGTACCAGGGGTCTCTGCTCTCACCCAGTAAATGTGTCTATCATTCTTTTCCCCTCTGTCTCTCTTTGAAGGGAACAGCAGCCATGGACAGAGGAAAAACGGCCTGGGTTTAGATTAATATCACAACTCAACAGGTGACCCTTGACCCCCCTTCTCTCTCTCTCTCTCTCTCTCTCAGCCTCTTTCACTCAGTCTGTCTTTACCGCTTTATCCCTCGCTCACATAGAGGCCAACAATTCTGCTCTTTGTCTTTTTGCAATCTCTCGTCCTGGTTTCTATCCTTTGTAAATCTCCGCCTGATTTGTAACATCTCAGTAATCCCCTCCTTTCTTCCTTTGAAGCACTGAGATAGAGAGCCACAAAATCTCAGCTGAAGCTTGTTATTGTTGATCTATTAATCTTTTTTTCTTGTAGTTTTCCACTCATCTCTCCAGTTTGGACTTTCTGAAACATTAATTAATACTTTCTCTCTTACTAACCCAGCTCTAGGACTCATGGTTCCTTCACAGTCTAACACAAGGCTTTCTTATGCACAATTTCTTTCTTTCAGCCTTTTTAAAATACAACACAATTTTTTAAAACTTTTTCCACAAAACGCATTTTGTCATTTAAATACTAGACGATATAACATAAAGCATACACTATGACTATGACACTGAGATTATATGATGCATGAAAACGTTCTTTTTATAGGTCGAAATGACATTTATTTCATTGAACCCTCTTTAAAACTTATTGTGTTGTTAATGTGTATATTGAAGAAAAGTACATGTTGATTTAAAACCTTGCAGATTTATTCAGAATAGCTTATCGAATAGTTCCACTGTCCTGAGCTGGATGATGTGTGATTATGTCTTTATGTTTTCCCATATGTGTGCATGAGGACTCCGCTACCACCAACAAAATCTACCTCTGGGTACTAAAAAAGGAACTTGAACTTGAATAGTTGCTACGACACTGTGCTGCCTGCTGTGGTTTAGAATTTAAGATACAGCTTTAAATAATTATGGAAGCTGTTTCGGTCACTGGTTCTCAACCTGAGGCCGAGGAAGATCATTTCCAGGGGTTACCAAAGGTTGAAAGTCATTGGTGTGAGGGCCCGTGTCCACACAACATATTTCAGCCAGAATCTTTTTTCATTTTTGTCCAGCACATTTAGCCACCTAGAGAAAATGTGCTGCGCCCAGAGTCTTTTTCAAAGAGTGCTCTGCCTTTTCTGTGCGGCCGCTCCGTGTGCTTTGAGTTGGCAAAAAATAAAAATCTGCACTTTTTCATGCAAGTTATCAAATATTAAATCAGCCGGGACTTGTCTGTCTATCCTGAGCTTCATCATAGGTAAACTTGCATTATACAGACGGCAAAATCCATTTGTATGGGCAGACTGTCCATACTCTGAATGTTGATGCTGCATGTTGTGCTTTTATCACCCTGCGTGCTGTAATCTGTTATGAACTGTGTGGTCAACCGTCTGTTATCATAACGTGAGCAGATGTCAGTCAAAATTGACGTGCAGTGTTTTTTAACTCGCCGCTTCAACCAGCGCTCCTTTGCTGTGTGGACACGGGCCCCAAATCTGGCTGCTGAGAATCGTGATGACCAGCACATTTCTTATTTATGTGACACTGTTGTGTCAGTCACCATAACATCTTGCACTAAAAGTATCACCAGGGTTTCTACACATGATCACCAGCATTGAGAATATTGTTTGTGTACACAGAGTTTACTAAAAAGAAAGTTTTTGAACTACTCACGTTAGCAGCTGTATCTTCAGCGCAACCTGACAGGAAGGCTTGAGGAGCCGTCCAGCATTACTCTCCTTCCTGTTAGGTCGCACTCAGGAATCGACACTCTCTGTCTTCCATGAAGATACAGCTGCTAACGTCAGTAGTTCAAAAACCTTGTTTTTAGTAAACTCTGTGTACCCAAACAATATTCTCAATGCTGATGATCATGTGTAGAGACCCTGGTGATACTACGAGCAAAGAGCAAACTTTAAGAGCCTTCTTAGTGTTTTAAAAATAGAGATTTTGATGCTATTGTAAAAGTGCCCCAGCGCTCCATTGAAAATTAGCTTGCCCGAAAACGAAACTACGGTAAATCTTAAAAGTGCCTCTTGCGTTATAATTATGCTTTTACACAAACGTTTGACTCGTATTCAATCACAAATAAAGCCTCGGTTGCTTTTTGGCGAGAGTTTCACTTTAAAAAGCTTTGCTATCTAATCTTGACGTAACATATGAGTGTGTTTTTTTATTCCAGACCAATTCTTGTTGAAATGAATTGACAGAAAAAACCTGGCAGCTTGAAGAAAGATATAAATTCAGATGAATCAACTTTAAGTGTTATTACTACACTTTGCTACAATCCACTAGATGGGAAGCAGCAATGACGCATGAAAGAAGCCATTGAGGCTTAATGGAAAGCACTAGAGAAGGCTCGCAGCTGGAGTGATACAGGACTCGGGGGTTGTGTGGGTTGGCCCGTGTGTGTCTTTTTGTGTGTGTGTGTGTGTGTGTGTTTGAGAGACTGGCACAAGTGAAAGGACATAAGAATGATCTGATTTCAGATTCATCTCTCACATGTAAATGTTTTCAGAAAGCCTGAAAGACAGTTGATCTTACAGATTTCACAGAGTAGTCAGTTTCTCTGCATTTCCCTCTATCAGCATAATTAGATATAGTGATCAGTATTTCTGTAAAGCGCTTTAAGGTGATCTTTATTTGATCGCTCAGTCAAACTGTGTTTAATCAGAAGTATTGAGTGCGGTGCTGTGGGGATGTGTATGAGTAAGGTCAGTGTGAGATTTCAGATGAATGCAGCTTGTGTGGAGGCAGAGCAGGAAGCAGAGTGACTCACTGACCTCACGGCCCTGAGAAATCCTCTGCCTCTGTCCAAGGTGCTGGAACACTTAGCATAATTTTCCTCTTCCTCCTCCTCCTCTTCCTCCTACACAGAACCAACTCAGACTCAGCTCTGCATACGAGCGCTATGAACCCGAACCCTCAGGACCCCTTTGGCATGAACATGCAGATGGGTCGAGGTCCCCCCCAGCGTAACGGTGAGAGTAACGCACACACACACACACACACACACACACACACACACACACACACACACACACACACACACACACACACACACACACACACACTGAGAACACGAGATGCCGTCAGAGACACTGATCTTTATTTGTGTATATGCTTAAAATCTTTTTCTCTCCCCTCATTGTATTTAACAACGTGCCAACTTCTGGAAGTTTGTGCCTCAGCGCCATCATTTGACCCGTTTTGTCTTTTTAAACTTCATCTGTGTTTAGATTTATTTGCACCGATGGATCCTCCAGTTACCTGGAACCTGCCCGTTTTATCACGATCAGCTGTGACCGATTCAGAGTTGGTCAAATTTAAACACATTCACCCCAGAAACTGGACAACCAGACCAAACTGAAAGAGAGAAATACAATATTTTTATGTAATTTAACTAATATTTCCTCACTAGTATAATTTCAGCTCAGTGTGAGAGCGTCTTTACAGCGTTTTGACATCTGACATCTGACATCTGAGTTCAGCTTGTCTTATGTGCCTGGCAGTATGGCCTTAAAATAATCTTTTGGCCATATCGCAATATATACCTGGATATTTTGAAATATTCACAAAAGCGCTATGAATGTTAGGACTGGGTGACAAAATCAAATATAATGTTTTTTACCCTATTACAATATCAATATTGCAACAATAGGATATAATGACTTCAGAAGAGGACGTCACTTCACTGTAATACCGCTTTTAAAACCAGGAAAAGACAACACTTTTGTCATATCACCGTATAACAGTTTCCAAAATCTAACAAGATATATAGTCTGTAGTCTCATAACATAATAAAAAGTTAACCTAATATCTTTGGGTTGTGTATAAAAAGAAAATGCTGATCGTCGACATTTTTCACCATTTTACTTACAACTGATTGATTAAACAGGCAAACGATAGACAGATTAACTGACAATGAAAATGATCCGTAGTTGCCGTCCAACACAACGTCTCCAGATGTGTTCAGCCAAACTACAACTAACCAGATCTTGTGTGTTGCTGACAGGGTTCAGTATGTTAGCAGAGGAAAAGCAGGTGGAATATTTGTGCACCACCAACAAGGGCAAGAAACGGCCCACCGAGACTAATTAAGATCCACTTGTGTACTGAGACATCAGCTGTAACTCCCATCCAGCGCGTTACACTGTGCTGCAGAGGTGCAGCTTCGTGAGTTGTTTTTAAACTAGATACTGTGTCAGTGACATGCAGTGTGCAGGCCGCTCCTGAACTGGGCCCATGTCGTAGTAATCATGCTAGTTTATGATGTTTGTGTTTCTGTTCCTCTGGTCATTTATTAACAGAACACAGTCCAACCAGCCAGCTGCTCTTCAGCCTCATAAGCTGCGCTGAGCTCAGTGACACAAATCACCGTCAGGCCATCGTCGGTTTGAAACGATCTGTTTATAAGTTTTTGGTGCTGATTTGGAAGCGATCCAGAGAATTCATGTTCCTCCCTCTTCTGTCACACCCTCCATCCCTTCCCTCGCGTCTCTCCTGAGCTGTTTCCATCTGAGCGGCCAGTGTGTTTCTGATGGTGTTTGTCTGATCTCAGCGCTGATGAAGTGTGGCGTGGATGAGAGAAGTGCTCCTGCACGGCATTACTACTCTCAGTGTTTAGCCAACAAGTTAAACAGGATATTGCCTTAAGATCTTGGCCAAGTTCGAGTTTCACATACAAACAGAATCAAACCAGTGTAGATGTATGAATTGCTGTGTGTCGTGCTTTAAATGGCTCACCTTCGACCCAGTTGGAAATGTTGGCGCGTGTGCGTGCGTCTGTGTGTGTGTTGCTTACAAAAATAGCTGATATCAGGCATTTCATGTTTATGATGCCCCCCTGTTTGTTATACCCATGTCCTCTGCAGCTAACTGTTATTATCATTGTCTGTTTATCAGCTGATTATTTTCTCAAACATTAGATTTGTTGTTTAGTCTAGAAAATGTAAGAAAAGGGTGAAAAAAATGTTTATCAGTGTTTCCTACAGCCCAAGATGGTGTCCTCAGATGTCTTGTTTTGCCCACAACCCAAAGATATTCAGTTCGCTGTCACAGAGGAGGAAAGAAACTGAAAATATTCATATTTAGGAGGCTGGAATCAGAAAATGTCAACCTTTTTTCCTTCTGAAATAACTCAGACCAGTTGATCGATTATCAAATCAGTCTGTGATGAATTTAATGGAGCAGTTAAAGATTAGTTTCTAGTCACAAGTTCCCAGAGCCCCAGAGTTTAAAATGTCGTTTTAACTGATCAGCAGTTGACAACCCAGATGTGTTCTGTCCACTGTCACAGGAGAGTAAAGAACAGGGCTTCGTTTAGGTGCAGCCAATAACACAATCCAATTTAATGTCTTAACACATGTCGATGATTGTTAACAGCAGATAAATGTCAATTACGTTAAACATAAACATTACAGTACAAAGTGCTGATGTCACGCTTGAAATATGTTTTACCATGTGCAGCCAAAGCAGTGGCACCCTGCAGCTGTGAGAAAACCATTTAATATTACAGTTCCAGAAGTTTGAATCAGAGAATATTCATTTAGTAATGACTTGACAAATAAATAAAGTTACCAGGCTTGATCTTAATAGTTTTCTGTCGACTGAGAAATTGATAAATAAACAATTCGTTTCAACCAGCAGCAGAACCAACAAAGTATTTTAACTGGTTTGTAAAGAGATGGATTTATGTCCCCAAAGGTGAAGTGAGCTGCCTTTGGAGGATCACATAGTATACACACAGTAAAGCCTTCCTGCATAGTCTGCCGTATATAGTCCAGCAGCACATACTGCACATAACTGCACAGGCTCTATGTCCTTCCTTCAGCCTCATCGCCTCACTGCTGCCATCGCAGGAGCGCAGAGAGCTGTGAAGCCTCGGGGCCTCGTTGACACTGCTAAAGGTTTCAGCGGGTTTTGAGTGGTGTTAAGGCCCGGCTGATTAAAGAAGCCTCTAACTAAGAATTACAGCTATGAGTCACACCGCTGAGGTGGAAACACTTGGAGCAAGGGGAGCTGAGCTACAGTCTATTTGTTGTGATCTCTGCCAATTGTTGTCAATGGAAAAGGAGCAACACCAGTCATAAGAAATCTAATGTTAACCCTGCAGCTGAAAAGCCTCTGATTACTGCTGTGCTGTAGAAGCAGGCGGTGATTTTTCTTCTGAATCCTGAGCATTTCCAACACCCATATTGAATGTAAGTGATCCAGCCCGGGACACAAGCCAGCCATTTTCCATCCCAGTTGTCCTGTTTCCGTCCCAGTTGCGCCTCTGCGAGCAACAGCGACTAGACACCTCAGAAGGGGAAATGTAATGATGCCAGACTGTTGTATCGCCTCATTGTCCCATCTGTTCCAGCAGCCGAAAGGCTGCCTCTCCAAATGAATGGGCCTCAGAGACACTGAGAGCATGGAAGGAGAAGGAATGGGTGGGCTACGGATCAAAGGCCAACGTAAGAGGAGATCGCTTTGAGCTTGAGCGATGGAGACTTGATGGAGACATCAAGAGAAACAAAACATACTTTCCTAATAAGTTACAGAGTGATCTGGAAGTGTTGTCGCAAAACACAAGTGTTTGACACGGAATAGACAAAAGTTAAAAGGAGGGAAAGACAAAGGCATGTGGATCTGGCATCGGGTCTCCAGTGAGGAGGAAGAGAAAGAGACCCTTTGTGGTTGGAGAAAAACAATGCCACTCTCTTTATTCCAGTCTGTGTGCCCCCCCCACCCAGCTTCTTCCTCCTCTCTTCATCTGTGTGACTAATAACATGATGCCAGATGCCAGGCTGTTGTGTTTATGAAAGTGCGCAGTAATTGCAGTCTGTATTCCAAAGGGCCTGTTCCTGTCAGAGGGACTGATTATTGTGCCAGACACGCGGGATAATTCAAACAGCTGGGTAATATTGAATATCCTCTAATGTTCCTCTGCTTTTGCTTTTATGTCTTTCTTTATTTCTCCATCATCCCTCCCCTCGTCCTTTTATTGTTTGTTTGTTTCTCGTGGAGGCTGGCATGCAGCTAGTGTAAATGAGGCAGAGGTGGACGGCTCCGGAAACAGTGAGTTCTACTTTCCTTTTTTATGAGAAGATAACTTGCATTACTGCAGAACATGTTTCATTAAAAGTGCACTTTTCTTCCCTGCAGTCTTCTCCTTCCCCCCCCTGCCCACTGATGAGAGTCTAATAGGTGTCGGGAAGCCTCTTCCCAAGCAGCTGTGGGAGGCAAAGAAGGTGAGAGTGTTGCTCACTTTATTACTTCTTACGTTAATGCCTGGTTGAAACTTTCTGGGATGTTTGACAGATGGTAACTCAATATGGAGGCAGATTATCGTGCTCACTGCTCTGTGATGACGAAGACCCCAAAGTAATGACTGTAAAGACAGGATTATGACTTTGAGAAGAGTCATAATGTCAGATTAGGTGATCGTGACACCTTACATTTCTGACATGCCAGTCTACACGTCAAACCAGTCCTTCCTGTGTGACTGTGAATGGGTGATCAGGCAGGTGAGCGTGAGACACATTTCTGTGATCCAGAATATAAACAAGAACAGCAGCATCCAAAGCATCAAGGCAGTAATCCTAGAGGACGTCAAACTAGATGAGAAAACACAAAAAACACTCTGAAATGTCTCAGTCTCTCTGTTGCAGTCGTCTTCTGTGACTATGTTACATGCACATTTTTAAAGTATCACATTAGAAAAGGTTAATGGAAGCAATTCTCCACTTAACTCACATGACTGATCAGCTGTTTCCACTTCAAGAAAGGAAGTCTTCCCACATATTAATACCAAAATTAATTGACATGTAAGAATAATCGCAGCTTAACCAATTTTAAAAAGAAACCTTTCAACTGTCTTTCTCGTAGATTGTCGAGGCGACTGCTTTTGTTTCTTCGTTTCTTTTTTTTTTTTTTTTTACATTTCTTGGCAGTGGCAAACAGCTGGATTCGTCTCTGCTTTCTCCACTCTGTTGCGATGTTATTACAGGCCAGCCAAACGTAGCCCTCACTGCCACTTCTACGCTTTGCTTAGCCGAGTGGATTCACTTTCACATCAGTTAATGAAAGCGTTCCTAATTCACTTATTTTCTGTCTTGCATCATTCCAAAATATTGCTTAAAATCTGCTTGATTTTTTGATTAGTTGGAAACGCTACAGAATTTTTCAGACCAGATGCTCATTTTTGTTCCTTCTGGATCAGGATATTTCCGTCCATTTTCCGTTCAGCTAATCCTGAAAGGAGACATATTTTAGCTTATTTGAAACTTTCCACTTTGCAGCAGATTTCAGGGGATTTTCAGCTCATTACATTGAGTGACTCACCAATCTGACACCAGTGTCAGTGCCAATACTAGCAGATTGGAGCTCGAACATGACATGACATGACGGTACACATTTAGAAAAAGGTTTCTTTGTCAATGATGAGAAACTCGGATCTCACACTCAGCTTTCAGTGTTGGACTGTTATTATCTGGTTGAGATAAGTGACGGTGGTGTTTGTGCTACTGTTGCAGGTCCAGTCTCTGGCATCAAGGCCCAAATCATGTGAAGTGCCTGGAATCAAGTAAGTGAAGACAGTGACACAGGGTCCAGATTTTGCTCTGTAAAATACACTTTTCCTTTTTCTTTTTCATTAATGTGATGTTTGTAGTGGTTTCAGCTGGTGAACAGAAACAATGGAGTCCTGGAAATGAAATACCACACATTCCCACCACGTCAAACAGGATGTCTGTGTTCCTCTTTACACGTCAAACTCTTTTGAAATAAGAGGAACGCAGTCGGTACAATCAGACTCCACTGACATTGTTAAACAACAGTTTGTAAAGACTATTGTCTTCTCACTGCAAACGACCTCCGGTGTCATTTCATGATTTAGAAGCAAACGGATGTCTTCATTTTTACAAGCAGTTGTTGTCAGTAGATGATACAGACCAGGCTGCAGAGTATCGTACAGAAAGCCTTCAGAGAGATTCTTAGAAAGCTGTTCTCCTGTCTAGTGTATAAATAAATGATCGATGAGCAGACAGACAAAATATTTTGACCCGTGCAGCCAGCATCACGAAACCGACACACTGTTTGTCTGTTTTTGTGGAGGCAAGCGTTTTGTTCATTGTTTTGTGTTGTTGTCCCAGTTTGTGTGTATTTGTGTGGGAACAGACAACAATGAGTCACTGTCGCTGTTGTTGAGGCAGCGTATCAGCAGAAATGGAAATTAGAGAAATAATAGAGGAAATGGAGAGTGGGCGGAAAGAAGAAGAGGGTAGAACAAGTGGATGGGAGTCAAACAAATGTCTCATCAAATTGAAATGCACATTTAATAATTCTACCTTGAATTATGAACAATATTTATATTCATCCAAATGCACTCTGAGCACCAGTGTGATTCCTGCTGGGTCAAATGTTTTGTTTGCACCTCTCCTGCAGTATATTTCCGTCTCCGGAGCAGAACCCTGGTCTGTCCCACTACCAGGGCTTGTTAAATACCGGCGGCTCCCTGCCAGACCTCAGCAACCTGCACTTCCCCTCACCGCTCTCAACCCCGCTGGACCCTGAGGACAATGGAGGTTACCCCAACCTCAGCGGGGGCAGCAGCACCGGAAACCTGCCGGCAGCCATGATGCACCTCGGCATTGGCAACTCGCAGGGTGGGTGGAGCTTTGTGTTGGTGTGTGTGTCCGGTCTCTGCCTGTATGTCTGCGTTGTTCCCAAGTTTTTGACACCTGGATTGTTAGTTTCTCATCCTGCCATTACTTGACACCATAACCCCAAAAGGGGAAATTTTGACCATATTTCATATGTGGTTGCACAATTTGCTGACACTGATCTTTAGTGTCCGTCTTGAAACTGGTGACTGAGTCAGTCCTCTGTGTGTGGAGCTGAATGTGTGTGAAGCATCCACGTTTTGCAATTTGTAGCTTCTTTGTATTTAGTCAGAATCACATTTATCAGCAGAGCATGTTTTCTTTCAGTGAACTTACATGTTCAGAGACATCCAGCAGTCGTCCTCCACAAGCTCATTGAGCTTCAAGTAATTGTGATGAAGCTTTCACGCCTCTGTTCCATTTTGGCAAAAACTGCACTTAATATCTTGTATTAAACGCCTACAGAGTTGTCACCAGATTCACACGATGTATTCAAAACAGTTGTGACACGGCGTAAAAGATAAAAATCAACAGAATGTGATTATTTGTTCATCCAGTAACAACAATGCAAACACAACATATTTAGTGTTTCACCTCATCAAGGACATTACTACGTGGGCTCAGGAACACTTTGTAAAAGTGTTGTTGGTTAACACACTTTATTTTGAACTCGGGGCCCTTTTGCTTTTTACGTCTGAACCCGACTTGACACAGTTAATGTAAGCTGAAGCACCGAGTGTTTCCCTCACAGTCCCACATGAATGTTTGCCACCTGCGAAGAAACACATTTAAAGCTTTGTCATGTAAATAACAAACCCCAGCACTTAACACAACATACAGACCCAACACAGACACGTCCGTCACATATTATCACCGAACACTTGTTGTTTTTCTTACCATATTTACTTGTTTTTGATTTATATTTCCACTAAAAGAAACTGCACCCCGTTAATTAACGTGACCAAACCTGACCCAGGTTTAAATCAAGTCCTGGAGGATTTTGGTGGATTTAAAAATATGTCGCCTAGCAACACGTCCCTAATCACAGTCTACCTGTCATTCAGTGCATTATCTGAATTTATTTAGTCATTCAACACGTGGCCCTCGTGACTGTCAAGAATAAAAAAATCTGTGTGCGTAAGCTGAAGTGATTCGTCACCTGCTGGGAATCTAATTGTCGTCTGTAGGTGTAATAATAATAATACTAGTGTGACGACTTCCGACTCAAAGTTAGGAACCACTGCTCTGGTGTTTTGAGCAGGTTCCACGTCTCTTTCTCTGCCAGCCAACTGCACTTTAAGGAAAACTCTTTGAATGATGTCTCTGTCTCCCTCTTCCTCACCCTGAACTCTGCTGCCTGATCTGATCACACCCACCGCTGCTCCCACTCAGTCTTTCCTTTCACTGTTTTGTGAGTGTATGCGTGGTT
Source organism: Acanthopagrus latus (assembly GCF_904848185.1). Lineage (NCBI taxonomy): Eukaryota > Metazoa > Chordata > Actinopteri > Spariformes > Sparidae > Acanthopagrus > Acanthopagrus latus. The sequence continues at coordinate 32,957,477 of NC_051042.1, read as the reverse complement.
GGGCTCTCATGTTGAACACAGCTCAGCTTGGCCGAGCACCAAAGTGACAGAGGAACTCTGACCCTGTTCTGGCTCGCTACAATCAGCTCTTTTCTTTCCCCCGTCTCTGCCCTCCGTCCCTCCCCAGTCACACAAAAAGTCCAGTGTTTTGGGTCGGGGGGCTGGAGAGCATGCTGGAAAATTGAGTACATGTGACATCATAACTTCTGCATGATCTTCTTGGTTTCTAATGGCCCATATCTGCTTCCTCATTACCTTCATTCTAATGTACATTTACACTCTGATTCTGTACCTGCAGGTCTCTCCTCCTCTCTGAGCAACCCCTCAATCCAGGCGTCCCTCAACAACTGCCAGCTGCAGTCGTCGCTCAGCAATCCCTCCATCAACTCGTCCCTGCGCATGTCCAACAACTCCCCCCGGCGGCGGCCCGCTCCCATCAGCCCCCTCACCCTGTCTCCTGGCACCGAGCAGCGCCGGGGTCTGGCCAAACAGCTGTCTCCGACCATGTCTCCCTCACTGTCCCCCATCACACAGGTACACACACCTCACACCACAGCTTGAAGGGATTGTCTCTGTTGTAATGCAGTGGATTAACAATAAACTAGTGGAGCACACCAACACATATTTGCTATATTAGGCCTTAAAAGTCATTATTGTTGAATATGCTAGGTCTTTAACACATCATGTAATTTTATTTATCCATCTTTTAATTTATTTAATTGTATTTTTGTCAAATGATCAAAGCTCTGCTGCATGAAAGTCACATTTCTGATGTCATAAATCCTGAAACCTACCACTGAACATAAAACTGTCTGACTTCACCTGTTGGCAAAATGTAGATGAGCCCACCTCAGTCTAACTACCATAATCATACATACAACTCGCCCTTTCACATAAATACAACCTACCTTCACACTTAGCCTCAATGCTTCAATAAGAAAAACACAATTTGTCCAAAAGTCGGTCTTAAATTTACATCTCAAAAAAGGAAGTTTTGTGGTCCACAAAACATTTCTGGAGCTCCACAGACAAACAGTGTTGCAGAAACAACTGAAGTAGCAGGAGACTCGTTTAAAATTGTAAAAAATAAGAGGCAACTGAAAGAACTTCCTCCATTCAGCTGCCTTTTATCTGGCGCAATCCAAACCTTTGGATGCCTCGAGATCATATGTTGATCAGAGAATATTTTATCTTCACCCTTAAAGCACAGACGAACTTGTGCATCAGAACAGGGTGTGTGTGCTAACGCTTCTTTATCTCATCAGCCACAGTGAAGCTTTAAAAAGAGTACAAATAATGTTTGTTCAAATCAATTCAGGATCTTGGGGCTTCCGGAGACTTGAACTACGCCAGACAAACTGGATGGAGCCATTTAATGGTGAATGTTTTTTCTGTGAAGCTCAATAAATGTTTTGTGGACTACGAAACTGCACCCGACTTTGGTGATATGTTCCTTTTTATTTAACATTAAAATTGAATTGTGTGTGGACACCCTGGTTGAACTGTTGTTGTTTGGAGCCTCTGACATCTGCAGTTTCTCTGCAGCCCGTGAAGTAAGAACCACTGCTGTCAAAATGACTGAAACTGGAGCTAAATCTAAAAAAAAACATCTTCAACAATCGGAAGTGTACAGTGATGTAAAACTAGGTCCAACCGCCAAGAAAAAATTCCTCCTATTGCAAAAAAAAAATCCCAAAACACTGGTGCGGTTGTTTCTGGCCGAGCTTTGATGGGGAGAATGTTGTTGAGTAATGACACAACAATCAGAGTGAATTCATTTCAAGTCCCAAGTCTGTTTTCAAGTTGTAGTCAGTCTGTAGTGACTCCTGCTGGCTCCTTTGTCCTGTGTAGGGAGTTGCTTTGGATACCAGCAACATGCCAAGAGAGCCGCCCCCACCCTATCCGCTCTACCAGCAGTCCCAGCATGCAGTGGACCCGAGCCGACAGCGCCAACAGCAGCAGCAGCCGCAACAACAGCAACAGCAGCAGCAGCAGCAGCAGCAGCAACAGCCTGTTTCCCCCCTTCAGAACATCCAGATGGACTTCAACGCGAGCCAAGTGAGTGCCGTGAACGGCGACTTTGTGTGTGTGTGTGTGTGTGTGTGTGTGTGTGTGTGTGTGTGTGTGTGTGTGTGTTTGTAGAGAGCACACACGCATCATACTTTAAGCACCAGTGTTTGTGGTGCTCCGTTGATTATCACAACTTGTTTTAATCTCCCTGCAGGGCAGAAATTAGTGCGGAAGATTAGATGCAACACTAAAATTGTATTAACTCAACACAAGTTGGGTAATCACATTCACTGTGGAACTTGTTTTTCTTGTTCCACAACAGTTTAAAAATACTCTGTAGATGTTTTGCTGCGCGATGAATATCAAGCTCTGTGTTACCTCCAAAAATCAAGACATTCATATCGCGATGGGACCGGTAGATTACATTCATGGTGGACATCATGTCAACATTTGCTAGTCTATAAACTGTGACAAATGTCCATCACATTATCAAAAATGATGTTTCCAATAAACAGACCGAACCTAAAGATATTCAGTCAATAGGTTATCAGAACTGTTGGAACATGATTTTCCCAAACTCGACGACAAAGTATTGCTGCACGACTCTTTTCTTCCCTGACAGAACAACAACATGGCGGCACTCTTCAACGACCCCTTCATGGAGCCACAGTTCTCCAATCGCCAGAGCAAGACACTTCCTTATCAGGTACACACACACACACACACACACACACACACACACACACACACACACACACACACACACACACTGAGATTCTTGGAAACAGTGATGCAGAAACAAACGCTGCTTTCTAATCGTGCCGTATCGGTGTATGTGACTCCATTGACGACATAGTGTTACAGAATTCTCCGGCAGGATTCTGTGAACCGTCACGTCTCATGTTTTCGGGATGAATTATCTGTTGCCTCTACCAGCCCTGGTGCCTGGAACATATATACTAGAAAGAAAGTTCAATATCGTCTGTAGTAATTCTGCAGTGAACCAACCAAACCGTCAGTGATCGACACTCACATGTAGTGTGTTTCCAGTCTACTGACGGCTCAAAACACTTGACAGCACTTGTCAGATTCCCCCATTCACACACACATTGATACGCTAATGGCGGAAACGAGCCGGGATTCAAACCAGCAACCTCCCCTCTGAGCTACAGCCGCCCCGCTGTTACACAGAAGTAGAAACATCTGTGTGACATCAGTACACTGAAAATGACATCATGTTCTCTCCGGGAGTTTGTGAGCAGGATAAATTAAAATCTTATGAATGGATTCTCGTGAATTCTGGCCGACAAGATAACCAGTAATTCAGTTTCTCGTCAGACAGCAGAGCTGGACAGAATGTGCCATCAGTTGTGGTGTTAATAAGGTTTTCTATGCACTGTAGATGTTATGAGAAAACATGTGAAGACATCGAGCTGCCGGGGTCGAACACGTCGACAACTCCTCTCACTGATTCTTTGCATTTTTTCTGTCGTTTGCCATTTTCTCTCCACCATCTGCCGGCTAGTTGGACCAGTTTAATCTGTTGGAAAACGCGATGAGCTCCACGGCGGGGGGTTCTTGCTTCGACCCTTCCTCCTCCTCCTCGTCCTCCTCCTTGCTCTACTACTCCCAGGCTTCCCTCGCAGGCCTGGGTGGCAGCCATGGCAATCTGCAGGACCAGATGAGGTCCAACATGCTGTACTCCAACTGCAGCGGAGGACTGCCCAACATCATACTCACAGGTAAGTCCAACTGTCTGCCGTTGTGTTGGTGTCCGTCACGGGCCATCGTAGCTGCAGCCTGGCAAGAGAGGAAGTCAGTGTTTGTCAACAGAAAACAAATTCAGAATGATTAGACATTATGTGCATGTATGTGTTGTCTTAGATTTCTATCATCATATAACAAACAAAAGAGAGAAATTCAAACCCTTAATTTTAGATTAATAATATTGATACTAATACAAACACAGATATAAGTTGTTTTTTTTTCCATAAGTGAATAAACAAACTTCTCTCAGAGGAAAATAAGATCCAAGAATACTGTTTGAAGCTAGAGAAGTGGCAGGGTCCGCCACATAAAAGCATTGTGTTGTTCTTCAATGTAGTTTGTTTATTTAGTCATGAAAACAGAGTGTGTGTTTTATACTTACTTTATGCATTAAAAAGTCAGTAAAGATCCTCCTGATCTCATTAAAATGTCTCCCCCAAAACTACAGCGTGCACCTTTAATTGTCTTTTGAGCTACTAAGTGATTCATCATATAATCGTTGCAGCTCTAAAGAGAGAAGAATATTTCCTTAATTGTTCAGTATTCACACTGTCACGGAGAGCAGATCTTAGCCAGGAGTGTGTCGTCAGGTTAGTGATTTTTTCCTGAGGCTCAAATCAAAGACGAGCGTCTGCAGAGCGGCGTGTTTCTCAGGAATCAATCGCAGCAGTTTGACATTTCTCCCAGAAAGACGATGAACATGCATCCTTGAACTTAGCCGCCTCAGGCTCCAGCTTTGGTTTTTGACTGCAGCAGCTGATGGTGTCTTTTTCTGTCAGCGTCAGATTTATCTAAAAAAGAGCTGTCAGGACGAACGATGAGTGCAGCGACACTGTGAGTTATATCGAGAAGAAGTGTTTTCTGAGCAGGAGAAAACGTTCACCCACCATCGTCTGTTTCTCTCTCTCAGATGACTCCAACCCCAGTCTGTCAAAGGACATCAGCAGCGCACTGTGTACGGTGCCCGAATGTTTTGACTCGGAGGGAGGCTTCCCATTGGAGGACGAGCTGCGCATCGAGCCCCTCAGCCTGGACGGCCTGAGCATGCTCAGTGATCCCGACATGGTGCTGCCGGACCCATCTGTGGAGGATACGTTCCGCAGCGACAGACTCTGAACATGAAGAGCGTCACGGGTTCAACACACATGGAGCTGCAGTGTATAGAGTGTACAAATCTGAATATGCATGCAAACGATCTCTATATGGCCACTGTGCATGCATCCACTGCCACTAAGATTCATTCAATGTGAAAGACGAGAACATGTGCACGGTCGTGCACAAACACTTTTAAAGGAGGAGACTCGTGAACAAACACAGTTTACACCTGCTTCATGCAAAGTTACTCTGACACACGCACAAGCTCGTGTTTCTCAGACTTTATTATTTTATTCAATGTGAGTCGATGCAGTTTGAAATCAGCGTCTGCACCTCGGACGGACACGTGAGGCGATCCAGCGAGGAGCCGAAGTCCTCCCGCTCACAGCCTCCCCGAAGCCATGGCAACCTCGTCGCCATGGTTACACACCATAGCAACCCCATCGCCATGCTGAGGAGCAGCAGAAATGCCAAAACACGATTTACTTTTCTCCAGTAAATGAGGGAACGTTACTGATCACAGCTGGAGCAGTCAGACGTGTCGGCGGTGAAACATCTGGCAGGTGGAGAGAGACGCCGCGGCCACTTCAGGCTCTTGAACTGTCGTGGTAGAAATGAAGAGTTTTTGTTTTAAATGTATTTCTCTACACATGCTATCAGATTATTTTTGAGATGTTTGCCACAGATCTATAAGAATATAAATATAGATATATACACAGTTCAATTTGTCTGATTAGAATGTATTTTCCAACTAGACACAAAAAGGGCAAACTGTTTACAAAGATGAGATTTTAATAAGTAAATATTACTTAAGAGTATAGATTTTTGAATTTCTAACTAAGAAATAAATTCTCGGATGAACTGAATAAATGCTTTATTTTCCTCGGATTCTCCCCCGGCTCCTCGCTCGCAGACGAGTCGCCGGTGGTTTCCTCTGGCGGCACTGGGACGGGGTCAAAAAATCATTAAAAAAAAAAGAAGAAGAAAAGGAACTTTACATTTTTTTGAAAATACTTCTATGTACATTCATTGCATATGTTTTATTTCACTTTTTGTACTGACTTGTAATGGCGCTTGTACTGTACTTAAACTCTCGTTGTGAATAAGGGCATGCGCTGTGCTACTGTGGATCGATTAAGTCCTCAATATGTTCTCTTTGCATCCGGCTTTCTGTCCTCGTGTTCCAGCTGTGCAGTGACAAACCTCCCCCTCCTGAACGAGACTCATTCAGAGAGCAGATTGTAATCATGTGGACATCGGACATCATGTAACATTGCACTTAATCTCTTTTGCACTAATTGGTTCACAGTGTGTAGACTTGTTTTTGTTTTTGTTTTTTTTAAAACTGATAACCCAAAGAAGTTAAACGAAGCCAATACAAAGAAAAAGGGGCATTCCGTGACTCACAAAGTCGTTCCGGTTCATGTCCTGGGTCGCCTTTAGAATAAATTCATGGGACTTTTTCATAAACCAAGATCTTGTACCTTTTTTGGTATATCGAGTCTCTCAGTCTCACCAAAAGTTTTTACAGGTTTAGGTTTAAAATTGTACTTGACAAGCTGTAACTTGCAAAATCCCAGAAAGAACCACAGTACAGATATCTGCCACAATCAAACCACTGAATATAATTTTACAGCTTGTGACAGGTAGTAAAAAATTGCTATTTAAAAAACATGATTTTAGTGATGACGAGGTCTGTTTGTAACCAGAAACACGAGTCTGGTTTAGGGAGAAGTTTGGCTTTGAGACCTTGCGAGAAGTGAGTTGTTACACTTGTTGCTTCATCTAGATTATCAGAATCCGTTAAATGTTCATCCAAGACTTTGGAGATTAATTCTTGCGGCAGTTTCTCTACGTAAAAACTCCAAACTCCTCTCCTCAACTATAACTCGCATGTTTCCGGTGACAATAAGGATTTTACTCTGTAACAGAACGTTCTCTCACAATGTTGTCAAACACTTTGAGCAACAACCTCGACCTGTTGGTGACAAACATGAGGGATTTTAGTGGACGAAACTTTGGATTACGTAGCAGCTCTGTCCATCTGCGCGTGATCCTCTTCTCTTTAACACATGAAATAGTTTTGAGGGAAATTCAAAACCTTTTTTTTTTTGTAAGGATCTCTGGCACTTAATATCTTAAACAAGAATATATAACATGTAGATGTGACAGATCTACATTAATGCTACACAGAATCAACATTACAACAAAGTGAAAACTAGTTAAATATGAGTTTTGGAAAATAAAAGATAATTTGTTCAGGTTAGAGTGATAAATGTTTCTGTCTGCAGCTGGTTCTGTTTGAACCAGCACATGTTGCACATTAGAGTCTCTTACATGTTCAGGACACATTTCAACCCAGTCCAGTGAAAAATAAGCACTTTGTCAAGAATGACTTAACTCAGCTCTGATAGGCCAAATTCAAAAATAGAATCAGAGCTTATAAAAGTATTTGGAGTTCAGCTGTAGGGTTTGTTCAGGTCCTGTGAATTTAATAGAAGTGTTTTCATACATTAATTTTAGAAAATCCATCACATGAACTGAGAAAAGTCCTGAATTCTGTGTGAGTCGGCATCAAAATGACCCGAAAAGTGAGACTTTGTGACTAAACTGCACATTCACTCAGTGCACCAGCAACAGGTGTTTGATTTTGATATGATGTGAGGAACCAGGTGACCGTGTGGTCCTGCAGTAGTGTTTTTATAAAGAGATCATATTTGCACTCATCTAATAACTCGGCCATTCAGGGCATTGAGTGCCCCCTAGTGTTTTAATAACGTCAAAGAGTTATTTTTAATACTGCGTCTGGGAGGATGTGGAGCAGATGTCTCCCTCAGCTATGCAACGACCTGTTGAACAGGTGCATCTTGTACATTATGCAGTGCAACACGGCGTGCAGGTTTATTTTGCCGTGTTCACAACGTGGGGATCAAATTTGCTATAAAATCACAATATTACATGTGTCCAGTGTCCACAGTGTGTGTGTGTGTGTGTGTGTGTGTGTGTGTGTGTGTGTGTGTGTGTGTGTGTGTGTGTGTGTGTGTGTGTGTGTGTGTGTGTGTGTGTCAGTTAGCAGAAACTTAACTGATCAGAGAACAAGAGCATTTATAGTGAATGCTTCACTGAAGTTGTGTTGGACTGTTTGTTTGTGGTTTTTTTTTTTGTTTTTTTGTTGTTTTTTTTTTACTTGTCAGTCTGAAGTTGCCGCCCCGGCTGCCCTGCACTGTGTGGACCGTATGAAAGAGATTCAGTGTGATTTATTTGTGGAATATGAAATGAAGAGGGGTGTCGGGCTTATCGTGAGGTTGTTTTATAAGAGTGTATATTCAGTTACAGCTGTTAAACACTTGTAGCTGCTCTCTGGTCAGCTCTGTGGGGGAGCGATGGAGCCACTTTCCTTTGTGTTCACGATGTTGTCGTCCCGTTCGTCTGTCCCGGCCTGTTCGCTGCTGCCTTCTGCTGCCTTACTTCGTTTTAACTTTTCATATTCCAGCAGTAACCTGTATCAGCTCGTAATCACTTTCCCTTTCAGCTTTGGCTCTGTTTGGTACTAACTGCTCGTTGTTCTGTTCCGTCACAGTTCTTTTTTTTTTTTAGTTGCATTTTAAAATGTACAGTTCTGTTATTTAAAGAATGGTTTTGTCCACTAGTGTTACTACTTTTTTTTTTTTGTAATGTCATTTGTTTTTTTTCTCCCCCGCCCCCCAAGATATAAAATGTTCTAGGTTTGTAACGTATGTTATAGTGCTTATCTCTCTGATTTAATATAAACAATAAAACTCTATACTGTGTATTAAGTCTGGAGGCTCTGCTGTGTGGAGGCGTCACAGGATGAAGTTGTTGTTGTGGCCAGTAGATGGCAGCAGAGCGATGAAGTTCAGATGTACTCACCTCATGACAGGAAACATCTCTGTTTGGTTTTGAAAAATGTTATTTAGAGAGTGTTTTTACATTCTTTCTTCTCTATTTGTTCAAATTGAATTTAGTCAAAAAAGAAAAGACGTGTTTATAAACCATCAGTGAAGAAGAGAACCGAGCCAGGACTCAGTTTAGAGTCTAATTAAGTTCCAATGAAATAATTTTTTCCTCATGTCTTCTATAATTTGTTGTTCGTCCTCAGCCAACACTGACTGAACCACATCATCAATCTTTACTTTGCCATTTCCTTGATTTAAAAGTTCAGAAAAGACTTTTGTTTATTATGAAACTAAGACGAGCTTAATTGCCTCTTTAACTCGTCGTGAAACTCACTTCAGTCACACTCGACGTAAACAATTTGTAAAATATGGCCTGAAGTTTAGTTTGAAACATTCAAAAATGGACGTGAAGAAAAGAAAAGTGTTGACATTTTGTCAAAGTATCTGTATTTTGTTTACAGAGGCGTCCACTGAAGTTAGCCAGAGAATGCTAACCAGTGAGCTCCAGCCCGTCCCGTCACTTTATACCTTTTTTTTTACCAACCTGTCAAGAAAATAATAAGAAATAAATAATAAATCCTGCTTCTAGTTCAATACCAAACAAAAAGCAACATCTGACTTAAAGCTTCTCTCTTCTACTAAATCAAGACGAGCCCGATCGCCTCATCAACTCACAGTGAAACACGCTTCATTCAAACTGGACATAAGCTGAAGTAAAATTCACCAAAACAGTTCTGATTTGGTCAAAATAAATCCACAACTCCCAGAACAAGATGTGAAAATATTCCAGTCTGTGCTGCCGTAAATCACCTCTGTACCTGTACTGAGTCTCCTCGCTTCAAACTGACCTCTGTCGGTGTCGGAGGCTGATAAAACCCAGTTGAGCTGAGCCCAGTTGCCTGTGGTGACTCCCCTGTGATCCAAAGTCCTCGGTCCAGACAAACTGTAGGTCCGCTGGCTCCACGGCTAACTGAACCATGGGCTAATTAGCTAACAGTAGCTAGTTACAGCCAAGGATAGCTTGCAAAGAGCAGCAGCTGTCGGTCAGTCTGGTGATCTGCTGCCTCCTTCTGACCATATTCTACAGTTTTGTAGTATAAGAAAATGTGGACTTTCTTCAGTTCTGTCCCAGACCCGGTCCAGGTATCAGTTTTGCTGTTTCTTGGTGTTCCAGCTCATCAGAGGCCCCCAGAAAAATCCTCTCAGGTTGAAATTGACGGCAGCAACACTTTCTGTGTTTGTTCGCCAAGATCCAAATTGGAGTCAGATGGTAACAATTTGACGCTGGTTTGTAAACCAGCCTGCAGAGACGACCCGACTGTGGGACTGAAAGATGAGGGGCAGAAATGTCTTCTTTCACTGTCTTTCCTCCAAACTGTGATTCTTAACGAGCTGCAGTGGAGGAACAAGAAGAGAAACCCATAAACGCACCGTCACTTCATGGTACCACGTGATTGGACCGCGTGATTTGTAGATCTTTGGTCCCGGGTCACTTCCATTAGAGACAGGATCACTTTGGATTTATAAATCTAACATTTGGTGCCCGGCGGGAGGGAGATGCAGCCCATGCGTTCACACACACACACACACAGGCACACACACACACACACACACACACACACACACACACACACACACACACACACACACACAGTGTATAGGAAGGAGTGTGTGTGGACGGTATAGTCTGACAGATGGACGGTGTGGGCTCCTGGAAATCAGCCAGACTTCGTATGTAGAATGCAATCTGGGAGCGAGTTCCCAAAACAACACACACACACACACACACACACACACACACACACACACAGATAATCACAGTCATCAGTCAGAGAGCTGGAGTTGGTCCACATAGTGAGTCTGTGCAGGTCAGGATGCCAGCCTGAAATTCCACTGAGGGTGATGTTGGATTGTGTGTGTGTGTGTGTGTGTGTGTGTGTGTGTGTGTGTGTGTGTGTGTGTGTGTGTGTGTGTGTGTGTGTGTGTGTGTGTGTGCCGTCCAGCTGGTGGGAACCTGAAGGAGCTCTGAACGAAGCTGCTGGCTCAGAGTAATTAATGGAGACTGCGTCGCAGCAAACAGGTTTTTATTGTTTTTAACTCTGATGTGAGATCATGATGAACAAATTCTGACTCGATGACCCGTTCACACAGTTTGGGATTTTAGGATGTAATATACAGATGGAAAGTAAATTATCTATAAACTTAGCAGCTTTAATTCTATTTTACTGTTGAACACCAGAAATAAAAAAAATAAAGAAAATAGAGTCTGTAAAGACAGACGAGTGAGTCGATGAGTCTCTGTTCGCTGTGAGAACATTTAATGTCACTGACAGCTTCTGTAGTCTCATTCAGACACTTGTTAGCAACAGCTAACTGTTTTTTACACACGTAAACATGCAAAGTACGGTATATACAGATGCAGAGAAATCTCTTAATCATGTTTAAACAACAGATCTTTTTGAAGGCGTTGACTTTGAGATGAAGGAACCAGAAAATACATATTTATTTGCAGGTTTTAAGGGCTGTATGAGTTCTAAGTTTTCAGGTGAATAAATGCAGCTTTAAAGTCAAACTTCATAGATACCTTCATGAATTCATGTGTCTCAAATTGATGATTGTGAGGCGCTTTCAAAAGATTAACTCAGACATTTATAATCTTCCTCTAAACCCAAACATAAAAAACACTTCCACACTTCCACTCTTGTTTTTTCAGACTCTTCTTCTGCTTCTGTCATCAGAACAAATGCTGTCATGACGTGTGTGTGTGTGTGTGTGTGTGTGTGTGTGTGTGTGTGTGTGTGTGTGTGTGTGTGTGTTAGCAGCATGTTAGCGTCTCCATGACTCTGTCTCATGAATCAGGGGGGACAGCTGCACATGGACCCTGACCTCCACAGAGTCCTGAGGGTCTTCAGACATAAACCTGGTCCCTGTGCAGCTCACATCAGCTCTCTGTCTCTCTATCTGTTCCATCCTCGCTGCTGCAGCTTGTTAACTCATCATCTCAGGATTTTCTCCTCACTGTAAAAACCTCTTGTTATTTTCCCGTATAGATCCAGTTGCGTTCAGCACGACTCCAAGATGTATCATGTTCACTCGTACAGCATTTTACTATGAACAATCGTTATTGGCTTTAGCAAATCAGTGCATGTGTGGATCATCACGATGGTTTTCCACCCTCTTCTTGTCAATTTTCAAATAAAAGGAGTCACAATGTCTCCAAAACGTTTATACTCTTGGTGGAGGAGGAGAAATCGGGTGTATCGACAGAAGCAAAATGTGAAAAAGTGCATCGGAAACAGCACGAAATCCATGTTTCCATTTCATATTTTCATTTTATTACATCGTCTCCAAGTCTTAATGGAAACTGACGTGAGACCGAGGACCACCAAGTGTTCATCCCCCAAAATAAGTCCTGCATTGTACATTTCTCCAAACTGCAAATGTCTTCAAACAGTGACAACGCCGTGCTATGTGGTGAGGATAAGAAAAAGATCATGTTTTGTATTATTATATGTGTTGTCATGACACAAAGGCTGCTGGGAAATGTCCTGATGTTGTTGTCACACCTGCATCGTTCTCACCTCCTCCTGACATGTAACGTGATCGTGATATGACTCGTAGTGTTGAAGTGTTGAACAAATACAACATTTCTGAGGTTTGCAGAACCGATGCAGCGCTGCCTTCATTTTATTTTGGCGGGGCTCTGGAGAAGAACATTAATTAGCATTTTGTTTTTGCTGGTTTTCTGGAAATTCTGTTAAAATTTCTCCCAAACTTTGATGGAAACTTTGACAGTAATATTTAAAGCCACAGTGTGTTTGATTATTAAATTATTTCCAGCTGTTTTTAGCGACCTAAACCAGCCCTTTTTCACAGGAAGTGGGACCATCTCAACTGACTTTGTGGTGACAAATCAGTGCAGCGTAGTTAGCTAACACTTATTCTGGTGACTGTTTTTTCTCGCTCTTCATATTGTATTACATCACCTGACTTCCTCCTTTGCAGCCGTAATAATTACTCCGGCCACTAGAGGTCGCTGCCTAACAAGAAAAATCAATACACGTCGTCGTAAGCTGCTTTCACAGTCATGCTTTCATTATTCAAGTTAATGTCTGTAAGTAAATGTAAGTAAATGTGTATTCTGCGTTCTGTGAGTTTACATTTACAGACATATTCAGAACCACAGCTGACCCAGACAAAGTTCCTCTCGTCTCTACAGTCCATTTCTGTGTTGTTGTTTTTTTGTTGTTTTTTTTCATAACTTTCTTGTTTTCTCATTTGCTTGCAGTTAACTGCTCTCGTGTCCTTGTTCTTTTACTGTCTGCAGTGAGAAGCACTCTTGACTTTCACTGCGTGTTTCCACCACATGTTCTGCTGATGTTTATGTGGCTGAGCGGGTCGGTTCTGTCTAATTCCACCCAGACCACACAGAGGAGAAAACTGTGAGCTGCAGCCGAAAAACTGTCTCCAGATCGGGTTTCTTCAGGTGGTTGTGATATCGATAAAAGAGGAGATAGAAAATGTGTTTTCGAAACATTTGGTCCCGTTTTTTTATTTAGACGTTGGGTTGATTTCAAAGAAGTTCTGGCGTGGAATGAAAGTCACGGAGCGGCCGGCGCTTTGTGATGGACCGAGTGCTCATTCAGTGCAGGACAACAGAACTGCTGGACTCTTTTTTTTTTTAACATGTGATGAAGTCATTTCACGCTCTCGCTCTGCTTCTCCTCTGGCATTAATTTTATCTGTGTGTGTGTGTGTGTGTGTGTGTGTGTGTGTGTGGGAGACGGAGAAGACAGGAAGTCCACGTGTGATTCAGTTTTGAGACCTAAATGCTGCACAAACAGGCACATTAATCCCAACATGTAATTCACCATGTTTTTGAAAACCTGGAGAAACACGTGTGAATATCAGTTAAAGACAGAATCCATCAGTCAGCAGCACTTCCTGTCTGTTTGCTGTCCTCATATCATATCATGTTTTCTAGGTTTTTGTGGCGTCCTTTGCTGTCCTGCATCTCATTGGTTAGCCCGATGTTTTCTCCACCTGCGCCTCGTCCGCTCGTTCGTTTAGTTTTATTGAATTCCGGTTTTTACTTCCGTCTTTGTCGAGTCACCTGTTGTTTTTTCTTGTTCCTTGTGTTTCTGTGATCACAAATAATTATTTCCTCCACTGCCGTCTCCCGTGTTCGTGTCCGCCACAGATAGATTTGTGTTTTTACATGATGCTACCAACGATCCTATTGGACGGCCCGCTCTGCCGCCTCAGCTGCAGAGAAAGAATTGATGTTTCTCATCAAACTGATGAAACATCAGACTGTGAGACTACGTCATTATAAAGACGACACAGTGTCGTCAGTGACGTCGTCTCCTGACTTCAACATCGTAGAGCTGCTTCTGTTTATCAGCAGCTCACAGAACAGAACCAGAACCAGAACCAGCTCTGCTTCCTCAGAACTGCAGATTTATTGTGACTTTCATCTTTTTTTATGACCTTTTCTGAGCCCAGTTGGCTCCATGTTGGTGTTGATGTTGGTGTTTAATACAAAACTACATGAGGTTTAAACTTTATTGAAAAATGATCTTTTAAACTGACAAACAGGATCAATAAGTTATTTGTCTCTCGTGCTCCTTCTTCTCCCTGTTTCTGGAGGACGCACCGCTACGATCCTTCGTGGCCTCACATATCCCAAGATTCTTTGCGTGCCCAAAAAAGGAAAAAGAAAGAGAGAAAATGGTGACATCGCGTGGCGTGGATCGTCACTCTCGCGGGCCTGGGCGGCAGAAGTCGTGACGTAAGGGTTAAACATCTGGTGACGCAACCAGGAAATGCTCCAGAGGCTAAACTGTCACATTTAACAACAGCTGACGAGGTTAACAAGGTCTCTGAAGGACTCGCCTTCAAAGACCACAAAGACCACAAAGACCAGGTCCTTCAGAGGACGCAGACCCTGAACTGAGAACCAGCTAGTGTGGACTGACTTCCTCCAGAAAACCTTCACCTGATGAGTTCACTGGGAACGTCTGATCACAAACCCCTCACTTATCGCTGTATACATGCTTGTGATCTGTATTTTTAGCGTGCCGGTGCTCATGTGGCAGCTCGGTCACATCTCCGCTGTTGTGTGTTGTGACTAAAATAGTTTAATCCCACACAACAGGAGCGGGATCAGAGCCGAACGGGCTCGAATAAAACCTGGTTCCCAGAAACAGGAGGAGGAGCGGCGGCATCTTGATCTGCGGTTCCGTCCTGTGAACGGAGGCTTGGACACGGTCGGCGCCGGTTTTGGCCTTTTGTTTACATGCTTGTGTTATTCTCAGCCAGTGAGGTTGAACCACATTCCTGCTCAGTGGAAACATCTGTCCACAGCAAGAAGACGCTGTTTGAGTTTTAATTTGGTGAACGTCAAGTTATTTTTACACACACACACACACACACACACACACACACACACACACACACACACACACACACGTTGGTTCTCTCCTGCAGCTGTGTTTTTCGGTGGCTTACGCATGTTTGTGCTGAGATGATGAGTTGTGTTAACTCAGACTACCGTGCCAGTGATATAAACACAACCTGTCTGCAGCTTCAGTCCAAGACAAATTGTGTTTATCTCCTCGTGTACGTTGTAATTTATAGCACACGCTGCGACGCTGAGCGCTCTGCAGGAGGACCTGAGATAACGTCAGGCTGGACAGAAGCAGCAGATGTTTCTCATCCAGACTTCTTGTTTAGACCGACGCTGACGGCGTGCGGGTCAGTGTGGATTTAAAGGGACATGCCGCACTGTTTAGGAGCTCGGTGTGTCTTCAAATATAAATGTTTCACTGTCACAAAACACTGAGCAACTGAATCAGGACAATTTTGGCTCATGAAGTGTATTTTTTCTTTTTTTTTAATGAATGTGCGGCTTTTGAACACAACATGCTGTTGAACTTAGTGAAGTATGATGCTGCTCTGACCTACGAGATAATAATTTCTCTTGATGTTGTGCTGCTGCTGTTTTCTTACCCTTTGAGCGGTCCACTGACTTGGCGTATCTTCAGACGCTTCATATCGCTGAAATCTGTATAATCTAAGCTAAAAGGTTGTGTAAGACACAATAAGAGTAATTTTGAGTTATTACTTTTAGAATTTGCACTTCATGTTTTTTTGGATGTTTGTATTTTCTGGATTTCGTCCCGTTGTTGAAACTCACTTTTTTGTTCCTCGTCCTGCTCGCCTGTCTGAGCGTCTTGCGTTTGGGTCCCCAACAATTTTTGCTGACAGTAACTGCTGAAACAGTTTGGACCGACATGTGGAGCGGGCCCAGGACCAACAAGAGCCTCTGCTGGAGGCGGCTGCCATGTCGCATTCAGATCAACAACATTCAGACGGAGCTGCTCCTCAGTGAAGACAGACTCTGAGCTTCAGTCTGCAGCAACAAACATTTTAAAGTCTGAGTGAAAACGTGGCTGAAGGACATTCAGGTCCGAAGACAGTCACTCTAAAGTCAGCGAGCAGAGCCAGGACCGGTGCTGAACGTGTCTGGGTTCATTTAATTTACTGTACTCATGAACTTTGAGTTGTATTGTTGTTGGATAACAATTATTGAGAATGTTGATGGTGGTTTTCTTCTTCACTTTCTTCTTTTCTTCTTCTTTGTCTTCTTTTGTTTTTTCTTTCCTTCTTTGTCTTCTTGTTGTTGTTTGTTTTCTTGTTTTCTCCTTCACTTTCTTCTTCTTTTCTTCTTCTTCTTCTTTGTTTACTTCTTCTTCTTCTTCTTCCTCTCCACCTTCTTCTTCAGCGATCTTTCAGCACCGTATGTGAACGTGTCTGGTACAGTTTTGTTATCCGGTCTGTAGTTTCATCTGGTTTCAAACATAACAATCCAGCAGACAAGAGTAATTATCGTCAGTGTCACCTCCATCGTACACAACATGGAATATTTCAGCCTCTTCTTCCTTCACAGTTCAGGCTGTCAGTCCTCGTGTCCTGCAGACCAGAACATCCTCTCACCACAGACCTCTGCTGGTTTCTGTTGTTGTGGATAGTTTCACATCTGATGCTGGTCACCAACACAAACCACTCTGAGGTTTCTGAGAGAGAAACGTTTTGCATCATAAAAACTGTTTGCTGTGTCAAAAACCTCGAAAATTACCCCGAGGGACGAAACAACAACAGCGGCTCGAGACTGTCGACGTGATTTATACTAAACTAAGTGTCATTTCTTTAATTTAGTGCAAAATTATTGATCCTGAACGTTCATCTCATCATCTCATCATCACGTAACTTTAGTCACGAGTTATTATGCAGATTACTCACTGCACTGCAGAGCATTTTTATAATGATTTAATTTACTGTCGATCAGATTTAAACAAACACTGATGCTGAATATCAGATCCAGTAATCAGTCAGGCTGATCGATCGCTCACTTTACACTTTATACCTACATGTGAATGTATTTATAATCTACTTGTACTTTTGACCCTCAAGTTAACAATTAAATATTCTTAAATGTATTTAATGTCAGAAACCTGAAGGAGCACGATGTAGTTTTATTCTGAAACAAACTAAATATTGAAACTGTCTCAGTGACAACAACTGAATCAACAAACGGACGTTAGTTTATCCTGTTTGACTTTGTTTATATGTGGCGGACCCTGCCACCTCTCTAGCTTCAAACGCAGCTCTGGGACCTTGTTTTCCTCTGAGAGCAGCTCGTTTATTCGCTCAGATTCTGAGTTTGAATTTCTTCTCCAAACGACAAAGAGCCCCTCCAGGTCTTTTACTCACTTTCACTCTTATCAAAGTAATATTTACCAGGTTTTCTTTAACTGAAGACGTGTTGGTAACTCTTCCAGCTCCGTGTCTTCACCCAGCGAGCTGTGAGCATCGTGTGACTGTTTGGTTTCTGTACATAAACTCTGCAGATGTTCAGCCTGTTTTACAGTATCCAAACACAGCAGTAAATGTAGCCGGTGGTATTTACTGGAGGTTTGAAGTGGCTTTTTTCGCGTGTGTTATTTTCTCCAATGGGGAGAAAGCAGTTGGTGAAATTACCGCGGTGGTTTGTGTGTAATGAATAGCTCTCATCGTGATGAGTTTGGAGAACACATGACTTCACGACTGACGGTCGAGCGTGACTGTACTCTCGGGTCGCGGCAGCTTTGTTTTCGTGGCTTTCCAACCTGAGTGTTACGGACTGTGTAATTCTCTCAGACCTTCCTGCCGGCAGTAAATCACAGTTGTTGTTCTCTTTGTTCCGCCTCCATTATTTCACGAACTTTATGAACCCCATACATCAAACCTTCAAGGACTCTGCGAGCGCCTGCCCACTACATAATTCTGCTGCAGCCATTAAAGCCGCGCCACATCCAGAACATGTCACAACATCACGCTGATGTGTTGCCCCGGTGACGGACGACAGCTCCAGATGAAAGCGGGAAGCGCCTGCAGGTTCCTCTGAAGGATAAAAGCCCGTCATGTCATCCAGCGGGCACATATACCTCCACTTCAAATACCACCCATGGTGCATGCTGGGATGCTGCCATTTTGTTGCACATGTAGACAATTCTCCCTCTTTTACACCTTTTTCTTCTTTTCTCCTCTTTTATCTTTTTCCTGCTGAGCCACATGTCCAGAATATTTCATTTCAGTTTTCCCACAACAAAATCCAGAAACACACCACTCCAGACGATTTAGTATTTTTTATTTAATTTTTTCCACTGCTTGATGAAACTAATCCAGGTTTTAATCACCTGTCTGTGCTGCCCAGACCTGCATGTTGTCTTGTTACAGACGCAGTTTCAGCCTGCTGGGCAAACATGCAAAGACTAAAATGGCACTTAAGAGTTTTTTGTGTTATTGTCAGCTTCTGCTTCTGGATTTGCAACAAAAACACAGTTACATAATCACAGATTATCACTGAAAACGATTGTAAATATTGAAATATTGACGTAGTTCACAAACGCTCAGAAGACACAGACTCACTGTAGACACAGACGTAAGTTGTAGTTGTTTCTCGGCTCTGTTGTAACAGAACATTATGACCAGTTTCAAGCAGAAAACATCACATTGAAACTACATGTCAACAAGAAGAGACTGTTGAAAACATAATGTGACGTTTGTGTTTTGTTCCACAGTCACTTGTTGCATCATTTTGTTCTGAACAGCTGGAACTGATCTTGTGTAACTCTTTCATTATCTGTTGCTCAGTGTGAGACACACAGACAACTGAACTATTGGTGATCTTTAAATGAAAATGACAAAAGAAATGTCATTATCAGCAGTGTCTCAAAGCAACATTATGAGGCAATGCAAGTTTCAGCTACATCACAACAAAAACAAACATCAAGCAAGTGCAAAAGTGCAAAATAAACAACTTAACATTAGCAATATTACTAACTCTTCACCAGCAACAGGTCGGCTCTGCCTCTGTTGACGGCTTTAACCTAGTGAAGCTGATATTTACTCTCCTGCCTCTCGCTCGCTCACTGTCACTTTTCTCCTCCTACCTCCTTCTGTCAACGTCCTCTTCGGTCTTGTCACCTCTGTCATGATGTCTGTAGAAGCTGCTGACCTAATTTGCACCTCTTGATGCAGTAAAGTGGTGGATACATTTTTATGAGTGTCAAATGACTTGTTTGACTAAAATTTGGAAAGTTTAGAAGAGCCACAATTTTAAACGTCAACTTCTACTGCAGATTGGTTGTTTAAAAGCTCCACAGGCTGGCGATTTACTTTCCTTTAACACTTTTCTTTGTTGCATGCTGTGTTTGCGAGGGCTACACCTTGGATGATGCTCGCCTCTGGAGGGTTTGCATCCTAAAAAAAACTCACACTTCATGTCTCCGAGCTGCAGCTACAGACATGAACAGAGGGGGCAGTGTATGTGAATGTGAAGGTCGGGAACAGACTCTGCACGGCAACAAAAAACCACGGTGGAAACTTTGAAGCGAGACCGATGGAGCCTGCGGATGAGATTTCAACGTTAACCACGTGTGGCGTCACTAAGTTTAGTTCTGTTTATGTCGTGCAAGAAGTTCTGTAAAAATATATAATTCTGCCTCACCAGGAGACACTTTATATAGTCACATTTAAACCTCAGCAACACACTTTGCAGCTGCGTTGAAACTGCCTGAAATGTGCAGGACTTTTCACACCACCACCGGCAGTCTTTCATCAGTGCTGGTGTGTGAAACCTGGTCCACCCATCAGGTTTCTCCATTCATGCTGGCAGGCTGCCAAGCTCAGTACAAACCTGAAAGCGAGGTGGAGGTTGAGGGGGGGGAGGAGGAGGAGGAGGAGGAGGAGGAGGAGGAGGAGGAGGAGAGGGAGGAGGGGATGGCGAACACTCCAACTCCCCACTCCAACACCGCCCCACTAATGTCTTTGTGGAGTGGTAAAGTGCCTCCTCAGCTCAGAAGCCTCTTATTACAGAGCAGCACACAGTCGGCTGCCAAGTGCACACACACACACACACACACACACTAACACACACACAGAAAGAGAGAGCGTACGTGTATGAATGTGATGATTACTGTAAACACTCGGCGATCCGTCTCTCAGTAAACACACACGGAGCTCTAAACAGTGGAGTGTGCTCGGTAAAGACGGAGGATCTATAGGGAGGCCGGAGGAAAATGTCTCCGCAGGCCTCGACAAGCTCGGAGGCCGCCGAGCACTCGACTAATCATTATATACACAGGCAGAGAGAGCAGCCACTCGCTGCTGACGCAAACACTCCCATAGGACTGATGAGCTCATCGTCAACTTTAAACAGAACTGTTCTGATCGTGTGGTGATGAATCTCAGCACAACACTACTGGAAATAAGAAAAAGTTAGATGAGAAAATCAAGCCAACGAGGGAGGAAGTGTTAAAAAGTCTTTATTTTAGTGGCTAATCGTGAAAAAAAAGTCAACATTTCGACTGTTAGTTCTTCATCAGGGCTTCAGACAGCTAACAACAGGATGTGGCCTCACATGTGCAGCTTGACAGTAAATAGGAGGCAATCACATGACCTACATAATAATCAAATAACAACGAAGGAGATTACATGAAAGTGTCACAGAAAATATTGAGATCAGGACACTTAAACGCCTCACAGGTGCTTTTATAATGTTAACTTATGGTCTCAAGTTAAAGTTGATTTTGGACTCTGAGTTTCTGACACTTTGGGAAAACGACTGACGCCGACCTACAATCCAAAAGTGTCAGTATTTAAATATGAGACTCACAAATAAATTTTTCTTTCAAATAGGACCTTTGATGGATAGATTGGATGGACAATTTCTGTCACTACCTGGAGAGTCAGGTGCAGAGCCAGACCTTTAGGAGGAATAAACACCCAGATTCTGCTCTGAGGTCTGAGTTACTGTTTAACTTTCGGTGTTTAAAAGTGGATTTGTCTTCACTCCTGTTTATCAACCTGACTGCAGCAGTTTTTTCTGTTTTGTAATGTGAACTGCTGACTGGAGCTGGAGGGGAAATGTACTTTACATCATGAACGTAACGTTACGGAGAGGAGAGAGGAGCCTCTGCTGAGTTCAGTCAGAGGTTGAAATTCAAACACATGCCGATTAGTTTACGGCTGATGCAGAATTAAATGATCTGGCTGTTTGGGATGAACTGAACAGACATAATGATCCAACAGTCACCTCTGCTGAGGAAAATCTACTTGAAGCGTCTCGGGCACAGATGTTCGTAGACGAGGTAATGATTCAGTTTTATCACGTTACGTTGAGTCGACTTCCTCCCTCGCTCTCTGACTTTCTCCCAGAGGTTCTCATGAAAGATGAACGAATGAAAATTTGAGGTTTTTTTTTAACCTTTTAACACAGAGTTCTTATGTATTATATCTTTAAACCACACACGTGTGTCAGACCTGCTCTCTGCCTGTAGATTTATGACTCTGCTGCCTCACTTTGTCTGCAAGTCAACATTTGTAAATCTGTGAAGGGCTTCGTATGACTGCAACATCACGTCCTGTGTACCGCTAAGTGCTCCGACTCAGCATAATATTTACACTAGCAACATGACCCCACGTCGTCAAAAACAAGCCGCTACCTACTGACAGTCGATCTCACAGTTAAAGCTCCGAGACAGACGCCGACACTCCTGCAGCTCTGTGGGCAGAAACTAATGTCGTCCTGTTTCCTCTGTTATGTCTGTTACGGCTCCAGATGAAAGTTCAAGGTCGCTTGTTGAAACCGCAGCACGGCTCAGATGAGTCGTCGAGGCGGAGACGGCGCTCTGAGTTCACACGAAGGCCGCGTGGTCGCCCCGTCACTAACGCGTCTCATTCCTCCTGCTGGAAACCAGAGACGACCTGCATGTTAGCGCCTCACGCATCACAAAGCGTCCTCCGACTGTAAGACAAAACCTGCTAAAAGGGGACGAGGTGCTTCAAGTGTAAATCTCGGCCAGAAACAAAGGAGGGATACGGTTACACACAGTCAGAGAGAACGAGGAGATTTTAGATAAAAGGAGAAGCTGGTGTGGAGTGATTAACACGGGAAGGTGTCCCGACACGTAGATAAAGATCTGACTGGTGAAAGGAGGAAGGTGAGGATGAGGAGAAGGTGACGGGATGTGAGAGAGGAAGAAGGACCGTGTGTGTGTGTTGACTTGTATGACTCGCATCGTGGGGACTCGCCCTCCTCATGGGGCCCAAACGTCCCCATAAAGGAAATGATTTAATCTCAGGGTGAAGACTTGGTTTAAGGGTTATGGTTGACGTGCATTTTGGACTTGAAGGCGTTGGGCTCACAAAAATAAAATCCAGAGGAAATGAAGTATAAGAGAAGATTCATGTGCAGGTGCTTCATATCCTGACTAAAGTGCTCTGATCCATCTGGGAATAAAAACCCGACAAACCAGATAAAGATCCCCAGTCTGTTCGTCTGAAAATACAATAAGAAACCAAATATAAAATGGAAAATTCAACATTTTTGATTTTGTGCGCCAAGTTTAAAGTTTTTCGACCGCTTTTCAGTCATTCTTGATCCTCGGGGACATTTTACTCACAGTACCTGGCGACTACGACTAGTTTTGGAAAAAACACATATCTCTAATAAACTGAATAAACAAACAAACAACACAGTTTCACTCTGTTTTTTCTTATTTCCCTCTGAGAACACCTTCTTCATTTGCTTTTTGAATTGCGTTTGTATTTTTCACCGCATTATAACTGTAAATATTCCCTTCTCTAAAATCTACATAATGCCCCTTTAACTCATGAGCTGTATGTTTACTTCCATGGACTGATAACTTTAATTTCCTCTGCACCTTCACGGTTTGTCTGCAGGGAAACGTCGTGTCGCCTCCCGGACTTCGGAGGTGCTGCCGGGCTGTGATTGGAGGAGAGAGGCGTGTGTTCCGGGCAGGAATGCGGCGCTCAGGTGGAGAGAGAGAGAGAGAGAGAGAGAGAGAGAGAGAGAGAGAGAGAGAGAGAGAGAGAGAGGGAGACACCCGACACAGCAGCACCGCACTCACACGGCCGAACACGGCGAGTCTGGCTGGAGCGCTGCGCCCGGGGCTCTGTGCGCACATCGGTCGGGACTGGAAGGTCAAAAAAACCCAGAGGAAACCAGCAGCGGAGCTACCTGCTGATACAGGAGGCGAGTGTGTGGACACGAGGGAAGTCACCTGCATGGAAGGACACAGTTATCTTGCTCTCTGTGTGGATTAATGTGCAGCAGGAGTTTGACTCTCAGCTGTATTTGGAGCTTTTCTCCCGCTGATGTCCGGCACAAGATGCGTCTTTCGTTGCGCGCCCTGTGATTTGTTCTGAGTGGGAGGTCGGGTCGGATGGACGAGCTCTGCAGCTGAAAGTGGCAACAACAACAAAAGAAAAAAGTTCATGCAAAGTTTTCCCCTTTTTAAAAAAACCCCAAGAAGAACAGGAAGGAGGATCCGCAGGATATGGATGGTGTTCGGTCAGACAGCCGTGTGGCTGGGATGCACTGCGCATCTGAGCCGAGACGTTTCTCACCATGATCCGGGTGCAGAACCGCACCTGACGACCGATGTACCTGAACACACATCCACAAGGATCTACCATGTCATCAGTACTGACGAGGTAAGACACCGTGTCTCCGGCTGCAGGAGGGAGCATGAGAACTGAATTAAGGTGATTTATGAGGCTGGACGGGATGAGATCAGCTCCACAGACAGGTTGAGGGGGTTTCTCTTCTTGAAGAGTGGAGACTGTTTGTACTCTAGAGTTTCATTTCAGTGAGGAGGAAATATGTGGTGGCTTTAAATATTTACCTTGAGTCATTTTGCTTGCAAGGGAGCTGCAAAAAAAGAAGCTTTGAACATTTTGTTGCAGTGCAGTGAAGGATGGGAGGTGATAAATTCCAGGGACAGTTGAGTTATTCTCACCCGGCTGGAAGCTGTTTGTTCTGCGGGTCACTTCATCACAAGCACAGAAGGGGGAGAAAAGTGATGGTTCAGGAGTTATTCTGGGTGCATGTTTGCAGCCTGGAGCCTGAGTGTCGTCCGTTATTTGTCATTTTAATCAAACAAACTCGACTTGAGTTCAGTTCTCAATAATCTGCAGTGCAGTTGTGGATGTTTGCTCTGAGGGCAGAAGTCACATCCAGCCTGCTGTAGGCCACTTCCTGCCCGCGGGGTGAGGTAATCCTCCTGCCACACAGTATCTGGGATATATTGCAACTCCTGGCTCTGCATTCCACTCATCCTGCTGCACTACCTTTATCTCCTAAATGTCACCGGCTATAAATACCCAGCTCATATTTTATCTAATCCCCGTCCCTGCAGCAGAGAACACGAACACAGGCGGCGGAACGTCTGAATCTTTTTGCTTAAACTGCACAAACATGAAGACTCGATTCTTCTGAATGTCTGTCTTGAAGGACAAGTTCAACCCCAGAAATGTGGATTCAGTCGTTACCTGCTCGCTGCCATGCAGACAGAAAGTCCACAAAACATTTCTGGACCAAAACAGACTTGCAGGATTCATCTAAACAACTGAAGTAGCAGGAGACTTGATTTGAAATGTAAAAAGAAAAAGTCTAAACAGCTCATCAGATGTAACCAAAGTTTCCAGAAGCCCTGAGATCCTGAAATGATTTGAAAATATAAGTTTTACACTCTTTTTTTAAAAAGCTGTAGCTGCTAAACTAAAAGCAATAGCGCACAACTTTTTGGAAGTGGGTGCACGACCTCAGCCGCACGTTGAAGATGTAAATAACCAACTTGGGATCTCAAGTCTGACTACATCAGATAAACATGTATGGAGCCATTTTGTGTCAAGTCACCAGCTACTTCTGAAAGTAACTGCACATATCAGAACTCCTCTTCTGAGGAAAGAGCATCTCATCATGGCGAGACTAAAGGTTTCATCCAAACATGATCAGTCGGACCCAAAGTGACAGAACCGTCAGAACATCAACACATCAAGCTTCGCTCCCTGACAGATCGATTAATCTTATCACAAAACCAGAATCTTCTAATTGAAGAGCTCGACAGTAGATGACGACTGAATCTTGATTTTTAGGTGAAATTATCCTTCTGAATCAGAAACTTTAAGCGTTTCACCGGCTGCATGCGATGTGACGTGTCGGGAGAAATGTGTCGGCCGTCTGTCAGGCGGACCGCCGTCGGCCCGGACTCATTTGGCTTGGGGCGAATTTTCTGTCTCTCTGATAACTCTTTGGAGGAATGTTTGTTTGGGAAGGAGCCATCCGCCCCATGAACAGATTTAATCTACTTACCATGGTACACTGAGCATATAGCTTCAAAACGAGGACTCTAATTAGGCGTTACATGCAGTGATGTCACTCTCTCCTGCGGGGAGGAATTTACAGTCCTTTTCTTCCCCTCTGTGGACTCTGAGCACACGAGGAAGGGACATCATTACTTCAAGAAAGACTGGGTTAATTGTCAGAAAAACTGAGTTAGTACATTTTTTACAGATGTACGATCAAATGCACTTTCTGTGATGGGCCCCAGATGTGCACACAGCTCATGATCCACAGTAAAGTCACGTCAAGAGTAGAAAACTAAAAGGTTCAGTTAATGAAAAAGACCTTGGGTAGCAGATTAATTAAAAGTGGTTCGAGGTAAAAGGAAAAAAACATTCAGCCACAGAAAGTTGCAGATGTTTCTTGGTACCCCTGAGCTTCAGCGTCATTGTCTCATCTCTGGAAGATAAAATGAACCACAGTCGCCGAATGCCTCCAAACTGACACAGAATTTGAAAGTGAACTGATTTAAATATCTAATATGGAAGAATTCTGCATCAAAATGTCTAAAAATGACAAAAAACTTATGTATTTACATTATTTCAAATCTCAAATCCACAAGTTTACTCGAGGTAACGATGCATTTCAACATCCGGGAGAGAATCGGAGAGTGAGGGCAGAAACTGGCGAACATGAACATTAAGATGTTAACTAAACTAAAATATGACCTCGCGAACATGATTCAAGTCTGATATTAAGCGATGTTGGTTGTTCACTGGTGTTTTTTCAGCCTGATAACATCACTGTAGGTTTAGTCGTAAGCTAGCGTCTGTGTGTTTGATTCAGGTCAACTCTCACGTTACGTCACGTTCATGAAGTAAAATACATTTTCCCTCCACATTATCGAACATAAACACCCGACAGTGGACGTCACCTCTCCGGATCACTGCTGCAGTCTGGTTGATAAACAGGAATGAAGATACCCAAAAGTTTTTAATTTCTTTTTGGCAGAGATCTCTTAGCTGCAGGGATTACATATCGTGTGTTTAAACCGCTGAATGGTTTGTGAGGTTTTTAAGTTGTTTTCGTTATCGTTAAACTGCTGATGAAAAACCTATTAACATTACTTGAACATTCATGGATGAGATTGTGTTTTTTTTCTCGTTTTATTCACTTTAAGTTTTGTCACATTTGCTGATTTTCTCCCTCGATCTCTGATGAATCATCTGAAATGTCCGAAAGCAACCGAATGAAAAGCACTGAATAAAATTCAGACAGATATTTCCCGACACAGTTACTCATCTTTTCTGCTGATGAATCAACTGGAACAGTTTCATGTCTATTCAGGCCTTGAGCTGCTCACTTCCAGTGAGTAATCCCGTCACAGATTTCTCAGTAACATCACACAAACCTCCCTGATAGAAAACCTACAGAGGAGCTGATGTTAAAACCAAGATTTCAATCAGTTTGTGTACACTTTTGTTCATTTCTCAGGGAATAATGGAGAGATATTTACGTGCCTGGTGAGTAAAATGTGCTTCAGACTCCACATCTGGTGAGCGTCGCTTATGGTTCAGCAGTTATCTGTGTTTTAAAGTTTAGACTGATACATGTTGATGATTTTTGATATTGGATCAGGCCTGATTGAGCTGTTGGCGCCTCTAGTTTTCTGGTGATTCAGCTGGATGAAGTTCATGTCCGTTCAAGCCTTCAGGTGTTTAAACTTACCTCCAGTGTGTAAACCCACCACAGATTTCTCCTTAACCCCAGAACACGAAACCTACCGAGGTCCAGATGTTGAAACCGAGGCCACAGCTGCTGAATTTATTCATACCGAAGAACACAAAACCCAGGAATGGGAGCAAAGAGCAACAGGGACTGAAGTCAGTAGCACACTGACTTTTTCTCAATGGGATTTGGACATGTCACAGTCGGAGGAGGCTACAGGTTAAAATTAAATGAATTATGTCTGAATTCCATTCAGCTGCTTCGGTTCCAGGTTCCCGGTGTTCTTCATGCTGGCTCGCTCAGACCCGTGGTTATCGTAATTAATTACACCTGTACTTTTCCAACGACGACGAATCAAAATGTCTGCAGTTTAAAGGCCGACTGTTGCTGCGGCTGTGGGCTGTAATTGTTCTTTAGGGAGGGTTCAAACTTTTGACAAGCGAGAAACGGACCGTAATGTTCTGCCCCGGCGACAACCTTTTGTACCGAACAGGTTCACTTCTTGCTCTACCTTTTTGTCTGAGCGTCTGCATCCTGGACAGATTCCAGCCAGTAATCCACTCAAAGATTTATTAACCACATAAACTCTTTTAATACAAAACCTGCAGATCCAAACAGAAGGTTAACACACGGCGAAAGCTGGAAACCATCGCTGTGTGTGAAGACATGTCATGTTCCTCTACAACATCCTGATCACCTGAACGTTGTTTCTGGAGTCGAACCAGGTACTGAACATAAAAACGATGAAGTCAGACAGTGATCGTACTGACGGACAAGGTTCAGCCAGATAAGAGTTTACTGCTGCGTGTTTGTGTGTCTCTGCACGAACCCGTCGAGAAGCCTCGTCTTTACTGTTTGAAAGGATTAAGGCTGCGGTTTGTACACAGTTACTGTCTTCCTGCGTCTGTCAGCAGGACGTTTTTTAAAAACCTCGTGAAAGAATTTCCATGAGATTTGATGAATGTTTCGGCTTCGCGCCAAGGAACAATTGATTTGTTTTTTTGGTGGCGATCCAGATGTGGGATTTTCTGCCTCTGGAACCATTAATGTGTTTTAAAACGTAATTAAGAAGCTGATGGAGACAAAGCAAAAAAAAAAAAGAAAGAAAAAACATCAGCCACTCCCAGTCCACAGCTCGGTGTGAAGCAGGGCTGGAGTGTAACTAAGTACATTTACTTAAAGGGTAACGCCACCAATTTTACACATTCAGGTGTGTTTTTCAGGTCTTGCGAATCTAATCTGATAACTTGCCTCCACTGTTTGTGGGTAATGTCATCACCAGGTTTATGAAGTTAGAAAGAAGCAGGGGGAGATTGTTCTTGAGACGATTTTATTCTTGACTGTTTATTTTGTGGTTTTGACGCTGGAAACACGACCACGTTTGTCCACAGAGGGCTCCAAAATCAACAAAGGATCGAAGTTCCTTGTGGCAGCTTTAAGTTAAAGATCTGAATACTGAAAAAAATGTTCGCTGTGGTTCATTGACGCCTGGCAGAAGAAGTGATTCAGCTCAGTCGTTTCTCACAAAGTTTTGTTTTTCACTCGCTGTTTATCACGTATCATCTCTGCCCCGTTTCTCATGTTGTTAGACGACGACTGTAGATGACCTGAGAGGCTCTGCTTCAGTCAGAGTGGCTGTGAAAAGATAATCTCATAATCCCTGAGGTATGACGGTGTATGAAGTTTGTTCTCCCTGTCGTGGAAGGAGCGAGTTAAGTGCATTGAAGCGAAGCGAAGGGAAGGGAAGGGAAGGGAAGGGACCACGGTTGAGCAAGAGGCAGAGTCTAGACATCTAGGCAACAACAAAACCAACATCACGATACTGACGTCTGTCTTTCAGTCAGTTATTTACCGCAGTCCTCTCTGGGTGTTTTGTCCAAACGTACAATAGTGTTGCATTTCTTTCTTTCTTTTTTTTTTCGAAATGTTTTACTACGTCTTCAAGAGAAGCAGCTGCTGAGGCACAAAGACCGTCGGCTTGTGCTCAAAGAGGCTCTTTTGGTTAATGCATGCTGACCTTCGCCTCTGAGCGCTCGATTGTTGCTGCCTCATTCATAGTCAACACAGATCCAGGGGTCAGAGCTGACCGCAGAGCCCTCACACTGAACATCTGTTAAAGGTTGTGTCGATTCATTCAGCAGCGTGCTCCATATAACCATCAGACCCTCCACCAGGCTCTCCCCAACGCTGGGTGGGTCTCAGCTAAATCTCTGGCGGGGTCAAAGGTTAAGACCGGCCCCTGGTCGGAAGACGTATTGCTTTTCCAAACGTGGTGGGTGTGCAGACAATGATAAAAAAAAAAAAAAAAAGTAAAGGACGCCTGTGGGTCACCGTAGAGAAACACTCAGCCCAACGCTAAGAAGCTGAAGGAGCAGAGATCTTCAGTCAGGTGTCTCCTGTGTTGACATGACTCACACCTTCCCGGAGGTCAAAGAACACATTCTCACCTGCAGCACCCTCCAACCTCAGTGTAATTGAATGATAACAGCATGGAGCTGCTGTTTATTTGTGC
The DNA here is from genome assembly GCF_904848185.1 of Acanthopagrus latus. Classification (NCBI taxonomy): domain Eukaryota; kingdom Metazoa; phylum Chordata; class Actinopteri; order Spariformes; family Sparidae; genus Acanthopagrus; species Acanthopagrus latus. The sequence goes on along the minus strand of NC_051042.1, from coordinate 32,927,755 downwards.
AGGGTGGGACTGAGAGAGCTACCTGTCTGTCAGGGTGTGTTCAAGCAAAGGTTTGCGAGTTCAGTCGTTAGAGAGGAATTATCAGCGCGGGGCGGGGAGCGTTCAGCCTCTCTGAGCTCTGCTGGATGGACGTTTGTTTCCCAGATGACTCTTTTCATGTGGGCAGAAGGCACTTTGTTCACGTGTCAGGTGGGATTTTGGTGGTGATCTCCATCTTGGACTCTCATCAAGAGGGTTTCTCAAGCATGAGAAAGTGTTTATCACAGCTGCGACTAGAAGATTAGCGTCAAGGTTTCCCAAAGTCCAAGATGTCGTCCTGAAATGTCTTGTTGTGTCCACAATTCAAAGAATTGACAGAAGATATTCACATTTAAGAAGCTGAATCAACTATCACAATACTTGGAGATTAATTTAACTCTTAGTAACTTATAGATTTATCACTACAGCTCCAGTGTTTCTCCACGACATCCTAAAAATCACCCTATTAAAAGTAACTAAATCCAATTTTCAGTCCATGAAAATATAAAGATATAGTAAATAAAGAAAGCTGATGTCTCCAGAAATCTTGTTTTCTCAATCCAAAATCCACAGAGTCAGTTTACTTTGATAGACAACTAAGAAAACCAGAAGTTGTTCACATTTGAGAAGCTAATACAAATGGATTTTTAGCAACGATTAATCGATACAAAATTAATTGTGTAATATTTGATTATTGATAAATACGTTTGAGTAATTCTCTAGGTCAAAATTCTCTGATTCCAGCTTCTTAAATATGAATATTTTCTGGTTTCTTTCCTCCTCTGTGACAGAAAACTGAATTTAATTGGGTTTAAGGACAAAACAAGACTTTTGAGGACGACGAGGATCTTCGGCTTTCGGAAAGGCGGATCGACGTATTTTGGACCAACTTTTACTTTAATCAAGAAAACAATCAACATGTTATAAAATAATCTTCACAATTAGCGCGATGAACGATTACTTTTTTATCTGGGTGTTAAAGTTTCGCTTAATTTTAACCAAAATCTGTAAACTCTTTTACAAGATACTCGGCTGAAACTAACATGCAACAGTTGATCGTTTCACCTCGACAGGAAGTGAAACACGACATATAAACCTCCCGATGTTTCTGCTGAGATGAAAGTTCGTCTGATCGTCTCATCACGTGTTTGATGATAAGAGCAGCTCGGCGTTGTGTTTCCTGTCGGGCGGGTCGGCGTGTTCTCTCTCCCCCCTCGGTCACAAGAGCGACTAATGTCAGTCAAAATAAACAACTAGTCTCGTATTGATTAAAGCCATTTCCCTCTCCCTGCCCCGGAGCTATTCACTGATGTGCTGCTATAGTCTTAATGAGAGCAGGAGGAGGCGGACTGACCCCTGCTCACCTCTGTAAGGGCCCCTGTAGGGAGGGGGGGGCCCGGCAGTCAGCGACCGGAGCTGCTGTCTTTTCATGTTCAGAACCTGAAGCCAGACGTCGAGAAGTGAAACTGAGAGAAACGACTTCGTCTCTGTAGGTTACGTAAGTTAGACTGCACAGAATGTCAGTTTCTACAGTAATATGTAAAACTTCAGTCGAGGTTTAATGAAACTTTGAGTTTCTGTCAGCAGATTGTGACAGAATGTGACGTTTTGTTGTTGTGGTTGTTTAAACGTTATTTATGGTGCTGCTGGATCGCTTCACGAGGCGGATCGGTACCACCTCGTTAATAAAAGTGGGTTCTATTCTCGCTACAACAGTTTGACCACAGTGACAATGTGAAGCAGTATTTCATCAGGTAAAATCATGATCATTGTGGAAATTATTACATCAATCTTTTTCTAATGAATCTTGACTTTTGGCTCTGAAGCTACAGGAAGTGTTTGAATCGCACATGTTGGAAAGAATCCTACACAGCCAAATAATATAATAATATAATATAATAACTAATAATATCAGTGTAGCCTCGTCTTTCTAATCTTACACTGCTGATGTCAGACTCAGATGTGAATGTTATAAACATGGGTTGGAATCAGTGAACCACAAATCCATCTTGAACTAATAATAAAAGGAAACTCGTCATCAAGAATGACGAAAAATCAACTCGTCGCTGTTTTAAAGCATCTGTGTGTCCGTGTTGTCTCACTGTGTGCACATCTCAGTTACAAGCTACTAACTTGATATTGGTGAATGAACTTTATAACCAGCTGTGAGTGATTCTGTGTCGTCTCGTGACGTGTCGCATTGAAACCGTAGAAATAAATCATGTGTGAAGTGTATCGGGACGATGTGACGGGGCTGTACCCGACTCAGGATTTAGTCAGCAGAAACAGGTTTGGCTGGTCGAGTCTTTGTCTTTTTGTCTTTTCAGTTCAGTTCCTTAATCAGTATGTTTCACCTGCAGCCTCAGAATCGTGTTTTCATGCCTTTCTTTGTCATCTGTGATGTAAAAACAGGTGAAATGTGCGTCCTGCTCAGAGTTCAGCTGCAGGGAAGACAAGTACATGTTTAGATTTGGAAAAACAACTTTACTTTTGTAATTTCAGTTATGCATGTTTGAACTTTTGTGCATGTCACTTTACCACCGTACAGAGTTAAAATACTGTAGATCACCGTCTCCTGCTGACTGATTAGTTGTATTCGGGTATCAACAATTAAAATAGCCAGAAAATCTGCCACTGATTTGAAGTTGAGCAGGTCAAACCTGCGAACACAATGGTCCTTCTGTCACGAAGCTGAGATGCTAGAAATAAAATAAAGTCTGAGTGAAAATGAGACGTCCTGCTCCATCAGTCGTGGTTCAGGAGCCCGTTGCCTCTTTCGGTCAACGCGACCTTCCTCGTTCCACTGATATAAATTCCCCCATGTAAGGCCAGGACGGGAGCTGGAGGGAAGGGCTGCTCAGCCAAGTGTGAGGGAGATGTGTATCGTTTAATTGGACAGGGCAACTACTGACCTGGGAACGAGCCAACTCCAAAAGCTCTGGACCGGCTCTGTGTTTACGGTCCAGGGAGAGATAAAAAACAGCCTGAGAGAGAGAGAGAGAGAGAGAGATGACAGACGGACTGGAAGCTGACGGAGTGAGACGTGGGAGAGAAGGTCAGGCCGGAGGAAACGGAGAAGATTGAGTTGTTCCTACCGCGATCTGTGGTACAGGTTGTTCCTCGCAGTGTATTAATGAAAATGACACCTCCCTCCCGCCACACAACACACTCGTAAAAGACGACACACCGTCAGTAAAGCGGTGCCAGGAAGCAGTCAAAGAGAGGGGGCTTTCCAAGAATCACCGCCACTTCTCAGAAACAAGCGCTCGACCTTTTGATGAGTCAGAGGCAGAAAAAAGACGGAGAATCCACGTCTTCCCGCTGCCTCGAGGTAAAGGTAGGAGGTGAGAGCGAACACAAAGGAGGTCTTACCTGGCAACATTCAGCCGATGTTGAGGTTTCAGGTCATACATGAGGATTGTTAAATGTAGCCCACAGAGCTCCGGATGTGAACTTTACTGTGAAGGCAACAGTTGACCTTTGAATTTTTCTTTGCAAGTGCAAATCTACGTCACGGAGAGCCGGTGTAACCAGATGTTTGCACTAACTGAGCTCTTATTCAGATTATCGGTGACCTGAGAGGACTTGATGTGGACTCGGCAGGTGGTTCTGGTTTCTCAGCGTCTTCTCGTGCAGCAGAGGTCCGCGGAGTGGCCGAGCGAGATGAGGCGTTCAGTCAGGCGGCTGTGTGGGAGTTAATAAGACGCTGCTGTGGGTGGAGGAGCTGGGCAGGGGGAATTAATGATACTTGCTGGATGGGGGGGCATTCCTGACCTTGGCTCCTGCCCACAGGGGGTCGCAGTTGTGTGGCAGCTTATTTGTGGATATTATCAGTGACCTAAAGACCTCGGCTGTTTGAAGTGTCAGTCGCGTCTTTTTCTTTCGGTTTCCCCTCGGTGCTTTCTCTGTCTTCTCGAACACCTCCGCTGTATCCACTTTGTGGTCGTGCGTTCCCGTGTTTAATCCACGTGAAGCGGCGAGGGTGTTTGTCACCGACTGACTGACATGCTTGTTTCTCTCCCTGTCTCCAGGAAGCTGACTCTGTGCCAGGCCCTGACCTTTGTCCTGCTGCTGGTCGCTCCCGTCTGCATGTCGTCCCCACAGAGTGTAAGTCCGACTGCCGCGCATCAACACGAGTCACCGAGTGGCCGCTGCAGAAATGTCTCTGCCGGGTGTCGACGCTTCTCACTGTGTTGACCCTGGACTGATTGTCAGAGTTCAGATGCACATTAGGTCATTTCTGCCACTAGAGGGCTCTCAGTGAAAACAAGTAGCGGGGGATCATGGGAGTTGTTGTCTTCATTGTTAAACAACCAACATTGTGTCATGTAGATGTTCACAGGGTCTTTTATTTTGAAAAGGGACCGGATGCACTTGACCCTGTGTGACTTCCTGTCTGGATGGATCAGTCTGCATCAGCTGACAGTCTTATTATCGGGGCCGATATTCAGCATTTTGTCTGATTATCGTCACCATGCATGAGCGTCAGCAATGTAAATTACAGCTTGATTATTGAACAGATGTTGTTGAAAGTATAAATACACATTTTGATGCTGAGATTTTTATTTGTGCTGCAGGTTTATTGGTTCTAGATATCAGTGCCCTGAGAACAGTGAACCAGTCGATCCATTTTAACGCTGTAAGAAACTTACGTAAGCAACATACTGAATGACATTTATTTGAGACTGTTTTAGGTATATTTGAATTATTATAACTGTCTGAAATGTTCTGATGCAGATTGTTAGGGCGTTGAGTCTGTCGGCAACCACAGTGTCAACCTTTGTGTCGCGTTCTGTAAATATACGGAGCTAATTGCTGGATGACAGAGTTTCAACAAGCTGAATTTACACACCAGTGTCTGTAGTTTGGACCGGGCTGAGCCTCCCCCCGGCGTCTTCCTGCCTTTCTGTCTTCTTTTTCTAACATTTGACAGAGTTAATTGTTGTGATTGAGCCAGTTTGTTCGGAGGGAAACCCTGCTCTCGGGCTCCAAGGAGGAAAATTCAGCTCATTTCGATAATAAACCAATCACGGCCCGTCAGATGTGAGCGGGTCAGCCGGTCGCTGAGGTTCTGGGAGCGTTCTGATTGGATTGTTTTTGCAGCGTGTTATTCCGTCCTGAAAAATGTTCCTGTAAGGTCTTTCCACGCTCTGATTGCTGCTGCACCACCTTTTTTCTCTGCTGCGGCGGCGTCCATCTTTCATCGCTGTTTGTCTTGTCGTCAGGCCGACGGCCCCCCAGGCCCGGCTGGAATAACCCGACAGAGACACATGTAGCCGCTCCGTCACATCAAACACAGGAATGCAGCGACGGCTCAACACACTCCCGATCAGTTGCTCAAGTTTAGTTGTCAGGAACAAAAAAAAAAAAAAAACCAGTAAACCAGAATCCCGCTGGTGACATTTAAACAGAAGTAATGACACTGTGGGGGGAGAAAAAAAAGAGTCGTGCCACTTTTAAAGAGTTGTTTTAGATTACTGAAACATTTTCTGCATTGAGTCATCGACCGCAGCTGCACTGGCAACGTCTCTGTTGTCGACAAAACAACACGAACAGAACAAATGGTTGGATGGATTTCTACATTTGAGAGTGATGTGAGTAGAAAGGCTGTCAGGTTCACACGTCTTCTTCTTGCTCTCACAGGATCATTTTTGCTCTAATTGATGCGTTTTGGTCAGCTTGTCTTGTAGTTGCGTGGTCAGATTCACCTCATGGCTGCTGTCAAAATACTGGATTATTACCTGAGCTGTATTTGACATGTTGAGGCTGCTGCGATATGAGACGTCCAGGTGACTTTTATTTTTATATACCTGCAGGTAGATTTGGTTTGCAGTGGAAGAAGACAAAGCAGCTGTCTACAACACATACACTAGATAAATAAATGTTTTTTTTAAAATTTCTGTGTGATTAAGTTTTAAATGATTTCATATTTATGATCAAATTTTTACTTAAGTAATCAAACGATCGGATCTGATAAAACAAGGTAGTTAAATCTGATCTAAAGGAAGATTTTCAAACCACGACACCAAAGAAAAATATCAAATTGATTCCATAAAAGCCTGATGGAATGAGCTCCTCATGCTTTTTGTCAATTAAAGGAGTTTGGACAGTTTCCTGTAACGAAACAATCACTGAACTCCTCTGCAGACCAGATTCTGCTCGGTCCATCTGCAGCTCCGTGTTTGTTACTTCTCATTCGTGTTATTTGAAGAATGGCGAAAAAAAAAAAACTGTAACACTGTCTGTTTTTCGTTGTTGAGGATGCGGCCATCTTGTTTGAGTTTCACTGGAATTTTTACAAAGAAATAACGATAACAGATCAGCTGATCGTCCACACGTGTGGACGATCAGCTGATCTGTTATCGTTATTTCTTTGGTTATTATCAGAGGTTGTTTCCATCTTTTACTTGATGTATTTGAGGAGTTTTTTTTCTGCTCATGTGAAGGAAGGAGGGATGAGGAGGGGGCGCGCGTGGGTGTAAAGGTCAAAGGTCACTTTCATTAATCTAGAATGCCGGCCGACCTCATCTCCAACTGTTATCAACGCTAATTTGGCCGCTGGTAACACTAATGAGGGCGACCTCAGGTGACCCTGCCATGGAAAATGATGCAGAGTCATAGCACAGGTCGCTCTCAGCTGAGTGTGTGTGTGTGTGTGTGTGTGTGTGTGTGTGTGTGTGTGTGTGTGTGTGTGTGTGTGTGTGTGTGTGTGTGTCGGCCTCAGCTGTTTTTTTTGTTTGTTTGTTTTTTTTTCTCGCTGTACAGAAACATAAATGCTCTTCTGTTTGTTGAGTCGTTCAAGGAGTCGGGAAGTTTAGTTATTAAGTGAAATAACTAGATGGTTAAACAAGTGGAGCTGATCGTTAAACTCTTCTTTTAGTTTCTGGAAACACTGTCTGACACACAAGTACTGTAAATAGTGTCTTAAAATAAAAAGTCAAGAAAACGTTTTGCTTTGGTTCCTTGTTTTCCACCAGCTCATGTAAATGAATATTTCTGGCTGCACTCTTTGGATGAACTGATGAGGTTTTGGTGGCAAAATGTCATAAAATGTCTTGAGCATAACTCAAGAAAATGATGAAATTATGACATTATATCTATTTTATATTTCATATCATTTATATATTTATTAATTTTTCTACTTCTCACTTTTCAAATGTGAGGATTTGCAAATAGAAACTCTGATTTCAGAGACAAAACATGTTAATGGATATATAATAACTGAGAGATTAGTGAAGAAATCATTTGTTTGAGCAGAATTAATGACATGACAGAAACACTCCTGATTAGATCTGATTACACACCGGAGAATCCCGCTGCATAAATTATCATATTAATGAGGAAAGTGGTGGAAAACGAGCAGAAAAGAGCTTTAAGTTGTTTTTTTCTTCTTCACGTCCGTCATGATATTGATTCTCGTCTTGCACAGCAGATACTCCACATGACTTTGACTTCCCGGCAGACGTGTCGTGTGTGTGTGTGTGTGTGTGTGTGTAAAGAGTTAAATGTGTGTGTGAGCCAGCTCCTGTATGAGACACCGGTGGGAACGCCGCCAGTTTCAGTCCTCCTCCGGGGTGAAAACTCTGGAATGTGTTAGAGGAGCGCCATTGAGATTTTTCTAATCACTTTTATTGTTTGGCTCTGACGATCCCGATCCACCAGGCTCACAAGGTTTTTTTTTCTTTTAATACCAACAACTCTTAGACTAGAGTTATCTGCCTGCTGGGTTCCTGCCTATAAATAATGTGGACCTGTCAGGCGTCACAGTGAACTACCTCCAACACTCTTTTTACAAATGATATCCCATCAACACTGGTGTCTCTGGTTTCCTCGTGTACACAAACACACACATGCAGGGAATGTGAGCTGATGACAGTTGCCTGTTTCCACCTGACAGCTTTGAACACGCAGAGCGACGCTGCAGAGCGACGCTGCAGAGCGACGCTGCAGGCCGACGCTGCAGAGCGACGCTGCAGAGCGACGCTGCAGAGCGACGCTGCAGGCCGACGCTGCAGAGCGACGCTGCAGAGCGATCAGGCAGCAGATAGTCGTGGTGTCCCTGCAGTTTTTAGCGTTCTCTGTCTCTCGAGCCTCCTTGATCGGACCACGGCCATCTTTGAATCTGCCCTTTAATTTGCTCTCACCTGCACACCTGTAAAGTTTCATGACTGCACCTTGTCTGGCTTTTTATAGCGATGGTTATAATTTCCGCCAGCAGACGAGGTGAAAACAATACCAGCAGCACTAGAGGAGACGAGAGTGATGGAAGACATGTAACAGGACCATAAAATGGTGGTTGATTGGCCTGTTTTCTTACTTCCTACCTCTCGATCCACAGACATTATCATGTATGGGTTTGGTGATGTTTGCTGAACATAGTTAATGGGCAAAAATATGAAAAATTTGTGAAAAGAATGAAGAATAAACTGCATTTTCTCTTTGCTCAGTCGCTACAGGGATTCTCACTGCGTCTCTCTCTGTCATTTGTGTTTCAGTCCTGGGTTTCTGCGTGGGGTCCCTCCGCTGAGTCCTCAGCGGGGCGTCCGGCGCGTGTTCGGCGGCAGCTGCACTTCCGGAACGAGTGGGCGCCGTGGAGCGGCTGGTCCGTCTGCTCACGTAGCTGTGGGGGCGGAGCCTCAGTGAGGACGCGCACCTGCATCACCAGGTAGAGACCAGCTGTGACCTGCAGGGTGACACGGCTCAGATGGAAGAAGGATAAACTCACTTTTAACAATGTGTTTGCATGAAATATGATTAAACATTTACATGTATTAATTTTGACAACAGTGACATCCAAATGAACAGTGTTTCTAAAATTAAACCTTCACCTGTTTTTGAATAATCTCGATTGATGCTGATGAGCTAAATAAACCTGCTGTGTTCGATAAACTCAGTGAATCTCTTCTGTGTCGCAGGAACCCTGTGGGTGGACCGTGTGCAGGAGATCCCAGACAGTACAAGATCTGCAACACCAAGGTCACTTCAGCCTAACGACTTTCACGCTGCATGCAAACACTTTAGAACAATGGATAACGTGCGCTCTTGAAGCTGGCCGTGTAGGTGTGTTCAGGGCAGGTGTAGCAGCCGAGAGCTTTCAGGGGCGTGAGCTGGAATTTCACTGACACATTAACTCGTGTCGTCAGTCGACCGCTCCGCTCTGAACTCTGGGATTTAACATCCCACAGTCGCAGTCGGGTATCAGACCTGCTTTTGTGTTGGGAACGTGCTGTGAGGTCAGACGTGTCGGGCCGTGTGTGTGTGTGTGTGTGTGTGTGTGTCTGTCACAGCCCATATTGATTAAAGGAAAAACACACAGAAATGTTGCAGCGTGTTTAAGCGTGTTTGATGTATGTGCAGTTTGTATTGAGCTCTCGAGTGAATGGACACAAATCCTCAGCCTGAGTGTGACACACGATGACTCGACACAAGGTTATTATTTCATTTTCAGGGTTAAGATTAGAATGATGACAGGGTAATGGCTCAGGTGAGAGTCTGGGTGAGGCAGGAAGTTGTTATAGTTGAGTTTAAGGTGAACTTTTAGCTTTATGTTCTGTGTGCAGGAGTGTCCCGCCAGCTCCGAGGACTTCAGAGAGATGCAGTGTGCTGCATTCAATGACCGACCGCTGGTGGCTGGACAGTCCTTCAGATGGACCACCTTCCACGGAGGTCAGTGAGATAATACAGCAGATGATATACACTCTTATCTTTAAAGGAACAGTTCACACAAACATTAAAATTCAGACATTCAGACACAAACTTTTGTTGCTCTCCTTTTTAATCTGCACGTTTAGAAGTTTTCTCTCCTCACCTGCGAGGTTTGTACCTCCACTCCCTCTCTGCTCTCTCCTGGTTCCCTCTCTTCACCTCCTCCATGTTTCTGTTCCTCCACCTCCCTCTGCCTTTTATTCCCATAATCATATCTAATGATCTCCCCTGCACAGGCTCGAACCCCTGTGAACTGAGCTGCCTGGCTCTGGGTCACAACTTCTACTACAACTTTGGCCGAGTGCTCGACGGCACAGCCTGCGACAAGGAGCCCGGAGCGGTGTGTGTCAACGGACGCTGCCTGGTGAGTGGCATCAACACTGTGTGTGTGTGTGTGTGTTGGTGTGTGTTGGTGTTTCCTCGGCATACTGTATTCACGCATTTGATGCCCATTTAAAGCTGCAGTTATTGATTTTTTTGGCCACTAGAGGGCGACAGAACTCCACAACACAGAGTCCTGACATATTACCAGATGTTGTGTAAACATGATGATAATCTTCCTGTTTGCTCGTCTGCCTGACACAGTCCTGTTTTAGTCGAATTAATGAATATAAGTCAGATATTTACTCTCCTTTTATCTCTTCATGATCTCATGTGAAGGGACAGGGCCTTCATGGTGCATTCAGGTGCACCTTGTACTCAGAAATGTATTTTGCGAAAGGCCACAGAGGTTTAATTTTTTCATAATCAAACACTGAAGTCATATCCAACATGTGTACATTTTGGCAGTACATAAAAAGAATATGATTTGGTGTCTGTGTCTTTCAAAATGCTCTTCTGCTAATTTCCAAAACACTGCGTTAAACATGCCAGTTTCCTCTAGAATTACCGAAAATCTTGAATTAAACTTTCATGAGCTTCTTACAAAATATAAAATGAAGCCTGTGCTCGATGTTTCCTCCCAAAAAGCATCTTAGAGCTCTAGTTCCCTCCTCTTACCAATGTTTGCTTGTATCTTTGACTTTTTAATCAGTGGCCCAGATATATTTACAATGTAGTTGTTCATCTGTTCAATCAGAGCAGAAAGTGTTTCATGTCCGTCTACAATAAGACTCAAATCTGCTCCCACTGTCAGTCACCGAACGTCGTCTTAGAGAAAACGAGCAGGACTTTTTTCTTCCAGAACCAGGACGCCTGAAATAACTCCTGTGACTCTGACTGAGCTGGAGTCTCTCTGCCTCTGCTCTCTTCATTCCCACCCTGTTGTGGTGTAAGTGATGTTGACCACTCTGACTGGAGCTCTCTGGAGAAGTGAACTCCATGCTGCGCGTTAGGGCCAGAGTGCACTCATCAGTGTGGACTGCGGCCTTCAGTTAGCATTACAGCTGTGCTCAGCACACAGTCCAGAGTCCTGCTCCCACATCCAGCCTGTCCCCTGCTCACCCCGCTCACCCTCACACAGATGGAGATGGCTGGAAGTGGACTTGTATCCCACGAGTCCTGCAGCACATGCAGCTTAATAACATACACACATAATACTCAGCAGACACATCTGCTACACGAGGGGACAATTAGAGGCAAGGTTATTTTTACACCACTGACAGGAGGATTAACATGTGTCTGGGTTTACATATGTCGACATATAATGTGTGTGTGTGTGTGTGTGTGTGTGTGTGTGTGTGTGTGTGTGTGTGTGTGTGTGTGTACATGCTAACGTTCAGCGTGTGGTGTAAATAAGTGGATTTATGGACCTCTGACTCGACCGGCCGAGGTCAGAACAGCACAGAGCCTGAAACAGGAAGCAGATGCAGCCTGCAGCTGGTGTGTGTGTGTGTATGTGTGTGTGTGTGTGTGTGTGTGTGTGTGTGTGTGTGTGTGTGTGTGTGTGTGTGTGTGTGTGTGTGTGTGTGTGTGTGTGTGTGTGTGTGTGTGTGTGGATGCATTCTGTGGTGTTTTTTTGTTTGCTGCTGTTGACTGTTGATCTGACAGTTTGTTAAATTAGAACAATTATCTCATTATCTAATTACATTTTCTGATAATCCATAAAACTGTGGACGTCCATCAGAAGTAATCAGAACCAAATGGATCTCTTCAAAATATTTGTTTTGTTTTCCAGCCAACAGTCCAAAGTGTCAGGATGGTTTTTATTCAGTTTGCAAGCTGCGGCCCACATCACATGTTTCCTTCGTACTGCAGTGTGGGACGTACTACTCCTTTATAACACTGCCCTGTGCGCTTTGAGCCTCTTGCATATACATAATTGTCACCGGCTCAAATAATACATACATACATGTTTAAATAATAAAAGGAAAAGTATACGATGAGGAAGGAATCGATCTGTAGCTGATGTAACGTACCCTCCGCTGAGCAGAGGATTGTGGGACAGAAAAAGACGGAAAAGGTTTCCAAGTTTTTGTAGATAATTATGTTTGTAAGCTATTTTGTAGTTTGCTGGCTGTTAGTTCATCAATTAAAACAACTCTGTGGTTGTGACAGCTGAACATGAACTTCATGTTGGCTCTAGAGGAAAAGCCAAGGGATCGTCAGAGTCGTTAGGATTCCTCTTCTGGAGAACGAATCAGATTTAATGAGAATCCATCCGAACGTTGATGAGTTTTAATGACACCTTGTGTAATATCAAAATTTGTTTCCATGTCTGAGACCAAGGGAAGAAATTAACACAACATCGGATGCACAATATACACCTCAATATCTTTAAAACTCAAATAAAAAACACCTCATAAGTGTATAATATCTATGATAATATAAAGACTCATATCACACTATCGATATCATGTCTCCAGTGTAGATCAGCTGATCAGCTGATCATCTAACCCTGAATGTTACAGGTACCAGGATGACTTCACTCTCATGCTTCAGTGTTTGCTGGTGGTTTGTGGGGCCCTCGTGCACTCTGCCACTCTGTCACCGAGGCCTCATTTCCTGTTGTGCACACAGATGCTCGGAGTGTTTTTGTGTTTTTAAGGGGCTCGGGGGGCTGATTATAGGTCCCCTAGATTGCCGCTCTCTTGCCTGGGAACCTCCCCCTTGATTGGTTTGCTCTGCAGAGCGGGGAGATGAAAACCCGGAGAAGAAAGCGGGTCGCTTCTCCACACACCGTAAACCATCCAGCTCATCCTCCGTGCTCTTTGCTTTGGCATTTTAACGTTTACAGAGACGACTCTCCGACCAATCCTCCTCTCCTGAGGCCCAGAGTCGCTCCTTTTTTCCTCCCAAAGTAAATGTTTGTGTGACGGGGAAAATGACAGGGAGGAGCAAATAAGAGAAGGAGAGAGAGCGAGTCGAGCTGAGTTACGGTTCGAAGGTTCAAGGTGGCCGTGCAGCAAGAGACAAAAACAAAAAGAAAGCTCAGAAGTTGCCCGGGCTCTCCACAGAAAATGTGTGAAGCTGGAGTGCTGCGAGTCAACACGTCCGACCAGATCAAACTGTAGTTTTTTTTTAAAAATATTTGTCTGTGTCTTCTTGTGACAAACAGAAACCCGGCTGTGACTCCATCTTGGGTTCAAAGCAGCAGGAGGACGCCTGCATGGTGTGTGGAGGACAAAACACCACCTGTCTGCACCACAAGAGTGTGTACCAGAGCAACGATCTGGAGGCAGGTAGGATACACACACACAAACACACACACACAAACACACACACACACACACACACACATCATATTATCTGCACGAGGAATCAATTGCAGCAGCTCCGGACGAGCACGATCCCGGGATAATTCCGGGCCCTCTCCGTGTTTTTTTCCCCTCCCAAGTGTTATTAGTCAATCAAGTTTAGTCAAGAGGTTATTGTTCTCTGACAAAGTGAACATTAACCATGGTAACAGCTTTGCCAAACAAAACCTGCTGGCTGGCTGCCGTCCAGGAAGAAATTCAGTGAACAACAGGTCCTCCAAAATTACAGTCGTTAAGATTTCAAGGAGGAGGAGGAGGAGGAGGAGGAGGAGGAGGAGGAGGAGGAAGCACACAGAGCACTTCAGACTCCAAGTCAAGACCCCAAATGACTCTCTGGCTCAAAGCCACCAAAACTTTTTTTTATTTTTTTTTTACCTGCGCCGGTATCTGTAGCTCAGAGGCTGACATACGATCTGACTGTTCACATTAAACATGCAGCAGGAAGCTCAGATTCTACAGGTTTTATTTGGTTTGTCCGTATAAAAAAGGAATTTGACGGCAGGATAACAAAAACACAGAATCACCAAGCTGCCTCTGAGCACACGCGGAGCTCAGCCTGCGCTCAAATGCTCTGTGAATCAAAACAGGCTAAAAAAAAAATACAGCAAACATCCAGAGAACAACACATGAACATGCAAATATCTGAAATGAGACACTTCAGTCAGCGACGACCATTAAAACAAATGGTTCTAGTTGTATAATAATGTTCAGTTATCTTCATCTTCACTCAATCAGGGAAAAAAATGACAGACAGTCAATCTTGCGAGGCGTCAAACTACATTATTACTGTACTGGACCGAACACACAGATGTTGAACCAGTCGGTGGAAGCTTCAGTCGTGGTTCCTCAGGATGTTGGCATTGATTCTATAGCATCAGTTCTACCACAACAGGAGAGTTTAGTTCATTTACAGAAAAACAAAAGAAGACTGAAGAACTTCTAGCGGTTCGTTTCCACATCTGGCACGTCAGCTTATAACTCTGTAGATTTGCTAAAAAAGGAGAATGAAAGCGATGCAGTGGATTTAACTCCTAACCCTTTTCTCCGAGACGGATACGGACAGAAACAATGCTGCTTGGCTTAAAGGCACGTTGCCTAAATTGTCAGAGTTCCTTTTTGACTCAGTGTTGCCACAGCTTCAACTGAGAAGTGCAGCTGTAGACATTTCTGTAAAATCCTGCCAGTTTACCTAGATCGTTATTGTAGGATCTCTGTTTGTAATGCTTCTCTCCTCCAAGACTCTAATCACCAGATGTGATGAAGCGCGTGATGGACCGGGATGGAACAATGTCATCAGTGATTTAAAGAGGAAGGAGAATTGAATTTAGGTGGATCATCTCTGGACAAAAAGGTCTTTTAGATCCTGTTTTCTCTTCACTGAGAACTGAATCGAATGTTGAGATTCAGCATGGACACGCGAGCAGAAAGTATCGTGCGACTTGGCTCGGGACTCAGTGGCTTCCTCACACTGAGCAGAGCGTCCGATCAAGCAAGAAGCAATTAGGCTGATAATGGCGGCTTTGTTTTGGCGACTCGACGGCCTTGGGAGGTTTTTCTCTCCTCCTGCAGCTGCGTTTCCCGACAGAGGGAGGACTGATGGAGGGCGGCCGCGAAGAGTCGCTGCTCGCAAGGTCAGACGCCGACGGCCTTGAGCTCATCGCGGCCTGTCTTTGACTTTGACACTTCCTCAGTCACATCTTCATACGGCTAATGGAGCTGATGAGGCCGGTGCATAGTTTCTCTCTGAGACGGGTAAACAGGGGCAACCAGAGTGAGACGCTCTTCAGCGGCTGTAATAAATGGAGTTCATCCTGCGGCTACTTTTTATCCGGGAGCAGCGGGGGAACTATTGAGCTGTCCCGGCCTCTTTTTGTTTTGGCTCAGAAGTGAAATATCTTCCCCGTAATGAATGTCTCTGACTTCAGCTCATTCATAAATTGTCTCCGTGCTTGTAAACTCATCCTGTCAACCATTAATCACAGTCAGTCATTACTGGCATCGTGGATCCTGATTGTTTGATAACGGCAGATAATCTTTGCAGCTGCGTCGTGATACGAGACGCGACCTGCCAGGGCTGTCAAACTCTTTTCAAAAGAACATCATTATCTGATTACTAATCCAGATTATTTGCGAGTTACTGATTGCCTATCAGTTACTGATTGCTGAAAAATGGCAGAAGAGATGATTTAGCGTGCTATCGAAAGATTAACCTTGAATATGAAGTCATAGTACAAACTGAAGCAGCAGGGCTGTAAAAGAGACGTGCAGCTGTTGTTGGAGTGAATCCACGACTCTACAAAGATCATTCACTGATGCATGTGAGTCTTCTAATCAATGTATTATTCAGTAAATATCTGAACATCTTGATAAGATAGAGAGCTGACCTATTTAGGCGTAAATAGGTCAGCTATGAATCTCTCAGATTCACGTTCAGAACGATGCTCGCAGGTCACAATGAGCGTCTTTCGTCTTCTCTCTGTTTGTGTCAAGATCCGTCACATCAGGACGCTGAAACACGTTTTTATGCAAAAAGCAACAGAGTCTGTCGCCACGGCTGCTTTCTCTGCTGTGATGTTGAAGCACACAGTAACAAACTGCAGAGTCTGTAATCACAGTACATACAAAACATGTGGACACCGGCCGTCGATTAGGAGAAAGGAAGGAAGGAATAACGTTGTGGTGAGCGTCATTATAGAGGTGTCGCGCATGAGAACTCAGCAGGAAACACAAGAGAGCATGATGAAGGAAATACAAATCTTAAAATATCACTTTTATAGTCGCGCTCCTTTTATTTATTCTTACGAGAGACTTTAATAAAAAGGTCAATATTGATCTAAGACACAACCTGCTACCACAGGCTGTTGTTCGGTTTTGTAATGTTGCTGTGTCTGTTTTATTTGGTGAGTGAAGGATCCGTTTAGTTGTCAGACTGAACACTTTCAGACTGTCACACCTCTGTAGGGTTTATTCTTTCAGGCAGACGTTGTCTCGCCTCTTTTGCGGCTCCGTTGCGGATCAGAGGCAGAATTTCGGGGGAGATTCGACCTTGAAAAGACAGTGTGATTGGAGCTGTTGTCTAAAGAGGATGCATTCAGGCGCAGTACTCAGTGTCGTCAGCATCAGTTACCATGAACCGCCATCTTCACCCTGAAACACCCCAGAGTTAAAGCTGAAGTCTTTACTTGCCCCTGCAGGTTGGATTGTGCTCGTCAGGGATCGTGTGTTACTAACTTTTAATGCTCTCCTTCGTTAAGTTTCAGATATCTTTAAAAGTTTAAAAGCCATCTGAGGCTTTCCTCTTCTTGGTGGGATTTAACCTCGTCGTAAAGCTGTTGCCGATTGTAAAACACTGCTTTTAATCACGTAAAGTAGTTTTAAAAAAAAAAGAAGAAGAAGAAGAAACCAGGCCTCTAACTGAGTGTCTCTGTTTGCCAGGCGGACCTTTTGGATACAACGAAGTGGCCATGATACCAGCAGGAGCCACTCACATCAGAGTCACTGATAACAGCAGGAATTATCTCGGTAAGATTCAGACACACACTCAGTTTTCCTCAGAAGACTCACTTTACACTCACGTGTAAATCAGGCCCTTTAAATCAAATCCTGGACTTCTCTATTACTTCGTCTCCCCAGAGACAAGAGTCCCGGCTGGTCTCTGGACCTGCTGGGACTTTTTTTTTTTTTTCCAGGGAACATATTAAGCAAGGACATCTATTCTCATCCTTGTTTATGTGACCAAAATAAAGCCGGCCCCCGAAATGGCACACACTGTGGTCTTGAAAGGGACGCTCGTAAAGGCTTTATCTGACCGCTGGGGCAGGCAGGTGAAGGTACTTGTTTCCAGTTCATGTCATGGAAATTCCCTGTCCAGGCTCTGAGGAGAGGCAGCTGCCGTATAAAGCCAGCTGGCATATTTCTGTTCCTGACGGCCTGTCTTTACCTCAACATGACCCGATTAAACAGAGGGGGACTTTTGAAATGTTCGACTCGCTTATCGACACTGATTAATGCCAAACTCTTCCCTCCTTCATCATCCTCCCTCATCAAGCCCTCCAGAACGGTCGCTCCCAGTTTGTGATCAATGGTAACTGGAAGATCAGCATCCCAGGAGAGTACACCGTAGCTGGGACGAAGCTGGTGTACCGGCGCTCGGCAGACACCTGGGAGAGCTTTGAGGTACCTGGACCCACCCGGGAAGACCTCCATCTGATGGTGAGTTCAGGAGCTGGATATGTCCTGATGTTTGACGCTTCTTATAAAATGTTGCTTTTGTTGTAAAACCGTCAGAAGGTTTCATCTCAAACCGCACAGGCCTCCTTTATTGGGACCAGTCTGGTTCGCCTGCCTCACCACTAACAAACCAGTATGACACCACTGAGCCGAAACCAGAATACCTACATTGCGCAACGTACTGTTCAAGTGAAGTAATACAGCTTATCGTTAAGTATTTCACAAGGCGAATGAAACATCAGGTTTGAATAAACGGCTGATTGTTTCCATTCAGGCTCTGTGCAGGTATTTCTCAAACAGACCTGACTCGGCTACCAAACAGCTGGTAACTATCGCTCCAACCTGAGATCCTGTGAGAACAGCCTGCCGTCGTTCTGCGACTGGTGTTCAGGTTCATCGCCTTCGATTAGTCCTGGTGCTCCTGTAGCCCCGAAGCTCTGCTCAGACCAAAGAGCTGCAAGTCGAGTTGAAACTGGCAACTTCTCGCGATGTGCCGGTCTGAAAACCTGCCAGTTGTGACCAGTGTGTCGAGACAAGGTGCTGTGCAGAACTGGTTCCAAAAAGGAGTCTGATTTTACGTAAGCTTATGAGAAAATGACCCTAATTCTCACTTGATTTATTACCTCAGAGAACAGTTTCCTATGGAGTTAATGGTCTCAATCGGTAGTTTTAAGCCTTCTTTGACACGTCATTAGGTTTATTTTGTAAATTCTGGTCCCATGTAGAGTAAAAGAGATGATAAAGCTGGCTACGCTTCAGGGTGAAGCTACCTTGTTGTTAACATGAGGCTGTAACGACCTCAGCAGATATGATCACCCGATCCATACTGGACACTAGATCTGTTCTACACATGTAGGACTGGTTGGTGTCAGGTTCACTTTCTCAAGATTTAAAACGTTTCCCAGCTGGTCTTAATGTTTCCCTGCTGTCCTCGTGTGCAGGTGCTGGCGACAGACAGAAACCCAGGAATCGAGTACGAGTACTGGTTACCACCAGACCAGTACGCCCTCTACCACAGCAGGAGGAGTCCACTGCGTCAAGCTCACCACACTGCAAACTACCTCCCCTGGGATCGACCCGCCACGACAGCCAGAACCACCACCACCACCACCACCACCACCCGGGCCCCTCCTGTCACCACCCGACCACACTGGTGTAAGTTTTTCTCCAGCTTCATTCAGTCACCCTGAAGTATGTTCATTTGTCTGAGTAAGAATAGTTTCCCCCAAAATCTGAGTTAATAACGTATCTTTTTATTTTGTTGTCCGTCAGTTTTTCTTGTTGTTTCATTTGTTCTGTGTTGTACAGACGCCCACATTATCAGCTCCGCCAGGTTTGGAGGACATTTATTATTACAACAGCATCATTATTAATTGGACTGATGGCCACATTTACCAAAATAAGACCAACACGTTAATCCATCAGCTGTCAGCTCGTGTAGCAAATCTCTCATATCTGTTTTGGTTTTGGATGAATTCTCAGCATGACTTTTGTTTCTGGTTCTCCTACAATCTTTATAATGTAGTTTCAGTGTAGATGATTAAAGGATTAAAAGATGACTGAACTTTAACAGCAGGAGTCCTAGAAGACAAAATTAGCAGATGAGTGTTTTACCGCCTGTGCATATTTTTATTAATTGGAGGAACAGGAAGGATTTAGTCAGGATCGTGTTTCAAATACACTGATCTTGATCATGCTGATTTCTCTGCACACCCTCACAGGTGTTTTCCGTTCCGTTCTAATAAGACTGATTCAGAAAGTTGTCCGAAGTTAACAGGTGCAACAAAGAAATCTAAGCCGCTAATCTATGTCCACGAAGTCGTCCTCCAATCAGGCACGATACGGACAGTGTAAACACCCGTGTGGTGGACAGTGAGTTAAAACAATCCATCCTCGGGTCACATTTGATTCCGCAGAGTTTATCTGCGTGCTGACCTGGTTGCTGAGGAATGCAGCTGGTTTATCTCTCATGATAAGGCTGCAGTGCACATGTGCTGAACCTCCTCTTAAATACTCTCATTCACATGGAAATCTGCAACACAGCCGGAGGACTTGCTCCTTCTGTCGGACTCCATCCAGCGCTGTAATAAATCCAAGTAGGCTGGAGTCTGGAAGCATTTTCCAGCCGATGGATTCGTGCCAAAACAGAACCTGATGCTTGTTTGTAGCTGCCAAAAAATAGCGTGTCGATTATTTGGGTAACAAGGTGCAGTCTCGACTCGCTGAGTTTTCGAACATGATTTAGAATGTTGTGCGGGATGTAATTGGAACTGCGTGAATATTTGCCTCATAATGTCATTTTTCATGTGAAGTAGGACTGTTTAAACACCTCTGGCACTTTGGAAGAGTCCTGCTGCTTCATTGCTTTCAGACCCAAATATCCAAACAGAGAATTTGGAGTTTTCTCTGATCTGTTGTGCAACACAGAGAGCTGAGTGTCCCTTCATGTTCGACAGTGTTTCAAAGTGCAGTTTTGACAGGAGTGTGTTGGTCTGAGTTAACTCTCTGGTGCTGATCTCAAAGCACGGCCATTAACTCGATCCAGGACTCTTGTAGCTGCAGATCTTCCGACTGAAATGAACACCAGTAAACAGTCCAGACTCTTATTTAAAATGTACTCATTGGTGACAACTGTGTGTGTGATGTGTGTTTCCCAGTTTTGAGGCCCGTGAAGCCGCCTCGCCAGCCGCACCACAGCCGCCACCAGCGCCCTCGCCAGCCGATCCTGCCTCGCCTGGAGCGGGAGGAGAACCACAGGAACCTCCTGCCTCAGCCCTCACCTGGAAGTATGTTCACCGCTTTCTCACCTTGGCTCGCACCGTAGCCCCGTCATGCTAACCAGGACCCACTAGAACACTCAACGGATGCTCCTTTATTTCAAACTCAGATGGTGCTCAAAAAGATTTATTCACCATTTTACAGATGCTTATTTAACAATGTAAGCTTCTGGGGAAAAGTCATGGTGAGCCTCAGCTGTCGTGTCTCAGTTCAGGGTCTGCATCCTCTGAAGGACCCGGCCTTTGCGGTCTTCGAAGACGAGTCCTTCACAGACCTTGTTAACCGTGTCCATTGTTGGTAAATGGGACGGTCTAGCCTTTGGAGCATTTCCTGGTTGTGTCGATTTCTGCCGTCGCCATTTTCTCTCTTTCTTTCTTCTTTTTCGGGCGCGCAAAGAATCTTGGGATATGTGAGACCACGAAGGATCGTAGCGGTGCATCCTCCAGAAACAGGGAGAAGAAGGAGCATCTGGAGGAGCCTTCAGATTGGGACAGCCTTCACGCGGCGTGCTGACGTAATTGGCCTTCAAATATGGCCTCTGAAGGATGCAGATGCTGAATTGAGACGTTGAGTGATGTTGTAATTACACAGTTTGGCCACTGGGGGCTTGAAACTGAACACAATGACAGTGTTTTATCCAGCTCTCTCTTCATACATCCATGTTCAGATGCCTCTAACCAGGCTGTCAAGACTGTATGATATGAAGCTGATTATATCATAATGATGTTTGTTTTTGCTTGTTTTGTTGTGCAGGGCATTGTGGGAAATGTCAGCGAGTTAAAGGACGAAGGGAGCGTCAGAGACAATACTGCCAGAAGGACTTTGGTGAGTCTGAACTTTATGCTGTTTTAAAAGGGTGTGACAGAATTTTAACTTAACAGTTCATTGATTTATCTGTTTGCTGTCAGTTTTCCGGGCTCGAGTCCTCGGGAAGCTGTACCGAGGCGAGGAGACGCGTTATGACGTCCAGATCATCCACACCTACAGGAACAGCTTCCGCCTGGAGCACCGGGAGTTCCTGTGGGCCCCGAATCTGTGCGACTGCCCCCACCTGGAGGACGGGAAACAGTATATAATGATGGTGCGTCGTCACATTAACTACGAGCACACGCTGAACCGCATCCTGCTGGAGGAGGACAGCTACGTGGTGCCGTACAGACCCAGAGAGGACGAACTGCTGCGACCGCTGGAGACACTGTGCAGAAACAGAGGACCCAAACGGCCGGCAGAGCTGAGGGGCTGAGACAAACTGTAAGTGTGTCCGAGAATAAAGCCTCATTCAGGACATGATCAGACTCCACGTGAGGGTCTCATGAACTCCAGAGCAGCGTCACCGGAGAAAAATGATCATCGACGGACAGTTTCGGCCTCATCTGAAACCACATCAAGACGCCAAAAAGACTCCATGTTTATTTAAAAGCCTGACCAGCTTACTGAACCATACAGAGCACTTTAGGTGGGACGCTTGCCCACCTTTAAACACATACCAAAGAGAAGAACACTGACTGAAATGGCCTTTTTTTTTCTTTTTGTAATTGCTGTTTTTCCACAGCTATCAGTTAATTTTTTTCTACCGTGATATTTTCGTTTGTGTGTATAAACGTAAAGAAAAATCCACCTCAGCACAGCCGCGTCAGTCTCAGCACCATCCTGACTTCGTCTCCTGCTCGTTCCTGAGGATACGTTGGGCCAAATCATTTGATGTTACGTCTCATCTGGATTTGATACGGCTGGAAAATGTTTCAGCAACCTAAAAATATCAACAGTGTCCAGAGGGTAAAGAAGACTTCAGCCAGAAATCAGAAATAGTCTTTCTTTTACATTCTTTTTCTGCTGTGAGCTGCTTAAATTTAGAGCTGGGAACTGAAAAACTTAACAGCATATCTTTACAACAATCTCGACCCGGTTAGTAAAGATAATCCACAGAGCTCGTTGTGAGTAGTTTCAGGTGGGAACTACTTCCTTTCTAACAAACTACATCCACCCTACTGTAGGCGATGGAGCCCAAACAGCGAGTGGCCACCCAGAATGTGGTCCAAGGCTGAGTGGCGCCACCGGACTTACCAGATTGGACCGTTGGGATAATCCCTGTCACTTATTCCCCTCTTCCTTCCGCAAAACTCCAAGCTAGCAGCCTCAACGCTGGAAATATCAAGACCCCACGTGCAAAGTAAGTTTCCCCCGACAGGTATTTTGCAGTGGTACCATCGCTGCATCCTGGACTCAGCACCACCCGAGACAAGTGTGATTACTTTAAAGACATGCAAACAAGCCAGAGCTTGTATGTCTGGACCAGAGTGGGAATTGGCGGAGCGAGACTCATCGCTGTGGAGGGAGACAGATCTCGCTACGCAAGACAAATCCAGGTCTAAATATTGGATTCATGATTGCAGCTCAGCCGCGGAGGACGCCATTAATGTTTACATCGTTCTACGGTTTCACGAGCACAAGCCGATGTATTTTTTTGGTGCTCTGAGCTCCACGAGTCCGAGGCGAGCATCTCTACAGCTGATATCTCCAAATTTCATCAACTCACACCAAAGCTATTTAGATATATAAATCACAATACAGGTAAGAGGAAAAATATGTAGTTTTAATTTAGGGTGAACTGTCCCTTTATCATTTTCTGTAGCTCATTGTGCACGTTACAACTCACAGTTGAAAAGGTGGATTTTTCTTTTAGTTTTCACTCAAGATATAATATCAACATAATGCTTCACAATGTATTTATGTATAAAAGAATAAGTTTAAACTATAACACATAACTCGTGTGTCACCCGTCACGTCTGTGTCGCTCCTCTGTGGTATTAATTGTTTTTATAGTGTTTTTAAATCAGGTCTGCTTTGTGAAAGAGATTATGAAATATACAGTATTTTTTGTGTGTGTGTGGCACTGATTATCTACAAATATAAGTAATAAGTATAATTTGACTATATTGTTTGAGAGAAACGTTGCAGTCTGTTAAATGACGTCTGTGCCTTTTGTGTTCTGCGTATGAAATTATAACATCTCATCTACACGTGCCAAAAAATACTTATTATTTTGTCCAAAGTGTGTCCCACTCTTTAAAAAAAGTAAACGTATTGTAGATATTCGCGAAAACATTGCAACTGAATTTTGAATTAAAGCTGATAACACATTTTTTTTTTTTTCAACTGGTTTCTTTTTGGAATGAAAGTTTCACAAACCAGACGTGAGAACAGAAGCATTCGTAAGAAAAACAATGTATTTACAAAAAAAAAAAAGAAAAGCGTCACGTCTACAACAAAGGAAACATTAAACTGCAGATAATAATAACTCTAGACATTTATTTTCTAAACCGAGCCAGATTGCCGCTCATTAACTGTGAGGAAGTCATCGCAGACACTCGGCTCAGGTCCGTCAGCAGAGGGAAGGGGAGACGTGGAAACTGGTCCCGGGTTTCTGAAGGACTTTAAAGTTTTTTTCAGATTGCAACACATTCCTGCAGACACGACTAACTTCATCTGAAGGCATGAGACAGAAAGCTTCGATCTCTTCTGCACGTGGATCTAGTTCTTCTTCTTTTTTTTCTTTTTTTTGAGCACTCTTGGTTTCGATTTTTAAAAACAGAGTAACACATGCAAAAAAAAACAAAATGTAAACAAAGAATCAATCGAGACATTTTAAAATTAAATCAGAAGTGAATGATGTAAAGCAACGTAACGCCGACTTGTTCTTCTGTAAAGTCAAATGCAAAGTGTTTTTTTGTTTTTTGCCCCAGTTTAAGTATCGAACTATGACATCTTACATTCCTGTTTAGCTGCCTCTCAGTTGCTCTGCACACCGTCTGTCAACAATCGTTTAAAAACAACCAAAAGATCCGAGGAGAATCTGTTATTGAGGGTTTTTTTTTTTTTTTTATATGAACACATGAACAAATCTTTCTTTGGCTTTGGGCCTGAGTTAAGAACCAAAACTGAAGCTGCCTCAATGTCACGTTTAAAGAACAAGATTGTACTGAAGTAATCCAAAAGTAACGGAAATTAATCTACTTTAAAATTGTGAGACTTGGATTACGTTACCGGCTACATTTATTTAATAGGTGATTAGCAAACGTATCGTCATACATTTTTAAGTAATCTTCCCAAGAGTGATACGTGGAGGGATTCAATCATTTTTTGTTGAAAGTTAAAGTTCATTTAGTTTAGTTTTAGTTTCAAGTTTGACACCACTGCCACAAACGATCATATTAAATATTCAGTTATTTTCTTTGATTCTGTTCAGTTCTTGTAAGCTGCTGAAATCTTGAGCCCACAGTTTTTTAGTTTTGAGAAAGATTTGTTCATGATCAGGACTATCGGACACACTGGGATTTGTGCCTCTGCAGCAATATGACAGCAAATATCTATTTATCCTCTGTTATAATATCAAAAATCTAAATACACTCAAAAATTTAAAATTATACTAAAATTAAAGATAGAAATTCATAAATGTATCCACCGTTACAGCGTTACTGTAGTTCCCACATTATAGGGAGTGAGAGTTCACCCCCTCTGATCCCTTTGGCAATTCATACTGTGAATGTGTTTCCAAACCACAGTCAAGTCCTCGTTAGTGGTTCGTTAGAGTCCAGCCTGTGACATCAGGTCTTTCTGAGCACTGAGCCCTCTGATTGGTCCATCTCACAGCACCGTGAGTCTTTGACATCTGACCCTGCGGGGAGGCTCGGAGTCCCGTGGCCTCTCGTCCGCCTCCCTCCTGCCCGACCCGTCACGGAGAGTGTCAGACGCTGACGGTGACGTGACGGGACGACGCCGAGCGGCGTTTGATGCGTGCGCGGCGAGGTCTGGATTCAGACTGACAGCTGCACAGAGGGCCCAGCAGCAGCCAGAGGTAGAGGATCACACAGGCCCAGCAGGACGACATCTTCACCCAGAAGGTAGACCAGCTGCCGTGGGTGAAGGTGGTCTCCAGCACTGCAGATTCATAGCTGCAGGAGGGGAACACGGTTAAACTCCAGGCTACTTCAGAGAGACAGAAAACAAGTCAAGTGCTGAAAACCTGTTGTTAACGAACCTGAACCAGTTGGTGAGGGTCATCATGACGTACAGCGAGGCCAGGAAGAAGACGAAATGGAAGAAGAAGTAGCTGTAAGCGACTCTCTGCGTCTCGTTGTGAATGACCTTCTGACAGCCTTT